>NC_079189.1:619592109-619926465 GCF_029499605.1 Hyla sarda
TCAGAATCTGAGGAGTCAGACTGAGCTGAAGCGTTTTCTGATGAGGAAGAAGCAGAGGGTTCTGCTTTACGTTCTTCTTTCTTATTTTTCAGACTGACTCCTAAGCTAGAACTAAACTCAGACTTGAACCAAGAAAAAAAGCTTCTTGCATCCTCAAGGAAGGCAGAGGTTTCTTGTGGTTCAGTACATCTTTTACAAACTGTAGAAACTGAGCCTGATGGCAACGGATGAAGACAACTGATGCATAAAGACTTCCGTTTACTCGAAGATGGAGTCAAATGAGATCTGCATATTTCACATAAATCTCCAGATAATTCATCCGGCAGGGGCTGCTGGCAAGAGACACACTCCCTGTGTTTAGTCTTCATCTTCTTTTTCTTAGAGGAGGCGGGGCTTGACATCTAAAAATGTAATAGTACATAATATGAGCAACAGTCCGCACATAAGATCAGAGCGCTCAGCCCTGGCTACTGAGGAGCAGGTCATACCTTTGGAGCAGAGAAATCCGGCTGCCTGCACAGAAAGGCAAGGCACCGCCGTCTCTGCTCCGTTTAAATGCGCTTACCCGCCCGCAAACCAGAGACACGTCACATCCGGTTGCTCCACATCCGCTTCCGGTCTCCGCTGACTGCGCCTGATGCGCGTACTGCCATTCACAAGATGGCGCCCAAACCGGAAGTCCCATAGACGTCCATGCAAATGCCGGGATCGCACGTGAGACGCCTGGTATCCGCGGGAATGGACTGTATGACTGCCGACAATGGGGGAACCGTCACCCCAAGGCAGAACACCTCCTTTTTCACCATACCAGTGATAAGAAGGGAGAAACTTGCAGAAATCTAAAAAGACCTCCTCATATAACCCGGGTTTCCCGCATGGGTCAAAAGGGACTGCAAGACACCAGGTAGGCCAGGGTTACCCACATTGGCCCTCAGATCTGACTGGTGACACTGGTGTAATACAAAACATCAAGGGAATAACATCTAAAATAAAAAAGAAAATATGATTAATGGTGGGCAAAGGTGAATTAACACCTCTGTTATGAAGAAAAGAGGACAGAAAAAAACACAGTTTGAATGTATGAGATGTGACTAATTATAAGGTATGCTGTCATGCCATTGGCTGACTATTGTGGAGTTTTTTTTAGGTGGGCGGTCCTAGGAAGAATAAAAGAGGCCAGGCCTATTCCGTCTGTGCTGCCGGAAGTCGAAGAAGAAAGTAGTTATATTCTTGTATATAGGAGCAGTATTATAGTAGTTATATTCTTGTATATAGGGGTAGTATTTTCTTGTATACAGGAGCAGTATTATAGTAGTTATATTCTTGTATACAGGAGCAGTATTATAGTAGTTATATTCTTGTATATAGGAGCAGTATTATAGTAGTTATATTCTTGTATATAGGAGTAGTATTATAGCAGTTATATTCTTTTATATAGGAGGCAGTATTATAGTAGTTATATTCTTGTATATAGGAGCAGTATTATAGTAGTTATATTCTTGTATATAGGGAGCAGTATTATAGTAGTTATATTCTTGTATATAGGAGGCAGTATTATAGTAGTTTTATTCTTGTATATAGGGAGCAGTATTATAGTAGTTATATTCTTGTATATAGGCGGCAGTATTATAGTAGTTATATTCTTGTATATAGGAGGCAGTATTATAGTAGTTATATTCTTGTATATAGGCGGCAGTATTATAGTAGTTATATTCTTGTATATAGGAGCAGTATTATAGTAGTTATATTCTTGAATATAGGGGGCAGTATTATAGTAGTTATATTCTTGTATATAGGAGCAGTATTATAGTAGTTATATTCTTGTATATAGGAGCAGTATTATAGTAATTATATTCTTGTATATAGGAGCAGTATTATAGTAGTTATATTCTTGTATATAGGAGCAGTATTATAGTAGTTATATTCTTGTATATAGGGGGCAGTATTATAGTAGTTATATTCTTGTGTATAGGAGCAGTATTATAGTAGTTATATTCTTGTATATAGGAGGCAGTATTATAGTCGTTATATTCTTGTATATAGGAGCAGTATTATAGTAGTTATATTCTTGTATATAGGAGCAGTATTATAGTAGTTATATTCTTGTATATAGGAGCAGTATTATAGTAGTTATATTCTTGTATATAGGAGCAGTATTATAGTAGTTATATTCTTGTATATAGGAGCAGTATTATAGTAGTCATATTCTTGTATATAGGAGACAGTATTATAGTAGTTATATTCTTGTATATAGGAGGCAGTATTATAGTAGTTATATTCTTGTATATAGGAGCAGTATTATAGTAGTTATATTCCTGTATATAGGAGCAGTATTATAGTAGTTATATTCTTGTATATAGGAGCAGTATTATAGTAGTTATATTCTTGTATATAAGAGCAGTATTATAGTAGTTATATTCTTGTATATAGGAGCAGTATTATAGTAGTTATATTCTTGTATATAGGAGCAGTATTATAGTAGATATATTCTTGTATATAGGAGGCAGTATTATAGTAGTTATATTGTTATATATAGGCGGCAGTATTATAGTATTTCTTTGTCTTTTGAGTGAGGTAAATTATAAAGTTTTCCCGATATTCTGTCTTTTCAGGTTTTTATGTTGATAATTTCCATGTATCTCTGTGACTGATTTATTTCTGACTTGTTATAAGCTTTAGAGATAAGTAAATATAAAAATCTTGCCATCCTGTTGAGAGTGTAGGAGTCGTTGCTGCGATAGAACAGATAATAATCCGCCATCTCTGCGCTGTGTACACGGAAGTTATTACGTTTCATAGTCGCATCCACTGGGAAAATAAAATCTGTTTGTTTAAATACATAAAATTCTTCATTACATGTGGAGGGCAACCCAGGAGACCGCACTAGAGAAAAACCGCCGCGTCGCCGCGACTTCTGAGGAGCGAATGTGAAGAGTGCAGCCCGCGGGAATAGCAGAGCTGAGGAGCGGAGGATGGGTGATTTATATCTGTTGTGTATATGGGAAGTAAATATCATTACAGTTAATGACTCCTAAATATAATATGTACGTGATCTGATCACATGATATTCCTTATAGCGTCCTATGGTATAGACACTGGTGATGAATATGTATTCAACCACTTTCTTACACTTGTTTTACTAGTTTTTTGTCCATTGGACTGAACCTAATTTAGAAAATTACAAAACACAATAATATCTGTACATTTATTGTAAATGACTCCATACAGGTCATAACCAGAGGATCTCTCCTCATCCGCAATAAATATAACAAGGCTTGTGGTGTCATCCTCTCCTGCTGACCCCATGGCTGCTCTCATGTAGATTGATAGACATTCTCAGGGACGTCTCATGAAAATTATCCATTATATAATATATTAGGGTACATCAATGAGGGTGCACCCTAGAGGGAACTTATCTACATGACATAAGGAGGAAAACTCTGGTAAACATGACATGGACATGACATCACTATATACAGGTATAGACGTGACATCACTATGTACAGGTATAGACATGACATCACTATGTACAGGTATAGACATGACATAACTATGTACAGGTATAGACATCACATCACTATTTACAGGTATAGGCGTGACATCGCTATGTACAGGTATAGACGTGACATCACTATGTACAGGTATAGACATGACATCACTATGTACAGGTATAGACGTGACATCACTATGTACAGGTATGGGCGTGACATCGCTATGTACAGGTATAGACGTGACATCACTATGTACAGGTATAGACGTGACATCACTATGTGCAGGTATAGACGTGACATCACTATGTACAGGTATAGACATCACATCACTATGTACAGGTATAGACTTGACATCCCTATGTACAGGTATAGACGTGACATCACTATGTGCAGGTATAGACGTGACATCACTATGTACAGGTATAGACATGACATCACTATGTGCAGGTATAGACGTGACATCACTATGTGCAGGTATAGACGTGACATCACTATGTACAGGTATAGACGTGACATCACTATGTGCAGGTATAGACGTGACATCACTATGTGCAGGTATAGACATCACATCACTATGTATAGGTGTAGACGTGACAACACTATGTACAGGTATAGACATGACATCACTATGTACAGGTATAGACATCACATCACTATGTACAGGTATAGACATGACATCACTATGTACAGGTATAGACGTGACATCACTATGTACAGATATAGACGTGACATCACTATGTACAGGTATAGACGTGACATCACTATGTGCAGGTATAGACGTGACATCACTATGTGCAGGTATAGACGTGACATCACTATGTACAGGTATAGACGTGACATCACTATGTGCAGGTATAGACGTGACATCACTATGTACAGATATAGATGTGACATCACTATGTGCAGGTATAGACGTGACATCACTATGTGCAGGTATAGACGTGACATCACTATGTACAGGTATAGACGTGACATCACTATGTGCAGGTATAGACGTGACATCACTATGTGCAGGTATAGACGTGACATCACTATGTGCAGGTATGGACGTGACATCAATATGTGCAGGTATAGACGTGACGTCACTATGTGCAGGTATAGACGTGACGTCACTATGTGCAGGTATAGACGTGACGTCACTATGTGCAGGTATAGACGTGACGTCACTATGTGCAGTTATAGACGTGACATCACTATGTGCAGGTATAGACGTGACATCACTATGTGCAGGTGTAGACGTGACATCACTATGTACAGGTATAAACGTGACATCACTGTGCAGGTATAGACGTGACATCACTATGTGCAGGTATAGACGTGACATCACTATGTGCAGATATAGACGTGAAATCACTATGTGCAGGTATAGAAGTGACATCACTATGTGCAGGTATAGACGTGACATCACTATGTGCAGGTATAGACGTGACATCACTATGTGCAGGTATAGACGTGACATCACTATGTACAGGTATAGACATCACATCACTATGTACAGGTATAGACGTGACATCACTATGTGCAGGTATAGACGTGACATCACTATGTACAGGTATAGACATCACATCACTATGTACAGGTATAGACGTGACATCACTATGTGCAGGTATAGACGTGACATCACTATGTACAGGTATAGACATCACATCACTATGTACAGGTATAGACGTGACATCACTATGTGCAGGTATAGACGTGACATCACTATGTGCAGGTATAGACGTGACATCACTATGTACAGATATAGACGTGACATCACTATGTACAGGTATAGACGTGACATCACTATGTGCAGGTATAGACGTGACATCACTATGTGCAGGTATAGACGTGACATCACTATGTACAGGTATAGACGTGACATCACTATGTACAGGTATAGACGTGACATCACTATGTGCAGGTATAGACGTGACATCACTATGTGCAGGTATAGACGTGACATCACTATGTGCAGGTATAGACGTGACATCACTATGTGCAGGTATAGACGTGACATCACTATGTGCAGGTAAAGACGTGACATCACTATGTGCAGGTATAGACGTGACATCACTATGTGCAGGTATAGACGTGATGTCACTATGTGCAGGTATAGACGGGACATCACTATGTGCAGGTATAGACGTGACATCACTATGTACAGGTATAGACGTGACATCACTATGTACAGGTATAGACGTGACATCACTATGTACAGGTATAGACGTGACATCACTATGTGCAGGTATAGACGTGACATCACTATGTGCCGGTATAGACGTGACATCACTATGTGCAGGTATAGACGTGACATCACTATGTGCAGGTATAGACGTGACATCACTATGTGCAGGTAAAGACGTGACATCACTATGTGCAGGTATAGACGTGATATCACTATGTGCAGGTATAGACGTGACATCACTATGTGCAGGTATAGACGTGACATCGCTATGTGCAGGTATAGACGTGACATCGCTATGTACAGGTATAGACGTGACATCGCTATGTGCAGGTATAGGCGTGACATCGCTATGTGCAGGTATAGACGTGACATCGCTATGTACAGGTATAGACGTGACATCACTATGTACAGGTATAGACGTGACATCACTGTGCAGGTATAGATGTGACATCACTATGTGCAGGTATAGACGTGACATCACTATGTGCAGGTATAGACGTGACATCACTATGTGCAGGTATAGATGTGACATCACTATGTGCAGGTATAGACGTGACATCACTATATGCAGGTATATACGTGACATCACTATGTGCAGGTATAGACGTGACATCACTATGTGCAGGTATAGACGTGACATCACTATGTGCAGGTATAGACGTGACATCACTATATCCAGATATAGACGTGACATCACTATGTGCAGGTATAGACGTGACATCGCTATGTACAGGTATAGACGTGACATCACTATGTGCAGGTATAGACGTGACATCGCTATGTACAGGTATAGACGTGACATCACTGGGCAGGTATAGACGTGACATCACTATGTGCAGGTATAGACGTGACATCACTATGTGCAGGTATAGACGTGACATCACTATGTGCAGGTATAGACGTGACATCACTATGTGCAGGTATAGACGTGACATCACTATGTGCAGGTATAGACGTGACATCACTATGTGCAGGTATAGACGTGACATCACTATGTGCAGATATAGACGTGACATCACTATGTGCAGGTATAGATGTGACATCACTATGTACAGATATAGACGCAACATCACTATGTACAGGTATAGACGCGACATCACTATGTACAGGTATAGATATCACATCACTATGCACAGGTATACAGCAACAGAAGAATACAGCAGCACACTGCTAGCACAAAGATATAGATAAAACATGAGTATATAGATACAACATGAGAAGCTATTCAGCTATGGTGCAGTAATGAAATAGTGAGATACTTAGCTTGCAATTTGGCGGCCAAATAGCTTGAACCGTCCCTTACCGTGGTGGGACGGTTAAATCTATTTGGCCACCAAATTGCAAGCTAAGTACCTCACTATTTTATTACTGCACCATAGCTGAATAGCTTCTCATGTTGTATCTATATACTCATGTTTTTTCTATATCTTTGTGCTAGCAGTGTGCTGCTGTATTCTCCTGTTGCTGTATATTTAGTCCAGCAGCCTGCACCTGTAAGCCAGGTCCGTATGATAGTTTGGAATCAATAGTGCTGGCCAACTTATTCTTTGTATGTACAGGTATAGACATGACATCACTATGTACAGGTATAGACATGACATCACTATGTACAGGTATAGACATGACATCACTATGTGCAGGTATAGACGTGACATCACTATGTACAGGTATAGACGTGACATCACTATGTACAGGTATAGACGTGACATCACTATGTACAGGTATAGACGTGACATAACTATGTACAGGTATAGACGTGACATCACTATGTACAGGTATAGACGTGACATCACTATGTACAGGTATAGACGTGACATCACTATGTACAGGTATAGACGTGACATCACTATGTACAGGTATAGACGTGACATCACTATGTACAGGTATAGACGTGACATCACTATGTACAGGTATAGACGTGACATCACTGTACAGGTATAGACGTGACATCACTATGTACAGGTATAGACGTGACATCACTATGTACAGGTATAGACGTGACATCACTATGTACAGGTATAGACATGACATCACTATGTACAGGTATAGACATCACATCACTATGTACAGGTATAGACATCACATGACTATGTACAGGTATAGACGTCATATCACGATGTATGACGACCAGGTATATCCACAGCAGCCACTACATTAATGAGGACCCCCGTATATTCACAACAGCCAATACATCAGTGATCACCCCGGTACATCCACAATAGCCGCTACATCGATGACGACCCTGGTACATTCACAACAGCCGCTACATCGATGATGACCCCGGTAAATCCACAACAGCCGCTACATCGATGACGACCCCACTACATCCACAACAGCCGCTACATCGATGATGACCCCTGTACATCCACAACAGCCACTACATCAGTGAGGACCCTGGTACATACACAACATCCGCTACATTGATGACGATGCTGGTACATCCACAACAGCCGCTACATCGATGATGACCCAGGCACATCCACAGCAGCCGCTACATCGATGACAACCCTGGTACATCCACAGCAGCCGCTAGCCGCTACATCAATGGCAACCCCGGTACATCTATAGCAGCTGCTACATGGATGAGAACTCCGTGTATCCACAGCAGCCGCTACATCGATGACGGCCTTATTTATCCACAGCATCCGCTACATCAATGGAGACCCCGGTACATCCAAAGCAGCTGCTAAATGGATGAGCACTCCGTGTATCCACAGCAGCCGCTACATCGATGACGGCCCTATATATCCACAGCATCCGCTACATCAATGGTGACCCCGGTACATCCACAGCAGCTGCTATATGGATGAGCACTCCGTACATCCACAGCAGCCGCTGCATCGATGACGACCATATATATCCACTGCAGCCGCTACATCAATGGCGACCCCGGTACATCCACAGCAGCTGCTAAATGGATAAACACTCTGTACATCCACAGCAGCCGCAACATTGATGACGACCCTGGTACATTCACAGCAGCAGCAACAGAGATGACTGAGATGAAGATCTGTAGAGACAAATTGCATTTATTCAGATGAGGACAACACAATAAATCTTCCTAAGACCTTTCCCTGTGATACTGAAGATTGTTTCCGGCCCCAATTATATTAGCTTGATGACCTGATGTGGATCTAATGCACCCTAAAAAACACACAGATTCGGCACATAACAACAGGGCCCACACCGCCGGTGGAGGAAATGTACAGTAGAGTATGAGATTATATGGGGGGGGATGACATCACAATAGAGTATGAGATCATATGGGAGGATGACATCATAATAGAGTATGAGATCATATGGGAGGATGACATCATAATAGAGTATGAGATCATATGTGAGGATGACATCACAATAGAGTATGAGATCATATGTGAGGATGACATCACAATAGAGTATGAGATCATATGTGAGGATTACATCACAATAGAGTATGAGATCATATAGGAGGATGACATCACAATAGAGTATGAGATCATATAGGAGGATGACATCACAATAGAGTATGAGATCATATGTGAGGATAACATCACAATAGAGTATGAGATCATATGGGAGGATGACATCACAATAGAGTATGAGATCATATAGGAGGATGACATCACAATAGAGTATGAGATCATATGTGAGGATGACATCACAATAGAGTATGAGATCATATGGGAGGATGACATCACAGTAGAGTATGAGATCATATGGGAGGATGACATCATAATAGAGTATGAGATCATATGTGAGGATGACATCACAATAGAGTATGAGATCATATGGGAGGATGACATCACAATAGAGTATGAGATCATATGGGAGGATGACATCACAATAGAGTATGAGATCATATGGGAGGATGACATCACAATAGAGTATGAGATCATATGTGAGGATGACATCATAATAGTGTATGAGATCATGTGGGAGGATGACATCACAATAGAGTATGAGATCATATGGGAGGATGACATCACAATAGAGTATGAGATCATATGGGAGGATGACATCATAATAGAGTATGAGATCATATGTGAGGATGACATCATAATAGTGTATGAGATCATGTGGGAGGATGACATCACAATAGAGTATGAGATCATATGGGAGGATGACATCACTATAGAGTATGAGATCATATAGGAGGATGACATCACAATAGAGTATGAGAACATATGGGAGGATGACATCACAATAGAGTATGAGATCATATGTGAGGATGACATCACAATAGAGTATGAGATCATGTGGGAGGATGACATCACAATAGAGTATGAGATCATATATGGGAGGATGACATCACAATAGAGTATGAGATCATATAGGAGGATGTCATCACAATAGAGTATGAGATCATGTGGGAGGATGACATCACAATAGAGTATGAGATCATATATGGGAGGATGACATCACAATAGAGTATGAGATCATATGGGAGGATGACATCACAATAGAGTATGAGATCATATGGGAGGATGAAATCACAATAGAATATGAGATCATGTGGGAGGATGACATCACAATAGAGTATGAGATCATATGTGAGGATGACATCACAATAGAGTATGAGATCATATGTGAGGATGACATCACAATAGAGTATGAGATCATGTGGGAGGATGACATCACAATAGAGTATGAGATCATATAGGAGGATGACATCACAATAGAGTATGAGATCATATGGGAGGATGACATCACAATAGAGTATGAGATCATATGGGAGGATGACATCACAATAGAATATGAGATCATGTGGGAGGATGACATCACAATAGAGTATGAGATCATATGGGAGGATGACATCACAAAAGAGTATGAGATCATATAGGAGGATGACATCACAATAGAATATGAGATCATGTGGGAGGATGACATCACAATAGAGTATGAGATCATATGGGAGGATGACATCACAATAGAGTATGAGATCATATGTGAGGATGACATCACAATAGAGTATGAGATCATATATGGGACGATGACATCACAATAGAGTATGAGATCATATATGGGAGGATGACATCACAATAGAGTATGAGATCATATAGGAGGATGACATCACAATAGAGTATGAGATCATGTGGGAGGATGACATCACAATAGAGTATGAGATCATTTATGGGAGGATGACATCACAATAGAGTATGAGATCATGTGGGAGGATGACATCACGATAGAGTATGAGATCATATGGGAGGATGACATCACAATAGAGTATGAGATCATGTGGGAGGATGACATCACAATAGAGTATGAGATCATATGGGAGGATGACATCACAATAGAGTATGAGATCATATGGGAGGATGACATCACAATAGAGTATGAGATCATATATGGGAGGATGAAATCACAATAGAGTATGAGATCATATATGGGAGGATGACATCACAATAGAGTATGAGATCATGTGGGAGGATGACATCACAATAGAGTATGAGATCATATATGGGAGGATGACATCTCAATAGAGTATGAGATCATATATGGGACGATGACATCACAATAGAGTATGAGATCATATGGGAGGATGACATCACAATAGAGTATGAGATCATGTGGGAGGATGACATCACAATAGAGTATGAGATCATATATGGGAGGATGACATCACAATAGAGTATGAGATCATATGGGAGGATGACATCACAATAGAGTATGAGATCATATGGGAGGATGAAATCACAATAGAGTATGAGATCATATGGGAGGATGACATCACAATAGAGTATGAGATCATATGGGAGGATGACATCACAATAGAGTATGAGATCATATGGGATGATGACATCACAATAGAGTATGAGATCATATGGGAGGATGACATCACAATAGAGTATGAGATCATATGGGAGGATGACATCACAATAGAGTATGAGATCATATGGGAGGATGACATCACAATAGAGTATGAGATCATATGGGATGATGACATCACAATAGAGTATGAGATCATATGGGAGGATGACATCACAATAGAGTATGAGATCATATGGGAGGATGACATCACAATAGAGTATGAGATCATATGGGAGGATGACATCACAATAGAGTATGAGATCATATGGGAGGATGACATCACAATAGAGTATGAGATCATATATGGGAGGATGACATCACAATAGAGTATGAGATCATATGGGAGGATGACATCACAATAGAGTATGAGATCATATGGGAGGATGACATCACAATAGAGTATGAGATCATATGGGAGGATGACATCACAATAGAGTATGAGATCATATAGGAGGATTACATCACAATAGAGTATGAGATCATATGGGAGGATGACATCACAATAGAGTATGAGATCATATGGAAGGATGACATCACAATAGAGTATGAGATCATGTGGGAGGATGACATCACAATAGAGTATGAGATCATATGGGAGGATGACATCACAATAGAGTATGAGATCATATGGGAGGATGACATCACAATAGAGTATGAGATCATATGGGAGGATGACATCACAATAGAGTATGAGATCATATATGGGAGGATGACATCACAATAGAGTATGAGATCATATGGAAGGATGACATCACAATAGAGTATGAGATCATATGGGAGGATGACATCACAATAGAGTATGAGATCATATGGGAGGATGACATCACAATAGAGTATGAGATCATATATGGGAGGATGACATCACAATAGAGTATGAGATCATATAGGAGGATGACATCACAATAGAGTATGAGATCATATGGGAGGATGACATCACAATAGAGTATGAGATCATATAGGAGGATGACATCACAATAGAGTATGAGATCATATAGGAGGATGACATCACAATAGAGTATGAGATCATATGGGAGAATGACATCACAATAGAGTATGAGATCATATGGGAGGATGACATCACAATAGAATATGAGATCATATGGGAGGATGACATCACAATAGAGTATGAGATCATATGGGACGATGACATCACAGAGCAGCTTAGATTTTATTCCTTTATATTTTGTACAATATAAAGAAATTGGTGATTTATTTTCCCATTATATCTTGAGAGTCACATGACCTCCTGACTCTTCTAGTGGGGGGGGGGGGGGGGGGGGAATTTTTGTGATTCCAATATTTTCGGAAATCAGTAAAACCCTTTGGGCTCCCGAGCGGCACTGAAGATGCAGCCACCTAATGACTGTGTAATCCGGCGTTCCACCTCGTTTCCGTTCTATTGCGATGCCGCGATTTCTCTACGAGAACCGTAAATGATTTTTATTTCTTTCTATCCGCGGTCGGGGGAGGGGTGCGGGTTATTTTCTTTTTTTCCCGTATTTTACTTGATGACAACAGCGAATGTCTGCCGAGAACTTTTTCATATTGAAATGACGAGGACAAAAATTTGTATTTTAAAGTGGTAACCTTGCATTGTTGTGGAGTCGGCGAATGGCGGGCACCCCCCCCCCACCACCACCACCGGAGACGCGGGAGGGCGGCGTCCGCTTCTATAATTAGGAATCTCGTTAGATGTTGTTGTCAGGAGCAAAACAAATTACAAGTGAAATGATACAGTGAGCGGCCGCGCCGTTAATGGCGTCTGGTAATTGCTTCTCAGTAATTAGAAAAGTCGACTTCTAACGCGTTTATGAATATATTAATCACCGCCTTTTCGGTGGCAGCGCGCTGTCGCAGGGGGGCTCCGCGCCGGGTCACACTATACACATGAATCACGCGCTCGCCTCTGACGCTCGCCATTATTGTATGCAAACGAGATTCTCTGCGAAATGCTGCGTCTTCGAATCTCACGACAACGCTCTCACATTTCGTCTTTTTCACGGCCTCGTCGCGGAACCCCTCACGTATGATCGCTTCATTCTGCAGCATCAAACTCACGAATACCATTCCAGTGAAGACTGACACAGGCAGCAGGTTAAAGGGGCACTCCACGGGAAAAAAAAAAAATTGTGTTCCGTCCATTCGGGAAGTCACGCCACGCCCCCTTCATTCATGTCTGTGGGAGGAGGCGTGACGGCTACGGAGTAGCCGTCACGCCTCCTCCCATAGACATGAATGGAAGGGGGTGGCGGTTGTAGTCGACAGTCATCCGGCACGGAGCACATTTTGCTCTGTGCACGAATGACTGGGGTGCCTTGCCGGAGACCGCGGGGTCATCAGCAGCGGGACCCCCGCGATCAGGCATCTTATCCCCTATCTTATCCTCTATCCGTGTTTTTTTTGGCGGAGTACCCCTTTAAAGGGGTACTCCCCTGGAAAACATTTTATTTTAAGTCAACTGGTGCCAGAAAGTTAAACAGATTTGTAAATGTTTACTTCTATTTAAAAATCTTAATCCTTCCAGTACTTAACAGCTGCTGTATGCTCCACAGGAAGTTCTTTTCTTTACGAATTTCCTTTCTGTCTGTCCACAGTGCTCTCTGCTGACACCTCTGTCAGTCTCAGGAACTGTCCAGAGCAGGAGAGGTTTTCTATGGGGATTTGCTCCTACTCCGGACAGTCCCTGACATGGAATGTGGTCAGACAGAAAAGGAAAGAAAAAATAAAAAATAACTTCCTTTGGAGCATACAGCAGCTGATAAGTATTGGAAGGATAAAGATTTTTTTTTTAAAGAAGTAATTTACAAATCTGTTTAACTTTCTGGCACCAGTTGACTTAAAGGAGTACTCCGGTGGAAAACTTTATTTATTTATTTATTTATTTTTTTTTTTTTTAATCAACTGGTGCCAGAAAGTTAAACAGATTTGTAAATTTACTTCTATTAAAAAAATCTTAATCCTTCCAGTACTTATTAGCTGCTGAATACTACAGAGGAAATTATTTTCTTTTTGGAACACAGAGCTCTCTGCTGACATCACCAGCACAGTGCTCTCTGCTGACATCACGATCACAGTGCTCTCTGCTGACACCTCTGTCCATTTAAGGAACTGTCCAGAGCAGCATATGTTTGCTATGGGGATTTTCTCCTACTCTGGAAAGTTCTTAAAATGGACAGAGATGTCAGCAGAGAGCACTGTGCTCGTGATGTCAGCAGAGAGCTCTGTGTTCCGAAAAGAAAAAACATTTCCTATATAGTATTCAGCAGCTAATAAGTACTTGAAGGATTAAGATTTTTTTAAAAGAAGTAATTTACAAATCTGTTTAACTTTCTGGCACCAGTTGATAAAAAAAAAAAAAAAGTTTTCCACCGGAGTACCCCTTTAATACAGTCAAACTATAACTCCCAGCAAACAGTTGTCCCGAGCATGATGGGACCAGTGCCAGGTAAGCATCAGGTTTATTTTGTTTCCCTCGCTCCCTTTTTATTATTTAGGACAGTGTTTCCCAACCAGGGTGCCTCCAGCTGTTGTAAAACTACAACTCCCAGCATGCCCGGACAGCCGAAGGCTGTCCGGGCATGCTGGGAGGTGTAGTTTTGCAACAGCTGGAGGCACCCTGGTTGGGAAACACTGACTTAGCATTTGAATTTCGGCCGCTGCCCAGGCCCAGACCCTGCGTGCGTGATGCCGGGCCATCAGGGGGAGGGGCATATCAACATAAGTGTTGAGCGCGAATATTCAAAATGCTAATTTTTACCGTGAATATCTGCTCTTCGCGATTTCACGAATATTTAGACTATAGTGATACTGTATATATTCATAATGACAAATATTTGTTAGTTGTTATGCAAATTTTGATGCAAATATGTATACGAATATTTATGCAAATATTTATACGAATATTTATGTAAATATTTATGCGAATATATATGCAAATATCGGCACTTCCAGACTCGACACTGATCCCTCCTTTCTTTTAAGTGAAAGATATAATTGCGCGTGCACACTATGCGAATTTCACTACGAGTTTTCGCATGGAAAAAAAAAAAGCAACATTGCGAATATGCAAATTCCGCGAATATAGGACGAATATTTATCCATATACTCGCAAAATATCGCAAGTTCGAATATGGCCTATGTGGCTCAGCACTAATCAACATATCGCAATTCACAAAAACCGCAATGCGATTGCGATGTATTGTGTGGCCCTACTGGCCGGAGTCGAAAAAAACACGGAGGGGGAAAAAAACATAAAACCAACGCAAATTGTTAGGGTCAGGGGTCGCCCGCACCCCACTGCTCCATCCCTGACAGTGACCGCGCAGCGGAGTGATGTTTGTGCGGCGGCTGCATCGATCCCGCGTCTCTCATTACCGCTTCTATATAACTGACTTTGTCCTTTGGACGACCTGCGATGAGGTTCTGCCAGAGCGGCTTAACCTGCGCGGCGTCTCCGGCCTAATCGCTTCTGGAATATATTAGATTTCCGGGAGCAGAGGGGGGGTCAGGAACCTCTGCCACGAAAACCGCAGCTGAGTCTATAGACGTACGGATCACACAGCACCGATCCATACCGGGATAGATGAGGGGGGGGGGGGGAGGTCACATGGTGCTGCGGTACGGGGTTTCTTTATCACCTGGTCTCTTATTACACCCGCCTAACTGTGTGGAACGTGCGAATAGCCATACAGTGACTAAGTATAAGTGCCGTACAGTATGATGCTTACTATTACTGCCATACAGTATGGTGCATAGTAATTCTGCCATACAGTGCCTAAGTATAAGTGCCGTACAGTATGGTGCTTACTATTACTGCCATACAGTATGGTGCATAGTAATTCTGCCATACAGTGCCTAAGTATAAGTGCCGTACAGTATGGTGCTTACTATTACTGCCATACAGTGCAAAAATAATACTGACATACAGTATGCTGCATAATAATTCTGCCATACAGTGCCTAAGTATAAGAGCCATACAGTATGGTGCTTACTATTACTGCCATACAGTGCAAAAATAATACTGCCATACAGTATGGCCATACAGTGCCTAAGTATAAGAGCCGTACAGTATGGTGCTTACTATTACTGCCATACAGTGCAAAAATAATACTGCCATACAGTATGGCCATACAGTGCCTAAGTATTAGAGCCGTACAGTATGGTGCTTACTATTACTGCCATGCAGTGCAAAAATAATACTGCCATACAGTATGGCCATACAGTGACTAAGTATAAGTGCCGTACAGTATGGTGCTTACTATTACTGCCATGCAGTGCAAAAATAATACTGCCATACAGTATGGCCATACAGTGCCTAAGTATAAGAGCCGTACAGTATGGTGCTTACTATTACTGCCATACAGTGCAAAAATAATACTGCCATACAGTATGGCCATACTGTGCCTAAGTATAAGAGCCATACAGTATGGTGCTTACTATTACTACCATGCAGTGCAAAAATAATACTGCCATACAGTATGGTGCATAATAATTCTGCCATACAGTGCCTAAGTATAAGAGCCGTACAGTATGGTGCTTACTATTACTGCCATACTGTGCAAAAATAATACTGCCATACAGTACCTAAGTGCTGCACAGTATGGTGCATAATAATTCTGCCATACAGTGTCTGTACACCCTGGTTCTGCTCCCCTGCTATCCCCTGCATCATAGCCTGGTGGTGCCGGCGGCTATTAGCCACCAGGACCCGTGTGTAATGCCGGACATCACCGATCGCCGCATCTAAAGTGAAAGTAAACGACAGTTCCCGGCAGCTTAGGCTGGGTTCACACTACGTTTTCTCTCATACGGGAGCGCATATGTTCATTTCAATGAGCCGGCCGGAGTGAAACGTTCGGTCCGGTCGGCTCATTTTTGCGCCGTATGCGCTTTTACAACCGGACCTAAATGAGCCGACCGGACCGAACGTTTCACTCCGGCCGGCTCATTGAAATGAATGACATACGGGAGCGCATACGAAGGCATACGGGAGCGCGAGGTTTTAGCTCCCCCCTGCCGTATGCGCTCCCGTATGGGAGAAAACGTAGTGTGAACCCAGCCTAAGTCGGGCTGTTCTGGACTGCTGCTGTGAAATCTCGGCGTCACGAACAGCTGAGTGGACGGGGGGGGGGGGGGGGAGGCTCTCTACCTGCCTCCTCTCCGTCCTATCAATATGCCTCAGCAGGCTGGAGAGCAGAGCGCCGATAACACTGATCAATGCTATACTATGGCACAGAACAGTGTCTGCAATCAGAAGATTACAGGTAATAGTCTCCTATGGGAACTAAAAAATGGTGTAAAAAACCAAAGTACCAAAGTACAAAAATAAAAAAAAAGGACAAAAAGTAGAAAAATGTGATTTAACCCTTCAGTAATAAAAGTTTGAATCTCCCCCTTTTCCCATTGAAAAAAAAATATGTAAACAAAAGTAAGCATAAACATATGTGGCATCGCCGCGTGCGTAAATGTCCAAATATAATGTAATTTAAACCGCACGGTCAATGGCGTATATGTAAAAAAAAGAAATCCAAAGTCCAAAATTGTGTATTTTTTTTTACTTTGTATACCCTAAAAATATAATAAAAAGCGATTAAAAAGTCCAATCAAAACAAAAATGGTACCGATAAAAAAAAAAAAACACAAAAAAAAAAAAACGACCCTCATACCGCCCTGTGTATGGAAAAATAAAAAAGTTATAACGGTCAGATGATGACAGTTTTAAAGGGGTTATCCAGGAAAAAACTTTTTTTTATATATATATATATATATATATATATATATATATATATATATATATATATATCAACTGGCTCCAGAAAGTTAAACAGATTTGTATATCACTTCTATTAAAAAATCTTAATCCTTCCAATAGTTATTAGCTTCTGAAGTTGAGTTGTTCTTTTCTGTCTAAGTGCTCTCTGATGACACGTGACTCGGGAACTGTCCAGAGTAGAAGCAAATCCCCATAGCAAACCTCTTCTACTCAGTGCAGTTCCAGAGACAAGCAGAGGTGTCAGCAGAGAGCACTGTTGTCAGACAGAAAAGAACAACTCAACTTCAGCAGCTGATAATTATTGGAAGGATTAAGATTTTTTAATAGAAGTCATTTACAAATCTGTTTAACTTTCTGGAGCCAGTTGATATAAGAAAAAAAAACATAATAATTTTGGTGCATGTAGATATAATTTTTTTTATAGTAGTAAAATAAAATAAAACCTATATAAATTCAGTGTCCTGGCAACCGCATGGACCTACAGAATAAATATAAGGAGTCATTTTTACCAAAAAGTGCACCGCGTAGAAACGGAAGCCTCCAAAATGTACAAAATGGCGTTTTTTTTTTTCAGTTTTGCCGCACAAATATTTTTTTTCTGGTTTCCCCATAGATTTTGCGGTGAAATGATTGATGTCATTACAAAGTAAAATTGGTGGCGCGCGAAAAAAAAAAAAAAAAAAAAGCCCTCATATGAGTCTGTAGGTGGAAAATTTAAAGGATTATGATTTTTAGAAGAGGAGGAAGAATAAAAACGAAAGTGCAAAAATGAAAAATGGCCCGGTCCTTAAGGGGGTACTCCGGCCCTAAGACATCTTATCCCCTATCCTTCGGATAGGGGATAAGAAGTCTTAGGGCCAGAGTACCCCTTTAAGGACCGGGCCATTTTTCATTTTTGCACTGATCACGCAGAATTATTAACCCCTTAAAGGGGTACGCTGGCCCTAAAACATCTTATCTCCTATCCAAAGGATAGGGGATAAGATGCCTGATAACGGGGGTCCCAGCGCTGGGGACCCCTGCAATCTTTCATGCAGCACCCCGAACACCGAGTCCGGAGTTTGATGAATCACGATCACGGGGCCGGAGTATCGGGACATCCCGGCTCCGCCCCGTGTGATGTCACACTCCGCCCCCTCAATGCAAACCTATGGGAGGGGGCGTGACGGCTGTCACTCCCCCTCCCATAGGTTTTCATTGAGGGGGCAGAGCGTGATGTCACACGGGGTGGAGCCGTGACGTCACAAGGCTGATGATAGCAGGGTGCTGCATGAAAGATTGCGGGGGTCCCCAGCAACGGGACCCCCGCGATCAGGCATCTTATCCCCTATCCTTTGGATAGGGGATAAGATGTATTAAGGCCGGAGAACAGCGGATAGTTCACAGGGAACCCCAGGATAGATACATCACCTGACCATGTGACATATTGTTGTGTAGATTCTGCCATGTTATCTGCAAAGTGCCCAAACTCTGCTCCTACAGCCAGAGCCTCCTCCCGGGATTGGAAAGTCAAGAAAAGGAAGAAAAAAGAAAATTAATAAATAAATGGGCGTCAGGTGTCGTCCTCCACATTACGGGGTGTGTGACAGGCGTCAGGTCTGGAGATAATCTTCCTGAGCCGCAGGTTTGATATATATTTATTTGATATGGTGACACCCGTACGGTTAATGAGAAATCGGCGGCTGTCAGGACGCCCGGGATCGGCTGCCGCTGCTATAAATCAAAATGTAATTATTCAACAAATGTGATTCTATGAGCGCGAGCAATAAATCATAAGACCACATCCAGATTGGATCCCGGAACAGAACTGCTGCCGGGGCCTCGGGCTCCGGACTGAAGGGGTCCCAGGGGAGCCGGCAATGCGGGGGTTAATGAGGGCATCTGCGGCGGCTTTAATATTGACTTAGAAAATGACTTGGTCCTGAATAAATATAACGGAGGAACCAAACGAAATGTGTACGGTCATACATAGTGCGAATAGCCATATAGTGCCTAAGTATAAGTGCCGTACTATGCAAAAGTAATGCCGCCATACACATGGTGCTTAATAATACTGCCATACAGTGCTACTATAATATCACCATACAATGCATAAATAATACCGCCATACACTACGTATATAATACCTCCATATATCACATGAATAATACATTATACAGTGCAGAAATAATACCGCCATACAGTGAGTTAATAATGACATACAGTGCACAAATCATACCACTATACAGCACATAAATAATGCCACCATACAATGCATAAATAATAGCCTGATACAGTGCATAAATAATACTGCCATAAAGTGCATAAATAATAGCCCCATACAGTGCATAAATAATACTGCCATAAAGTGCATAAATAATACCGCCATACAGTGCATAAATAATGCTGCCATAAAGTGCATAAAAAATACCGCAATACAGTGCATAAATAATACCACCATATAGTGCATAAATAATACCACCATACAATGCATAAATAATACTGCCATACAGTGCTTAAATAATACTGCCGTACAGTGCATGAATAATACTTCCATACAGTGCATAAATAATACTGCCCTACAGTGCATAAAAAATACTGCCATACATGCATAAATAATACTGCCATACAGTGCATAAATAATATTGCCATACAGTGCATAAATAATGCTGCCATACAGTGCATAAATAATGCTGCCATTCAGTGCATAAATAATACCCCCATACAGTGCATAAATAATACTGCCCTACAGTGCATAAATAATACCCCCATACAGTGCATAAATAATACTGCCATACAGTGCATAAATAATACCACTATACAGTGAATAAATATCACCACCATACAATGCATAAATAGTACCACCATACAGTGCATAAATAATACTGCCATACAGTGCACAAATAATACTGTCATACAATGCATAAATAATACTGAAATACAGTGCATAAATTATGCCACCATACAGTGCATAAGTAATACTGCCATACAGTGCATAAATAATACCACTATAGAGTGAATAAATAACACCACCATACAATGCATAAATAATACCACTATACAGTGAATAAATATCACCACCATACAATGCATAAATAGTACCACCATACAGTGCAAAAATAATACTGCCATACAGTGCATAAATAATATTGCCATACAGAGCATAAATAATACCACTATACAGTGAATAAATATCACCGCCATACATTGCATAAATAGTACCACCGTACAGTGCATAAATAATACTGCCATACAGTGCATAAATAATACTGCCATACAGTGCATAAATAATACTGCCATACAGTGCATAAATTATACCACCATACAGTGCATAAGTAATACTGCCATACAGTGCATAAATAATACCACTATACAGTGAATAAATATCATCGCCATACAATGCATAAATAGTACCACCGTACAGTGCATAAATAATACTGCCATACAGTGCATAAATCATGCTGCCATACAGTGCATAAATAATACCACTATCCAGTGAATAAATATCATCACCATACAATGCATAAATAGTACCACCATACAGTGCATAAATAATGCCACCATACAGTGCATAAATAATACTGCCATACAGTGCATAAATTATACCACCATACAGTGCATACGTAATACTGCCATACAGTGCATAAATAATACTGCCATACAGTGCATAAATTATACCACCATACAGTGCATAAGTAATACTGCCATACAGTGCATAAATAATACCACTATACAGTGAATAAATATCATCACCATACAATGCATAAATAGTGCCACCGTACAGTGCATAAATAATACTGCCATACAGTGCATAAATAATACTGCCATACAGTAGATAAATAATATTGCCATACAGTGCATAAATAATACTGCCATACAGTGCATAAATCATGCTGCCATACAGTGCATAAATAATACCACTATACAGTGAATAAATATCATAACCATACAATGCATAAATAGTACCACCGTACAGTGCATAAATAATACTGCCATACAGTGCATAAATCATGCTGCCATACAGTGCATAAATAATACCACTATACAGTGAATAAATATCACCACCATACAATGCATAAATAGTACCACCATACAATGCATAAATAATACCACTTTACAGTGAATAAATATCACCACCATACAATGCATAAATAGTACCACCATACAGTGCAAAAATAATACTGCCATACAGTGCATAAATAATATTGCCTTACAGAGCATAAATAATACCACTATACAGTGAATAAATATCACCGCCATACATCGCATAAATAGTACCACCGTACAGTGCATAAATAATACTGCCATACATTGCATAAATAATACTGCCATACAGTGCATAAATAATACTGCCATACAGTGCATAAATTATACCACCATACAGTGCATAAGTAATACTGCCATACAGTGCATAAATAATACCACTATACAGTGAATAAATATCATCGCCATACAATGCATAAATAGTACCACCGTACAGTGCATAAATAATACTGCCATACAGTGCATAAATAATACTGCCATACAGTGCATAAATCATGCTGCCATACAGTGCATAAATAATACCACTATCCAGTGAATAAATATCATCACCATACAATGCATAAATAGTACCACCATACAGTGCATAAATAATGCCACCATACAATGCATAAATAATACTGCCATACAGTGCATAAATTATACCACCATACAGTGCATAAGTAATACTGCCATACAGTGCATAAATAATACTGCCATACAGTGCATAAATTATACCACCATACAGTGCATAAGTAATACTGCCATACAGTGCATAAATAATACCACTATACAGTGAATAAATATCATCACCATACAATGCATAAATAGTGCCACCGTACAGTGCATAAATAATACTGCCATACAGTGCATAAATAATACTGCCATACAGTAGATAAATAATATTGCCATACAGTGCATAAATAATACTGCCATACAGTGCATAAATCATGCTGCCATACAGTGCATAAATAATACCACTATACAGTGAATAAATATCATAACCATACAATGCATAAATAGTACCACCGTACAGTGCATAAATAATACTGCCATACAGTGCATAAATCATGCTGCCATACAGTGCATAAATAATACCACTATACAGTGAATAAATATCACCACCATACAATGCATAAATAGTACCACCATACAGTGCAGAAATAATGCCACCATACAATACATAAATAATACCGCCATACAATGCATAAATAATAATGCCACCGTACAATTATCTTGTGCCCATACATAATTGTAAAAAAAATATGTATCCTCAATCCTCAGGTTAATACTGAAGTAAATAGAAATAAATCTATTCAGGTCGGATGCTGCTGGTATGACCGCCTGGTGTGAACACATCTATTAATAGTGTCACTATCCACCTCGCCCATGACTGGGGGGCTGACTTCCTATCAGAATACAGAGGAGGGGCTCCGCATCCTCAGCTCTAGCAGGCAGCAGTGGTGCAGACCCCAAACCTCATGAGGACAGGGGAGAATTAATACCGCCACACCATGACCACCACTGACTAATGACTAATACTTCTATACTGAATAAAATGTTCTATACAGAGACCAATGTCCCCACATACAGTGGCCATATAGTGGTAGATACCAGCTGTACCCATGCACCCTACAGGTGACACCTATGATCGCTCCTTTTTCCATCTTCTCTATTTGGCCCATGAAGTCTTCTCCCGACCAAGGCTGTCTCCGCAGAATCTGCTAAATATTTTAGGCTCCTCACTCCAGCACAATGCCCGCCTCTTTATAAACTCGGTGCCTCCTCTGCGCCCCCACATAATAGTTAGGCCTCTCTGTGCCCCCATATAATAGTTAGTTAGTGAATCCCAGTGTATCAGTTAGGTCCCACTGTGCACCCACGCAGTTAGGCCCCTCTGTGCCCCTGTATAGCCCTGTATAGAAGTTAGGCCCCCCTATAGTAGTTAGGCCCCTCTGTGCCCCGTATACACATTAAGCCTCCTATGTGCTCCTACAGAGCAGTTAGACCCCTCTGTGTCCCCATATAGTAGTTAGACCCCTCTGTGTCCCCATATAGTAGTTAGGCCCCTCTGTGCCCCTGTATAGCCCTATTTAGAAGTTAGGCCCCCTCTGTGTCCCATATACACGTTAAGCCTCCTATGTGCTCCTACAGAGCAGTTAGACCCCTCTGTGTCCCCATATAGTAGTTAGACCCCTCTGTGTCCCCATATAGTAGTTAGGCCCCTCTGTTCCCCTGTATAGCCCTATTTAGAAGTTAGGCCCCCTCTGTGTCCCATATACACGATAAGCCTCCTATGTGCTCCTACATAGCAGTTAGACCCCTCTGTGTCCCCATATAGTAGTTAGGCCCCTCTGTGCCCCTGTATAGCCCTATATAGAAGTTAGGACCCCTCTGTGTCCCATATACATGTTAAGCCTCCTATGTGCTCCTACATAGCAGTTAGACCCCTCTGTGTCCCCATATAGTAGTTAGGCCTTTTCTGTGCTCTTATGAAGGAGTTAGACCCCTCTGTGTCCCCATATAGTAGTTAGACCCCTCTGTGTCCCCATATAGTAGTTAGGCCCCTCTGTGCCCCTGTATAGCCCTATATAGAAGTTAGGACCCCTCTGTGTCCCGTATACATGTTAAGCCTCCTATGTGCTCCTACATAGCAGTTAGACCCCTCTGTGTCCCCATATAGTAGTTAGACCCCTCTGTGTCCCCATATAGTAGTTAGGCCTTTTCTGTGCTCTTATGAAGGAGTTAGACCCCTCTGTGTCCCCATATAGTAGTTAGGCCCCTCTGTGCCCCTGTATAGCCCTATATAGAAGTTAGGACCCCTCAGTGTCCCGTATACACGTTAAGCCTCCTATGTGCTCCTACATAACAGTTAGACCCCTCTGTGTCCCCATATAGTAGTTAGGCCTTTTCTGTGCTCTTATGAAAGAGTTAGACCCCTCTGTGTCCCCATATAGTGGTTAGGCCCCTCTATGCCCCTGTATAGCCCTATATAGAAGTTAGGACCCCTCTGTGTCCCGTATACATGTTAAGCCTCCTATGTGCTCCTACATAGCAGTTAGACCCCTCTGTGTCCCCATATAATAGTTAGGCCTTTTCTGTGCTCTTATTGCTCTTATGAAGGAGTTAGACCCTTCTGTGTCCCCATATAATAGTTAGACCCCTCTGTGTCCCCATATAGTAGTTAGACCCCTCTGTGTCCCCATGTAGTAGTTAGGTCCCTCTGTGCCCCTGTATAGCCCTATTTAGAAGTTAGGCCCCCTCTGTGTCCCGTATACACGTTAAGCCTCCTATGTGCTCCTACATAACAGTTAGACCCCTCTATGTCCCCATATAGTAGTTAGGCCTTTTCTGTGCTCTTATGAAGGAGTTAGACCCCTCTTTGTCCCCATCTGATGGTTAGGCCCCCAAATGGTCGTAAGACGTAGTATTTCGGCCCCCTCTGTGCTCCAATATAGTAGTTAGTCAACCCTATGTGCCCCTATATAAAAGTTAGGCCCCTCTGTGCTCCCATGTAGCATTTAGGTCCCTTTTGCACTCATATATAGTAGTTAAACTATTCTCTGGGCTCCATATGGTAGTTAGGTCCCCTTTGTGCTTCTATATAGTATTTAGGCATCTTCTGTGCTCCCTTGTACTATTTGGGCTTCCTCTGTGCCCCCATATAGTAATTAGGCCCCATCTATGATCCCATATAGTGGTTAGGCCCCATCTGTGCACTTATATAGTAGTTAGGCTCCCCTCTTTGCCCCCATATGGTAGTTAGGCCCCCTCTGTGCTCCCATATAGTAGCTAGGTCCCATCTGTACTCCTTTATAGTAGTTTGGCTTTTCTCTGTGTCCCCATGTAGTAGCTAGGCCCCCTCTATGCACCCATATAGTAGCTAGGCCCCCTCTGTGTGCCCATATAGTAGTTAGGGCCCTCGGTGTGCCCAGATAGTAGCTAGGCCCCTTCTATGCACCCATATAGTAGCTAGGCCCCCTCTATGTGCCCATATAGTATCTAGGCCCAATTTGTGCACCCATATAGTAGTAAGGTCCCCTCTATGCACTCATATTACAGTTAGGACCCCTCTGCACCCATATAATAGTCAGGCCCCCTCTGTGCACCCATATAACAGTTAGGACCCCTCTGTGCACCCATATAATAGTCAGGCCCCCTCTGTGCACCCATATAACAGTTAGGACCCCTCTGTGCACCCATATAGAAGCTAGGCCCCCTCTGTGTGCCCATATAGTAGCTAGGCCCAATTTGTGCACCCATATAGTAGTTAGGTCCCCTCTATGCACTCATATAACAGTTAGGACCCCTCTGTGCACCCATATAATAGTCAGGCCCCCTCTGTGCACCCATATAATAGTCAGGCCCCCTCTGTGCACCCATATAATAGTTAGGCCCCCTCTGTGCACCCACATAGCATTAGGCTCTAGTATATTATTTGGCTCTACTGCAAGTCCTGGGGGTATCTGAGTATTGGAAACTGCAGTAAAGACCCAGGAGAGGCGACTGCTACAGGTGGTGCCCAGTTCTGCCACCTAGTGACCGGCCTTGGTAACAAATGATGATAAAAGTCGTACATTTACGTATAAAAGAATGAAAATATTTTATTTTCCGGGGACTAATAAAGAAAATCTCCTTTTATCTCTACAGATCAATCCTATTCAGAGGTCAGCAAATCCATTCAGACAACAGTCGGTGGCGGGAGAACGGCGTCCACCGCGGAGGAGAGTAATTACCGTATATTGTCGACAATCAAAGGCAAAGACACATTAAAGAGAGACACCGCCCGCACAATGCGGAATTATCAGGAGAAGCAGAAATTCAGCAGATTATCAGCCGCCGCGCCGGAGGAAGATAAAAGCTTTGGCGGGTTTATTATATAAAACGGCGGCGGAGATAGAAGATTATACAATAAAGGTAAAATGAGTCAGACAGAAAACCTGACAATATAAGAACTCCGACCACGGGAATGACTGCCGGAGGAACGCCGATTACACCGTACAGAAGAATCCGCCGCTCTGCCGCGGGGCTCGTGTACCGCTCTGTAAAATCAATTATACACCCGCGCAACACCAGGCGGCAGAGGAAGGGGCGCAGGTGGCGGAGGCATCAGGGGAAATCAGGTTACAGCGCTCCGGGGACCACCGGCGGATCACGGGCGAAGGAAGCAAGAACTGTAAATGATGGGCATCCGATTGTGGGAGGGTGACTCCTGCACATTTATAGCCCCCGCACACTGATAGCCCCCCCACATTTATAGCCCCCGCACACCGATAGCCCCCGCACACTGATAGCCCCACACATACTGATAATAACCCACGCACACTGATAGCTCCCTCACATTTATAGCCCCCACATACTGATAATAACCCCCGCACACTGATAGCCCCCCCGCACACCGATAGCCCCCGCACACTGATAGCCCCCCTCATTTATAGCCCCCCGCACACAGATAGCCCCCCCGCACACTGATAGCCCTCGCACATTGATAGCCTCCCGCACACGATAGTCCCCCACATACTGATAATAACCCCTGCACACTGATAGCCCCCCACACATTGATAGCCCCCTCACATTTATAGCCCCCACATACTGATAGCCCCACACATACTGATAATAACCCCCGCACACTGATAGCCGCCCGCACACCGATAGCCCCCCACATTTATAGCCCCCCGCACACAGATAGCCCCCCGCACACTGATAGCCCCCGCACATTGATAGCCCCCCGCACACGATAGTCCCCCACATACTGATAATAACTCCCGCAAACTGATAGCCCCCCGCACATTGATAGCCCCCCGCACACTGATAGCCCCCCACATACTGATAATAACCCCTGCACACTGATAGCCCCCCGCACACGATAGCCCCCTACACACTGATAACCCCCGCACACTGATAATAACTCCTGCACATTTATAGCCCCCGCACACTGATAGCCCCCCACACACTGATAGCCCCCGCACACTGATAGCCCCCCACACACTGATAGCCCCCCACACACTGATAGCCCCTGCACATTGATAGCCCCCGCACACTGATAACCCCCGCACACTGATAACCCCTGCACACTGATAACCCCTGCACACTGATAGCCCCCGCACACTGATAGCCCCCGCACACTGATAGCCCCCGCACACTGATAGCCCCCTCACACTGATAGCCCCCCGCACACTGATAGCCCCCCGCACACTGATAGCCCCCCGCACACTGATAGCCCCCCCCCGCACACTGATAGCCCCCTCACACTGATAGCCCCCGCACACTGATAGCCCCCGTACACTGATAGCCCCCGCACACTGATAGCCCCCGCACACTGATAGCCCCCCGCACACTGATAGCCCCCGCACACTGATAGCCCCCGCACACTGATAGCCCCCGCACATTGATAGCCCCCCGCACACGATAGCCCCCCACATACTGATAATAACCCCCGCACACTGATAGCCCCCCGCACATTGATAGCCCCCCGCACACTGATAGCCCCCCACATACTGATAATAACCCCTGCACACTGATAGCCCCCCACACACTGATAGCCCCCGCACACTGATAGCCCCCCGCACATTGATAGCCCCCACACACTGATAGCCCCCCATATACTGATAATAACCCCTGCACACTGATAGCCCCCCACACACTGATAACCCCCGCACACTGATAATAACTCCTGCACATTTATAGCCCCCGCACACTGATAGCCCCCCACACACTGATAGCCCCCCACACACTGATAGCCCCCGCAAACTGATAGCCCCCCACACACTGATAGCCCCCCACACACTGATAGCCCCCCAAAAACTGATAGCCCCCGCACACTGATAGCCCCCGCATACTGATAGCCCCCGCACACTGATAACCCCCGCACACTGATAACCCCCGCACACTGATAGCCCCCCACACACTGATAGCCCCCCACACACTGATAGCCCCCCGCACACTGATAGCCCCCGCACACTGATAACCCCCGCACACTGATAACCCCCGCACACTGATAGCCCCCCACACACTGATAGCCCCCCCCCCCCCGCACACTGATAGCCCCCGTACACTCATAGCACTCTTCTTATTCCTCCTTTTCCTTTCTTCCTCTCTTTTTTCATCCTGTTCCTCCCTATCCATTCTATCCCTTTCTTTCCATCCTATTCCTCTGTTTCCTCCCTCTCTTCTTCTTCCTCCTCTTCCTCCCTGTCCTTCCTATCCCTCAGTTTCCTTCCTCCCTCTCTTCTTCTTCCTTCTCATCTTGCTTCCTATGCCTCTATTTCCTTCCTCTGTATCTTCTTCCGTTTTCTCCTCTACCTTCCTATCCTCCCCATCCCTCTGTTTCCTTTCTATCCCTCTTCTTCGTATTCCTCTCTTTCCTTCCTCCCTCTTTACTTCTTCCTTCTGCTCTTCCTCCCTATCCTTCCTATCCCTCTCTTTCCTTTCTCTGTCTCTTCTTCTTCCTTCTCTTTTTCCTTCCTATCCTCCCTATCCCTCTGTTTCCCTTCTATCTCTCTTCTTCTTCCTCCCTTTCTTCTTCCTTTTCCTCCTTTTTCTCCCTCTTCTTCTTCCTCCTCTTTCTCCCTATCCTTCCTATCCCTCTTTTTCCTTCCTCCCTCTATTCTTCCTCTTCCTCCTCGTCCTCATTCTTTTCTTCGTCTTCTTCCTCTCTATCCTTCTTATCTTTCTGTTTTCTTCCTATCCCTCTGTTTCCTTCCTTCCTCTTATTCTTCCTTCTCCTTTTCCTGACTATCCCTCTGTTTCCTTCCTCACTCTCTTATTCTTCCTTCTCCTCTTCCTCCCTATCCCCCTGTTTCCTTTCTATCTCTCTTCTTCCTCCCTCTCTTCTTCTTATTGCTCCTCTACCCCTCTCTCTCTTTCTCCTCTTTCTCCCTCTCTTCTTCTTCCTCCTCTTCCTCCCTATCCTCCCCATCCCTCTGTTTCCTCCCTCCTTCTCTTTTTCTTCCTCCTCTTCCTCCCTATCCCTCTGTTTCCTTCCTCCCTCTATTCTTCCTTGTCTTCCTCCCTCTCTTCTTCTTCCTCCTCTTCCTCCCTATCCTCCTTATCCCTGTTTCCTTCCTCCCTTTATTCTTCTTCCTCCTCTTCCTCTCTCTCATCTTCTGCCTCCTCTTCCTCCCTATCCTACCCATCCCTCTGTTTCCTTCCTCCCTCTCTTCTTCTTCCTCCTCTTCCTCCCTATCCTCCCCATCCCTGTGTTTCCTTCCTCCTTCTCTTCTTCTTCCTCCCTATCCTCCCCATCTCCCTGTTTCTTTCCTCCGTCTATTCTTCCTTCTCCTCATCCTCCATCTCTTCGTCTTCCTCCTCTTCGTCCCTACCCTCCACATCCCTCTGTTTCTTTCCTCCCTCTCTTCTCCCCTCTTCTCTTTCTCCATCTCTTCTTCTTCCTCCTCTTACTCCCTATCCTCCTCATCCTTCTGTTTCCTTCCTCCCTCTCTTCTTCTTCCTCCTCTTTCTCCCTATCCTCCCCATCCCTCTGTTTCTTTCCTCCCTCTCTTCTTCCTTCTCCTCTTCCTCCAGCTCTTCTTCTTCCTCCTCTTCCTCCCTATCCTCCCCATCCCTCTGTTTCCTTCCTCCCTCTCTTCTTCTCTCTCCTCTTCCTCTCTACCCTCCCCATTCCTCTGTTTCCTTCCTCCCTATCTTCTTCCTTCTTCTCTTTCTCCATCTCTTCTTCTTCCTCCTCTTCCTCCTTATCCTCCCCATTCCTCTGTTTTCTTCCTCCCTCTCTTTTTCTCCCTCCTCTTCCTTGCTACCCTCCCCATTCCTCTGTTTCCTTCCTCCCTCTCTTCTTCCCTCTTCTCTTCCTCCATCTCTTCTTCCTCCTCTTCCTCTCTATCCTCCCCATCCCCCTGTTTCCTTCCTCCCTCTCTTCTTCTTGCTCCTCTTCCTCCCTATCCTCCCCATCCCTCTGTTTCCTTCCTCCCTCTCTTCTTCCTTCTCCTCTTCCTCCCTATCCTTCCTATCTCTGTTTCCTTCCTCCCTCTTATCTTCTGCCTCCTCTTCCTCCCTATCCTCCCATCCCTCTGTTTCCTCCCTTCCTCTCTTCTTCTTCCGACTCTTCCTCCCTATCCTCCCCATCCCTCTGTTTCTTTCCTCCCTCTCTACTCCCCTCTTCTCTTTCTCCATCTCTTCTTCTTCCTCCTCTTGCTCCCTATCCTCCTCATCCTTCTGTTTCATTCCTCCCTCTCTTCTTCTTCCTCCTCTTCCTCCCTATCCTCCCCATCCCTCTGTTTCTTTCCTCCTTCTCTTCTTCCTTCTCCTCTTCCTCCATCTCTTCTTCTTCCTCCTCTTCCTCCCTACCCTCCCCATCCCTCTGTTTCCTTCCTCCCTCTCTTCTTCCCTCTTCTCTTTCTCCATCTCTTCTTCTTCCTCCTCTTCCTCCCTATCCTCCCATCCCTCTGTTTCCTTCCTCCCTCTATTCTTCTTCCTCCTCTTCCTCCCTCTCCTCCCATCCCTCTGTTTCCTTCCTCCCTCTCTTCTTCTTCCTCCTCTTCCTCCCTATCCTCCCATCCCTCTGTTTCCTTCCTCCCTCTCATCTTCTGCCTCCTCTTCCTCCCTATCCTCCCATCTCTCTGTTTCCTTCCTCCCTCTCTTCTTCTTCCTCCTCTTCCTCCCTATCCTCCCATCCCTCTGTTTCCTTCCTCCCTCTCTTATTCCTTCTCCTCTTCCTCCCTATCCTTCCTATCTCTGTTTCCTCTTATCCTTCCTTCCCGATTTCTTCCCCTGATGTCCCCCTTTCTCCCCCTCAAGTCTGCCATTAGAGAATCCTGACAATCCTATAAATTCCTACGAATATTTTCGTCTTTTTTTTTATCAATGAGGCGTCGTCGTTCCTCGGGATCCTTGTAAATTTCTGGGCCAGGAGACAAATGGCCGGGACGCGGCTGTAATCTCCTCCATCTAATGACCGGGACGCTGTTTGGAGCTGTTCGCGGCAATAGGTATAAAAATCAATGAAGTGAGAATGTGGGTCACGCTGACATCTGACCGACTTGTCTTCAGGAGACGTTCCGCCAGGTTCCTGCAGATCACGTTCGCTCCGGCTCTGAATAAAATAGGTTTTCTGAGAATTTCATCATCCGGCGAATATTTACCTCCTTATCGCTCAGGAAGAGGAATATGCATTCCAAAAAGCCGGCCCAGATAAGGGCAACATCTGAGCCCATAGGGACGGGAGTATTACAGCCGGAGATTATCAGCGCAAAACACCTTCTGCAAATAGAGGAAATATCCGCACAACAAACATCAAGGTGAACTTAACCCCCTATGATACCTGAGTGTGCAGCCCTGGAGGGATAGAGGAAATGTGTGCAACATACACAATGGGATAGATACATGACTATACCAATATAGGGTCTCCTCAAAACTACAACACTCAGCATGCCCGGACAGCCAACGGCTGTCCTGGGCATGCTGGGAGTTGTAGTTTTGCAACATCTGGAGGTCTGCAGGTTGGAGACCACTGATCTACATTATAAAATAATCCTAAAAACTATTTTCATTCTCACCACTAGGCCCACAACCAAGCGGAGACTTTCTGTTGTACATGTGATGATAAGGAGGAGGCTGATGGAAAGTGATCAGTACAGGACTATAGTGATAGGTGACACCATTATATAGAGAAGATGATAGATAGGGCTTACTGCTCAGCCTCCCCCTCCCCTGTGTGCTTGAAAACCCAGGATCCCAAAGCTAAAGAGAAGCCCAAGGGGTGGAGATAAAGAGAAGCCCAGAGGACCAGAACTAAAGAGTAGTGATGCGCGGATGGGGCCGTATTCGAATTTTTGATATTTCGTGAATAAATGGGCGAATATTCGTCCTATGTTCCCGAAATTCGCATATTCGCTATGTTCGTTCTTCTTATTTTCAATGCAAAAATCCATTATGAAATTTGCATAGTGCGCATGCGCGATAATATCTTTCACCAAAAAGAAGGGAGGGATCAGTGTCCGCTGGCTGGAAGTGCCGATATTCGTGAATATTTGTATATTCACGCATATTTGCATATTCGCATATGTTCGAAAATATATATATATATCACTATATTCTAAATATTCGCAAAATCACAAAGTGCCGGTATTCGCAATCAAAATCCTCGTTTCGAATATCCGCGCTCAACACTACTAAAGAGTAGTGTTGAGCACAAAAATTCGTAATGCTAATTTTTATTGCAAATATCGGCACTTTGCATTTTCACGAATATTTAGAATATAGTGCTACATATTCGTAATGACTAATATTCGTTTTTTTTTTGTTTTTTTTCACATGCAAATCTTTATGTAAATTTTCGCAACTACAACTCCCTGCAAGGCGACAGGCTCCCCGGTTCCACTCTGCTCATCCCTCTGCACAAAAGACTGTTCTGTTTAAGATCTGCTACTTCCAGCTACAGTAAAAACTGTTATCCGTAACCTTGCTTCGTTGTATTTACTACCAAGGAGAAGCTATTTCAACCTCGGACTGTGTAGGTTAACGGTGCCCTGGCGTCACAAACCGATCTATAAACGCTGCACACAGTTAGTAGACGCCACATGTGTGTGCGGATGTGGGTGACACAAAAGCTGCAGATTCGACAGTTAAGAATTGTGGGAACTGCTTAGTACCAACAACCTGTACATACAGTAACCACCAAGATCATTGACTCAAGGGAGAAAAACCAACGTCAACTGTGTCCCCTGCAGCATTACTCCTGGCAGACCTGGAGAGAAAGCTGTCCGTCGAAAAATCATTTGGTCGCCGCAGGTTGGGTTCACCACCCACCCCAGTTTGGTCATCCTGAACAATTGATAAGTTCTTCTATGGGCAGTGCCAGGCCTCGAAAGATCCAGACGGTCCCGGTGAGTGCAGTTGGCATATAGATTCCCGAAGCCGGTGATACGGTATATATTGGACATGTGTCTATTTCGGAGGGACCAGCCAAACACCTTTTGTACGTGGGACCTTCTGACCAATATTAGAAGGACTGACCTCCCTTATTGTGCAGGTTCTGTGGAATATTGGGGGTTAATCACTGTATCGGTGGAATCATGTCCTCAGTCCTATGACTCTTCGGTTTCTCCCGTCCTCGTAGACCTGACACGTTCCTCGGCCTCCTCCAGGCTTCTCCTCACTTCCTGTGATGCCGCGGATGATATTTATTGGGTTTGATCAGCAGAGTCCACCTGCAGGAGGTGGGGGTCTCACCGCATGGAGGGGGCTTTCAAGTCCTATTACCGTACGGTAAATATTTGATGAAGATTTCTAATCACCGGCTCGGCATACGGCACGGAGCTGGCACAACCGATCTCCCTAATGGTCCATCACAAGCGCAGATGTCGGCTTCATCCTCTGATTCACCGGGAGACGCTGGGACTTGTTGTGTCACCGTCCTCGGGGACCGATCGCTCCCCAATCCCCTTTTAACATATTTGTTTACACGGTAAAGAAGCCCATCTGCCGCCATATGGATGAGGAGAAGTCATTACACCGTGCCAGGTTTTATCTGATTTATATTATTGTATTGTATTACATAACAGGGCCATATAGTGCACACAGGGAGATGTCAATGCAGAGCAGGACCATATAGTGCACACCTCAAAGCAGGACCATATAGTGCTCACCTCAAAGCAGGACCATATAGTGCAGACAGGGTGTTGCCACCTCAGAGCAAGATCATATAGTGCACCACAGAGCAGGACCATATAGTGCGCACAGGGTGGTGTCATCTCAGAGCAGGATCATATAGTGCACCTCACAGCAGGACCATGTAGTTCACCTCAGAGCAAGACCATATAGTGCACAGAGGGTGGTGTCACCTCAAAGCAGGACCATATAGTGCACACAGGTTGGTGTCACCTAAGAGTAGGACCATATAGTGCACAGAGGGTGGTGTCACCTCAGAGCAGGACCATATATTGCTCACAGGGTGGTGTCACCTAAGAGTAGGACCATATAGTGCACCTCAGAGCAGGAGCATATAGTGCACACAGGGTGGAGCTGCCTCCGAGCAAGACCATATAGTGCACACAGGGTGGTGTCACCTAAGAGCAGGACCATATAGTGCACACAGGGTGGAGCTGCCTCAGAGCAGGGCCATATAGTGCACACAGGTTGGTGTCACCTCAGAGCAGGACCATATAGTGCACACAGGTTGGTGTCACCTCAGAGCAGGGCCATATAGTGCACACAGGGTGGTGTCACCTCACAGCAGGACCATATAGTGCACAAAGGGTGTAGCTGCCTCAGAGCAGGACCATGTAGTGCACACAGGTTGGTGTCACCTCAGAGCCGGACCATATAGTGCACAAAGGGTGTTGTCACCTCAGAGCAGGGCCATATAGTGTACCCAGACTGCTCTCCTGCCTGACCCTTGCTCTATCCCTTTGGTGTATTTTTTAACCGATGGAATGCATAGCCGTCTATGAGACAGCACATTACTATGCGGTCCTAGCGCCGGCAGGTTATGCCGGTGCTCACAGTCTCCAAAATGATTGCACTGAGATTTTCCATGCGGTCTGGTGAGTTCTGGTGAGGTCTGATGAGTTCTGATGAGGTCTGGTGAGGTCGGATGAGTTCTGGTGAGGTCTTATGAATTCTGGTGAGGTCTGATGAGGTCTGATGAGATCTGGTGAGGTATGATGAGGTCTGATGAGGTCTGGTGAGGTCTGGTGAGGTCTGATGAGTTCTAGTGAGGTCTGGTGAAGTATGGTGAGGTCCGATGAGGTCTGGTGAGGTATGATGAGGTCTTATGAGGTCTTATAAGGTCTGATGCATTCTAGTGAGTTCTGGTGAGGTCTGTTGACTTCTGATGAGGTCTGATGAGTTCTGGGGAGGTCTGATGAGGTCTGGTGAGGTCGTATAAGGTGTGGTGACTTCTGATGAGTTCTTGTGAGGTCTGGTGAGGTCTCATTAAATTTGATGAGTTCTGGAGAGGTCTGATGAGTTCTGGTGATGTCCGGGGAGGTCTGATAAGGTCTGATGAGTTCTGGTGAGGTCTGATGAGGTCTGATGATTTCTGCTGAGGTCTGGTGAGGTATGATGAGGTCTTATGAGGTCTGGTGAGGTCTTACGAGTTCTAGTGAGTTTTGGGGAGGTCTGATGAGTTCTGATGAGGTATATTGAGGTCTTATGAGTTCTAGTGAGTTCTGATGAGGTCTGATGAGCTCTGGGGAGGTCTGATGAGTTCTGGTGAGGTCTGATGAATTCTGGTGAGGTCTTATGAGTTCTAGTGAGGTCTGGTGAGGTCTGATGATGTCTGGTGAGGTCGTATGAGGTCTGGAGAGGTCTGATGAGTTCTGGTAAGGTCTGTTGAGGTCTGATGAGTTCTGGTGAGGTCTGATAAGGTCTGATGAGTTCTGGTAAGGTCTGTTGAGGTCTGATGAGTTCTGGTAAGGTCTTATGAGTTCTGGTGAGGTCTGATGAGTTCTGGAGTGGTCTGATGAGGTCTGATAAGGTCTGGTGAAGTCTGGTGAGGTCTGATGAGGTCTGATGAGGTCTGGTGAGTTCTGATGAGGTCTGATGAGGTGTCATGAGATCTTATGAGTTCTGGTAAGGTCTGGTGAGGTCTGATGAGGTCTGAAGAGTTCTGGTAAAATCTGATGCGTTCTGGTGAGGTCTGATGAGGTCTGATGAGTTCTGGTGAGGTCTGATGAGGTCTGGTGAGGTCGTATAAGGTGTGGTGACTTCTGATGAGTTCTTGTGAGGTCTGGTGAGGTCTCATTAAATTTGATGAGTTCTGGAGAGGTCTGATGAGTTCTGGTGATGTCCGGGGAGGTCTGATAAGGTCTGATGAGTTCTGGTGAGGTCTGATGAGGTCTGATGATTTCTGCTGAGGTCTGGTGAGGTATGATGAGGTCTTATGAGGTCTGGTGAGGTCTTACGAGTTCTAGTGAGTTTTGGGGAGGTCTGATGAGTTCTGATGAGGTATATTGAGGTCTTATGAGTTCTAGTGAGTTCTGATGAGGTCTGATGAGCTCTGGGGAGGTCTGATGAGTTCTGGTGAGGTCTGATGAATTCTGGTGAGGTCTTATGAGTTCTAGTGAGGTCTGGTGAGGTCTGATGATGTCTGGTGAGGTCGTATGAGGTCTGGAGAGGTCTGATGAGTTCTGGTAAGGTCTGTTGAGGTCTGATGAGTTCTGGTGAGGTCTGATAAGGTCTGATGAGTTCTGGTAAGGTCTGTTGAGGTCTGATGAGTTCTGGTAAGGTCTTATGAGTTCTGGTGAGGTCTGATGAGTTCTGGAGTGGTCTGATGAGGTCTGATAAGGTCTGGTGAAGTCTGGTGAGGTCTGATGAGGTCTGATGAGGTCTGGTGAGTTCTGATGAGGTCTGATGAGGTGTCATGAGATCTTATGAGTTCTGGTAAGGTCTGGTGAGGTCTGATGAGGTCTGAAGAGTTCTGGTAAAATCTGATGCGTTCTGGTGAGGTCTGATGAGGTCTGATGAGTTCTGGTGAGGTCTGATGAGGTCTGATGAGTTCTGGTGAGGTCTGATGAGTTCCAGTGAGGTCTGGTGAAGTCTGAAGAGTTCTGGTGGGGTCTTATGAGTTCTAGTGAGGTCTGAGGAGGTCTGTTGAGGGCTGATGAGGTCTGGAGAGGTCTGATGAGTTCTGGTAAGGACTGATGAGGTCTGATGAGTTCTGGTATGGTCTGATTATTTCTGGTGAGGTCTGGTGAGGTCTGGAGAGGTCTGATGATTTCTGGTGAGGTCTGGTGAGGTCTAGAGAGGTCTGATGAGTTCTGGTAAGGTCTGGTGAGGCCTGATGAGGGAGGTCTCGTGGCAGGCTAGAGCTGAGGCATTTGTCTTCTTGCCCACTTGGGATGTAAACAATCATACTCCATGCATCTTGATATGAAAATTTGATGATTTTGAAATCAACAAATTAATAAAAAAGTGAAAGTTCAAGAAGACCTGAACGTGGTGGTCATGAGTAATTCATCTAAATCTTCTAGTGCAGTTGCATATGCTCGCCGCATGCTATCCAGGTCATTTGAATATGAGGTCTGGAGAGGTCTGATGAGTTCTGGTAAGATCTGATGAGTTCTGGTAAGGTCTGATGAGGTCTTATGAGGTCTGGTGAGGTCTTATGAGTTCTAGTGAGGTCTAATGAGGTCTGGTGAGTTCTGGTGGGGTCTGGTGAGGTCTGATGAGTTCTGGTAAGGTCTGATGAGGTCTGGTGAGGTCTGATGAGGTCTGATGAGGTCTGGTGAGGTCTGATGAGCTCTGGTAAGGTCTAATGAGGTCTGGTGAGGTCTTATGAGTTCTATTGAGGTCTAGTGAGGTCTGATGAGGTCTGGTGAGTTCTGATGAGTTCTGGTGGGGTCTGATGAGGTCTGATGAGTTCTGGTAAGGTATGATGAGTTCTGGTGAGGACTGGTGAGGTCTGATGAGGTCTGGTGAGGTCTGATGAGGTCTGATGAGTTCTGGTAAGGTTTAATGAGGTCTGGTGAGGTCTTATGAGTTCTAATGAGGTCTAGTGAGGTCTGATGAGGTCTGGTGAGGTTTGATGGGTTCTGGTGGGGTCTGATGAGGTCTGATGAGTTCAGGTAAGGTATGATGAGTTCTGGTGAGGACTGATGAGGTCTGATGAAGTCTGGTGAGGTCTCATGAGGTCTGGTGAGGTCTCATGAGGTCTGATGAGTTCTGGTGGGGTCTGGTGAGGTCTGATGAGTTCTGGTAAGGTATGATGAGTTCCTGTGAGGACTGATGCGGTCTGGTGAGGTCTGATGAGGTCTGGGGAGGTCTAATGAGGTCTGGTGAGGTCTGATGAGGTCTTTTTGAGGTCTGATGAGTTCTGGTAAGGTATGATGAGTTCTGGTGAGGACTGGTGAGGTCTGATGAGGTCTGAGGAAGTCTGGTGAGGTCTGGTTAGGTCTGATGAGGTCTGGTGAGGTCTGATGTGGTCTGGTGAGTTCTGGTGAGATCTGATGAGGTCTGGTGAGGTCTGATGAGTTTTAGTGAGATCTGATGAGGTCTGATGAGGTCTGGTGAGGTCGGATGGGGTCTGGTGAGGTCTGATGACTTCTAGTGAGGATTGGTGAGGTCTGATGAGGTCTGATGAAGTCTGGTGAGGTCTGGTTAGGTCTGATGAGGTCTGGTGAGGTCTGATGAGGTATGATGAGGTCCAATGAGGACTGATGAGGTCTGGTGAGGTCTGATGAGGTCTGGGGAGGTCTGATGAGGTCTGTTGAGGTCTGATGAGGTCGGATGAGGTCTTTTTGAGGTCTGATGAGTTCTGGTAAGGTATGATGAGTTCTGGTGAGGACTGGTGAGGTCTGATGAGGTCTGATGAAGTCTGGTGAGGTCTGGTTAGGTCTGATGAGGTCTGGTGAGGTCTGAGGAGGTCTGGTGAGGTCTGATGAGGTCTGGTGAGTTCTGGTGAGATCTGATGAGGTCTGGTGAGGTCTGAAGAGTTTTAGTGAGGTCTGATGAGGTCTGGTGAGGTCTGATGAGGTCTGATGATGTCTGGTGAGGTCTGGTGAGGAATGATGAGGTCTAATGAGGTCTAGTGAGGTCTGATGAGGTCTGGTGAGGTCTGATGAGATCTGGTGAGGTCTGATGAGGTCTGGTAAGGTCTGATGAGGTCTGGTGAGGTCTGGTGAGGTCTAGTGAGGTCTGATAAGGTCTGGTGAGGTCTGATAAGGTCTGGTGAGGTCTGATGAGGTCTGGTGAGGTCTGATGAGGTCTGGTGAGGTCTGATAAGGTCTGGTGAGGTTTGATGAGGTTTGATGAGGTCTAGTGAGGTCTGATGAGTTTTAGAGAGGTATGGGGAGGTCTGGTAAGATCTGGTGAGGTCTGATGAGGTCGGGTGAGGTCTGATGGGGTCTGTTGAGGTCTGGTTCGGTCTGATGAGGTCTGGTGAGATATGATGAGGTCTAATGAGGTCTGGTGAGGTCTGATGAGCTCTGGTGAGGTCTGATAAGGTCGGGTGAGGTCTAATGTGGTCTGATGGGGTTGGTGAGGTCTGGTTAGGTCTGATGAGGTCTGATGAGGTTGGGTGAAGTCTGGTGAGGTCTGAAGAGGTCGGGTGAGGTCTGGTGAGGTCTAATGAGGTCTGGTGAGGTCTGGTGAGGTCTGATAAGGTCTGGTGAAGACTGACAAGGTTTGATGAGGTCTAGTGAGGTCTGATGAGTTTTAGTGAGGTCTGGGGAGGTCTGATGAGGTCGGGTGAGGTCTGATGAGATCGGGTGAGGTCTGATGGCGTTTGGTGAGGTCTGATGAGGTCGGGTGAGGTCTGATGGGGTCTGGTGAGGTCTGATGAGGTCAGGTGAGGTCTGATGGAGTCTGGTGAGGTCGGGTGAGGTCTGATGGAGTCTGGTGAGGTCTGGTGAGGTCTGATGGGGTCTGGTGAGGTCTGGTGTAGACACATTGTTGGAGTCCTTACACTGGATGGATTAATGCTTCTTATTACAAACACATTGATAAATAGTAAAATGCAGAATATCTGCGGAACGTTCTGCTGGCAGAACAAGACATTTAATCTCTTCTGCTCTCATCATGTAAAGTCCCCGACACATCTCCAGCGGAGGGAAGATTAGTATGTAGATGAAGCAAAGCCGATCATGTATGACAGAGCAGGAGCTGCGCTACCTGTAGTGAAACACAGGAACCTCACCACAACCTCACCGCCATGCTGGAAACGTGAAGAATCCATACAAAGCAGCAAAACATAGAAAAGAAACACTGTCAATATCTATATTACATCTATCTATTTATCTATCTATCCATCTATCTCATATCAATTTATCTATATATCTATATATCTCATATCTATCTATCTCATATCTATTTATCTATCTATCCATCTATCTATTTATCTATATATCTATCCATCTCATATCTATCTATCTCATATCTATTTATCGATATATCTATCTCATATCTATCTATCTCATATCTATTTATCTATATATCTATCTATCTCATATCTATCTATCTATCTCATATCTATCTATCTCATATCTATCTATCTCATATCTATCTTTCTATCTCATCTATCTATCTCATATCTATCTATCTCATATCTATTTATCTATCTATCTATCTATCTATCTCATATCTATCTATCTATCTATCTCATATCTATCTATCTATCTATCTATCTCATATCTATCTTTCTATCTCATCTATCTATCTCATATCTATCTCATATCTATCTATCTATCTATCTATCTCATATCTATCTATCTCATCTATCTATCTCATATCTATCTATCTATCTATCTCATATCTATCTATCTCATATCTATTTATCTATCTATCTATCCCATATCTATCTATCTCATATCTATCTATCTATCTATCTATCTATCTCATATCTATCTATCTCATATCTATCTTTCTATCTCATCTATCTATCTCATATCTATCTCATATCCATCTATCTCATATCTATCTATCTCATATCTATCTATCTCATATCTATCTCATATCTATCTATCTATCTATCTCATATCTATCTATCTCATATTTATCTCATATCTTTCTCATATCTGTCTCCTTCTTCATGTATCACATATAGATAATTCCGCACACGTCTCCCTGATCTGCAGTCTGTATATTACAGATTGTGTCGCTCTTCTAATGTAATAGAAATAAAATTCTCTTTATATAGATAATAATTTGTGAAGTCAGATGCTGCGGTTGTCCGTATGTTGGCGGTATCCGGGAGCGGCGGTGGGGGTGGTGGATAGTGACGGGGTGACCGGGGCCATGTTTGCTCTCGGTTTCGTCTCTTTGTATATGAGTCTCATATTAAACTGGTATTGACTCCCCCTGGGGTCAGCCATGAGCGGCGCCGGAGACAATGGCGCAATGAGAACATTGAATTTACTAACTGAATAGAATATTATAATACCGCCACCGCGTCTGCTACAATATAGGGAAGAAAGAAGAGATCCAGATTCTCAAAGCTTCATTTCTGAGTGATGAAAACTTCTACAGCTCTGTGCTTCAGGATTGTACACTCTCTGCTTCCTGTCAGTGAATGGAACCATCTTCATATTCAGTGACATAATAAAGGGATCCTCATTGTTATGTTGCTCCTTGTGTTAAAAAAATAAAAATAAATAAATAAATGTTCCCCTTTTTCTGCACTAATACCTGATAGAAATATCTGCAAATGTGTTAAAAAAAATTGAAAGCTATTATCTACCTATCTATCTTTCTATCTCATATCTATCTATCTCATATCTATCTATCTCATATCTATCTATCTCTCATATCTATCTCATATCTATCTATCTCATATCTATCTATCTATCTTTCTATCTCATATCTATCTATCTATCTATCTATCTCATATCTATCTATCTATCTATCTAAACAATCCATACAAAGCAGCACCTTTGAATAAAGGGTGGGTGCAAGCACATTAGAACCTTGGTGCCCCGGTTCTTCTTGGTAGGTAACGGATGTAGGAAGCACACCAAATTAGTGAAATAAACAGTTTCTTATTCCATGATAAGATTGAGAAGGTTTCGGCTATCTCTCACCACCATATCTATCTATCTATCTATCTATCTATCTATCTATCTATCTATCTATCTATCTACTTATCTATCTATATATCTATCTACTTATCTATCTATATATCTATCTACTTATCTATATATATATATATATATATATATATATATATATATACTTATCTATATATCTACTTATCTATCTCATATCTATCTTTCTCATATCTATCTATCTACTTATCTATCTATATCTCTATCTACTTATCTATCTATATATCTATCTACTTATCTATCTGTCTATCTATCTATCTATCTATCTCATATCTATCTATCTCATATCTATCTATTTATCTATCTATCTCATATCTATCAGTCTATCTATCTCATATCTATCTATCTATCTATCTATCTCGTATCTATCTATATATCTATCTCATATCTATCTATCTCATATCTATCTATCTATCTCATATTTATCTATCATCTATCTGTCTCATATCTATCTATCTCATATCTATCTATCTCATATCTATCTATCTGTCTATCCATCTGTAATGTCTGTTTTTGTGTTTTTCTGTCTTTGGGTCTATTCAGACGCTGGTTTTTGTGTCTGGGCAGTTTCTGTGCTGATTCTTTCCAGGGTTCGAAGAGTTAATGCTCTCAACCTATTGCAGCTCGGGTGTGGCTTTAAAATCCGAGCTCTGTTGGAACTCTGAGCTGGTGACTTCTTCTTATTCTGATTATGACTGATTTAGTCTATCTGTTTATGTCTGAGTTTTAACCATGCTCATTATGTCTGTTTGTGATAGATTTTATTCTGCTTGGTTTTAAGTACATCTGACTGTTTTTAGGATTATGTATGTCTATTCTGCTTGAACCTTGATATCTTAGTCTGTGTTCACACTGTGAGTTTTGCTTGTACCCGTGCTCTGTGTTTTGTATCCTGACCCGTATTCCTCCATGTTATGGAGTTTGGTTTTGTATTATTCCTGTTTGGTATCCTGATCCGTATTCTTCCATGTTATGGAGTTTGGTTTTGTATTATTCCTGTTTGGTATCCTGACCCGTATTCCTTCATGTTATGGAGTTTGGTTTTGTATTATTCCTGTTTGGTATCCTGACCTGTATTCCTCCATATTATGGGGTTTGATTTTGTATTATTCCTGTTTGGTATCCTGATTCGCATTACTCCATATTATGGAGTTTGGTTTTGTATTATTTCTGTTTGATATCCTGATCCGTATTCCTTCATGTAATGGAGTTTGGTTTTGTATTATTCCTGTTTGGTATCCTGATTCGTATTCCTCCATAATATGGAGTTTGGTTTTGTATTATTCCTGTTTGGTATCCGAATCCGTCTTCCTCCATGTTATGGAGTTTGGCTTTTTCTTGTATCTATTTTTATAGAGTTCATGATTGCTGATCTTAAGTATTTTTAGTACATGCACTGATCATAGAGTACATGATCACTGATCTAGAGTGTCCTCTGTACATTACCATTGGTCTATAGTGTCCTATGTGCTTTATCACTGATCTGTGTCCTCTGAACTAGTATCTGTTTATATTTAGTGTTCTGTGTTCAGTGTGAACAGTGTTCTATGTTTCCTGACCTGTATTGCCACCATGTTTGGAGTGGGAAGTCTAGTTTGTTCTTTGTTCAGTGTCTAGTGTGAACTGTGTTCTACAGTATCCAGAACTGTTTAGTATTTTACATTCAGTTGATCGGTTCATCCCCTGCATCTCCTGGTTTTTGCTGTATACTTATTCTATATCTAGTCTTGTTCATTTATTCATATTTTCCATTTATCTTTATTCCGGTTTCTGAACTGTATGTCAGTATGCTATATCCTGCCCTGTTTGTATATTTATATTCTGTCTGGTTTATCTGGTTGTTTGGTTGTTTTTCCATTAGGTTTTTGATCTGTCCCCTACTATGTACAGTATTATTTGTGTATCTTTACGCCCAATGGTTGTGGTTGTCGATCCGCTGTTTAGGGTGGAGAGTGTACGTAGGGACAGCTTAGGACTCACTATCCCTGTCCACCCCCAGTCATGACACTATCTATCTCATATCTATCTATCTATCTATCTCATATCTATCTATCTATCTATCTATCTCATATCTATCTATCTATCTATCTCATATCTATCTATCTATATATCTATCTATTGCATACCTATCTCATATCTATATAATATTAATATTCATATTAATAAGAATAATAATAAATATGAATAAAAAATATACAAAATGAAGAAATAATAAGCAATAATACCAATAATAATAATAATAATAAATGATAAAAATAATTAAATAATAAAAATAAATAATACTAAAAAAAATACATAATAAATTACAAATTGTGAGCGGCAAGGAGGTAGTAGATCTGCTGAGTGAATGATGGCTTAGGCTTTGTCAGGGATCGGAGTCTAAGGTGCCACTGGTTTTCACCAGAGCCCACTGCAAAGCAGGATGGAATTGCTGTGGCAGGCGGCACCCAGGTCGCTACCCCTGACACGACTTGTCCACTCAGGCTGCTGAGGAGAAAACGTGGTACAGAAGGGATATGGCAACTTGTAGTCAGGATAGCAGAAGGTCAGGGCAGGCAGCACGGAAGCAAGAACAGGGACGTAGCAAGAGGTCAGTAGGCAGGCGGCACAGGAGCAAGGTCAGGTCACGGAGCAGGAAGTTCAGGAACAGGTAAGGCAAGACACAATAAAAGCTTTCACTAGGGCACTGGGCACACAAAGATCTGGCAAGAGATAGAGGGAGGTGCACATACTAATAGAGAATGGACAGGTGCAAACACTAATTAAGGGCGTACTGGCGTGCGCGCCCTAGGAGGCGGGGACGTGCACGCCGGCGGTGTGAGAATACGGAGGAGACAGAAGAAGGAGGAGGTGAGTGACAGCCTGAGATTCACATGCGGGCGCATCCCGCGATGTGAATCCTGGGCCCGACGGAGGACAGAGGGAGAGAGCGCTCATGGCCAGTGTGACCGGCCGGAGCGCTCGCCTTAACAGTGCCCACCCCCTTAGGTCTCCCCCTATTTTTTGGGTCTCAAAATATTTTGGACCAAGTCGTGGTCCAAAACATTCTCTTCTGGCTCCCAGGACCTTTACTCGGAACTGAATCCCTTCCAGTCTACTAAAAAATAATGTCTCCCTCTTACGGTCTTCATCGCCAGAATCTCCTTCACTTCAAAAATATCCAAAGAACCACAGACAGGAGAGGGAACAATGTCCTTTTGTGAAAAACAGCTGAAAACGATTGGCTTGAGGAGGGAGACGTGAAAAGAATTCGGAATACGGAGAGAGGATGGCAGACGAAGCTTGTAAGAAACTGGATTAATTTTTTGCAAAACCTTGAATGGTCCCAGGAAGCGAGGACCTAATTTGTAGCTGGGAATCCTGAAACGGATGTATTTAGAAGAGAGCCAAACCTTAACCCCAGGAGCAAAAATTAGAGACCTTCTCTTCTTATGCGCTTGAGATTTTTTACGAGAGGAAGCATGAAGCAAAGAACGACGGGTCTCCTGCCAGATGATCTTAAAGTCTCGTACTTGTTCATCTATAGCAGGTACTCCAGAAGAAGCTGGAAGAGGAAGAGGAGGACGAAAATGATGACCATAGACAACAAGGAATGGTGAAGTCCTCGTAGACTCAGAATCCTTGTGATTCTAAGAAAATTCTGCCCAAGGTAAAAGGTCAACCCAATCGTCCTGCCGAGTTAAGACAAAATGACGGAGATAATCTCCCACGATTTGATTAACTCTCTCTACCTGGCCATAGGTGTGAGGGTGATAAGCAGAAGAAAAGTCCAGCTTCATTTTGAGACGGGAGCAGAGAGCTCGCCAGAACTTGGAAACGAATTGCACTCCTCCATCAGAGACGATGTGAGACGGGAGGCCATGAAGGCGAAAGATAGTACTTGCTGAAGGAAGTATTTTGCCAGCTGTGGAGCAGATGGAAGACCAGGCAAAGGAACGAAATGAGCCATTTTGGAAAGTCAATCACCTACCACCTAGATGATCGTATCGTTGCAGGAATGAGGCAAATCAGTGATAAAGTCCATTGCTATGTGTGACCTTGGTGTTTCCTGAATAGGCAAAGGCTGTAGAAGACCTGTTGGTTTCTGCCTAGGAGTCTTGTCACGAGCACAAATAACACAAGAACGGATAAAATCTGTGACATCGCGTTCTAGGTTCAGCCACCACTAATGCCGAGAAATAAGTTGAATGGACTTCCGTACTCCAAAATGACCCGCCAGCAAGGAAGAATGTCCCCAATTCAAGACTCTTCATCTCAGTCGAGAAGGCACAAAAGATTTTCCAGAAGGAACTTGCGGAAGATTGACAGGCGTAACAGAAATCAGTCGCTCAGGAGGAACAATACGCCTATGAGTAGAATCCAGACCAACCACATCGGAGGATCTAGAAAGGGCATCGGCTCTGACATTCTTGTCCGCAGGATGGAAATGAATGAAGAAATTGAACCTTGAAAAGAAAAGGGACCATCTAGTCTGCCGGGGATTCAGGCGCTGAGTAGTTTGAAGGTATAAGAGATTTAACAGGTATTATAGATGTTAGCAAGATGAGGAGAACCCTCCAAAAGATGTCGCCATTCCTCTAATGCCAACTTAATAGCGAGAAGTTCCCAATCCCCACGTGATTAATTCCTCTCAGCACGGGAAAAGGTCTTGGAGAAGAAGCCACAGGTTAGTCTTGCCCTTGGAGGATTTTTTAGTCAGGATGGAGCCAGCTCCTACAGTGGATGCGTGTAGGTCCGGACTTTGGTCTATGGTATCAGACATTTAAGGGTTAACACTTGCCGCCTCGTCGCAGCGCTCACAGTTCACACTTGGCTGTTCCTCTAGGCGGATAAAAATATCAGTAATTTCCATATTCTCTTTGTAACCTCTTTATTTGTTCATCCAAGTGCGTAAAATCAAATAGGAACCTGAACAGGGAGGATGTTTCTGTGCAAAATGCAAATGGCGAGGACACTCCCGTGTTCAGCAGAGGGGACGCTAAATATTCATCACCGCTCCCCGGGGAGGACGGGGGCAGAGCGCACCGACAACTTGTTACATCCCCATGACAAAATAGAGATCAGAAGGGACGGAGGGAACCGAGGACACGGAAAAGGGAGTAGGGGACATGGAAGAAGAAAGATCCTGGACCACCGGTGTGACCATGCAGCAACCGTGTGAAGAGTCCTGGGGGGTAGAAGACATACATATATACCAGGGGTACAGGATGATAACACTTGGGGTACAGGATGATAACACTTGGGGTACAGGATGATAACACTTGGGGTACAGGATGATAACACTTGGAGTACAGGATAATAACACTTGGGGTTCAGGATGATAACACTTGGGGTACAGGATAATAACACTTGGGGTACAGGATAATAACACTTGGGGTACAGGATGATAACACTTGGGGTACAGGATAAGAACACTTGGGGTACAGGATGATAATACTTGGGTCTGTCCTCACCATCCCCTGGTCCTCACCATCCCCTGGTCCTCACCATCTTCTGGTCCTCACCATCCCCTGGTCCTCACCATCCCCTGGTCCTCACCATCCCCTGGTCCTCACCATCCCCGGTTGCCATCACTCTCATCCAATATTAAACCAGGAAAAGGAGAGTAGAAAAAGTAGGGGTTCTAGACAAGCGCTACTGCTGGAATAAAAGGATTCGGAACGCCAATAAAGCACAGGACAGTTTATTGTGGTTTAGAACAATCGGACAACGCGTTTCGGCACCAGCATGTGCCTTCTTCAGGTGCATAAAGCAAATTATTCCAGCGTCCTGAAGCCTATGATGTGCTGTGGTGGCGTGGCGTGGTCTCTCCTTTTCCTGGTTTCATTATTCCATACCCCTTCGCGGTTACGGACAGGGGGTCTCAAGCAGCACAACTGCCGCTACTACCTTCCACTTCACACTCGCCAGGTGAGGTGCTGTCACCGTTGATAACCTCAACGGGACATCACACTACCCAGAGTGCAGTGGTTCCTGCCAACTCCACCACGCCCCCATCACCCACGAGAGAGCGCCCCAACCTTTTTTACTGCTTCTTTATACTTATCCAATATGAAGGGTTTGAGAAAATTGTGGTCAGGCTTTACCCAGCTCTGGTGATGGAGGCCATGACGGAACGGATGAGGTCACATGATCCATCAATTCTTCTGCTCTGGACAGAAATGTAAGTGAAGCACAAAATCTTTCCATTCTGGAGTAAATATTGTCCTAATGCCGAAAATTGATCAGAGCCACGGAGGAGAAATAATGGAGCAGACGTGGAGATGAATGGCCTCATAATAAATCATAATTGAGACACAGATGCCGGAATCAATGGCCGCAGTGATGTCTGTTGTCTTTTCCATCCACGTCTTCTCTGTGATGTCTGTGGTCCTCTCCATCCACGTCTTCTCAGTGATGTCTGTGGTCCTTTACATCCACGTCTTCTCAGTGATTTCTGTGGTCCTCTCCATCCATGTCTTCTCAGTGATGTCTGTGGTCCTCTCCATCCACGTCTTCTCAGTGATGTCTGTGGTCCTCTTCATCCACGTCTTCTCAGTGATGTCTGTGGTCCTCTTCATCCATGTCTTCTCAGTGATGTCTGTGGTCCTCTCCATCCACGTCTTCTCAGTGATGTCTGTGGTCCTCTTCATCCACGTCTTCTCAGTGATGTCTGTGGTCCTTTCCATCCACGTCTTCTCAGTGATATCTGTGGTCTTCTCCATCCATGTCTTCTCTGTGATGTCTGCGCTCCTCTCCATCCACGTCTTCTCAGTTATGTCTGTGGTCCTTTTCATCCACATCTTCTCAGTGATGTCTGTAGTCCTCTCCACGTCATCTTTGTGATGTCTGTGGTCCTCTCCATCTACGTCTTCTCAGTGATGTTTGTGATCCTCTCCATGCTCATTTTCTCGGTGATATCTGTGGTCCTCTTCATCCACATCTTCTCGGTGATATCTGTGGTCCTCTCATACATGTATTCTCAGTGATGTCTGTTGTCCTCTCCATCCATGTCTTCTCAGTGATGTCTGTGGTCCTCTCCATCCATGTCTTCTCAGTGATGTCTGTTCTCCTCTCCATCAATGTCTTCTCAGTGATGTCTTTGGTCCTTTCCATCTACATCTTCTCAGTGATGTCTGTTGTCCTCTCCATCCATGTCTTCTCAGTGATGTCTGTGGTCCTCTCCATCCATGTCTTCTCAGTGATGTCTGTTCTCCTCTCCATCAATGTCTTTTCAGTGATGTCTTTGGTCCTTTCCATCTACATCTTCTCAGTGATGTCTGTGGTCCTCTCCATCCATGTCTTCTCTGTGATGTCTGTGGTCCTTTCCATCCACGTCTTCTCGGTGATGTCTTTGGTCCTTTCCATCTATGTCTTTTCAGTGATGTCTGTGGTCCTTTCCATCTAAGTCTTCTCAGTGATGTCTGTGGTCCTTTCCATCCACGTCTTCTCAGTGATGTCTGAGGTCCTTTCAATTTATGTCTTCTCAGTGATGTCTGTGGTCCTTTCCATCTAAGTCTTCTCAGTGATGTCTGTGGTCCTTTCCATCCACGTCTTCTCAGTGATGTCTGAGGTCCTTTCAATTTATGTCTTCTCAGTGATGTCTGTGGTCCTTTCCATCCACGTCTTCTCAGTGATGGCTGTGTTCCCCTCCATCCACGTCTTCTCAATGATGGCTGTTGTCCTCTCCATCCTCATCTTCTCTGTGATATCTGTGGTCCTCTCCATCCACATCTTCTCTGTTATGTCTGTGGTCCTCTCCATCCACATCTTCTCTGTTATGTCTGTAGTCCTCTCCATCCACATCTTCTCTGTTATGTCTGTGGTCCTCTCCATCCATGTCTTCTCAGTGATGTCTGTGGTCCTCTCCATCCACGTCTTCTCAGTGATGTCTGAGGTCCTTTCAATTTATGTCTTCTCAGTGATGTCTGTGGTCCTTTCCATCCACGTCTTCTCAGTGATGGCTGTGTTCCCCTCCATCCACGTCTTCTCAATGATGGCTGTTGTCCTCTCCATCCTCATCTTCTCTGTGATATCTGTGGTCCTCTCCATCCACATCTTCTCTGTTATGTCTGTGGTCCTCTCCATCCACATCTTCTCTGTTATGTCTGTAGTCCTCTCCATCCACATCTTCTCTGTTATGTCTGTGGTCCTCTCCATCCATGTCTTCTCAGTGATGTCTGTGGTCCTCTCCATCCACGTCTTCTCAGTGATGTCTGAGGTCCTTTCAATTTATGTCTTCTCAGTGATGTCTGTGGTCCTTTCCATCCACGTCTTCTCAGTGATGGCTGTGTTCCCCTCCATCCACGTCTTCTCAATGATGGCTGTTGTCCTCTCCATCCTCATCTTCTCTGTGATATCTGTGGTCCTCTCCATCCACATCTTCTCTGTTATGTCTGTGGTCCTCTCCATCCACATCTTCTCTGTTATGTCTGTAGTCCTCTCCATCCACATCTTCTCTGTTATGTCTGTGGTCCTCTCCATCCATGTCTTCTCAGTGATGTCTGTGGTCCTCTCCATCCATGTCTTCTCAGTGATGTCTGTGGTCCTCTCCATCCACATCTTCTCTGCTATGTCTGTTGTCCTCTCCATCCATGTCTTCTCAGTGATGTCTGTGGTCCTCTCCATCCATGTCTTCATGGGAGCAAACTAACTACATGCAGGCCCTATTTACAGGGGAAGCTACAGGGGGGTCTTACATATAAGGGGCAAAGTACCCATAGGCAGGTCCTACATATAGGGGACAAACTACCTACACAGGGAGTCCTAAATACCAGGGGCAAGCAAACTACAGGGGGCAAGCAAACTAAAGGGGGCTATATGTATAGGGACATAGCTACCTATAGGGGGAGGTCTTACATATAGGGGGTCAAACTACCTACAGGGGGTCCTATATACCGGGGGCAAGCAAACTACAGGGAAGCCCTATATACAGGGACACAGCTGCCTATGGGGGGGTTCTTACATATAGGGGGGAAACTACCTACAGGGGGTCCTATATACTGGGGGGAGGCAAAACACCGGGGGGCAAGCAAACGAAGGGGGGCTATATGTACAGGGGCACAGCTACCTACAGGGGGGTTTACATATAGGGGGCAAATTACCTGCAGGGGGGTCCTATATACTGGGGGCAAGTAAACTACAGGGAAGCCCTATATACAGGGGCACAGCTACCTACGGGGGGGGGGCTGACATGTAGGGGGGCAAATTACCTACAGGGGGTCCTAAATACCGGGGGGCAAGCAAACTACAGGGAAGCCCTATATTCAGGGGCACAGCTACCTACGGGGGGGGGGGCTCACATATAGGGGGAAAACTACAGGGGAACAGCTACCTACGGGGGGTGGGGGGGGTCTTACATGTAGGGGGCAAATTACCTACAGGGGGTCCTATATACTGGGGGCAAGTAAACTACAGGGAAACCTTATATACAGGGGCACAGCTACCTACGGGGGGGGGCTGACATGTAGGGGGGCAAATTACCTACAGGGGGTCCTATATACCGGGGCAAGCAAACTACAGGGAAGCCCTATATTCAGGGGCACAGCTACCTACGGGGGGGGGGGGGTCTCACATATAGGGGGAAAACTACCTACAGGGGGTCCTATATACCGGGGGAAAGCCAACTACAGGGAAGCTCTATGTACAGGGGCACAGCTACCTACCTACGTGGTGGTCTTACATATAGTGGTCAAACGACCTACAGGAGGTCCTATATACTGGGGGCAAGCAAACTACAGGGAAGGCCCATATACAGGGGCACAGCTACCTATGGGGGGGGGGGTCTTACATATAGGGGGGGCAAACTACCTACAGGGTGGGTTCTATATACCGGGGGCAAGTAACACTACAGCGGGGCCCCACAGCGGTTACATTTTGCAGATACAGAATGGATAATTCTGTCATCTGACGGTTAAAAAAATAAATCCTTCTTAGTAGAAAACATTGAACATGACGCAGAACAAGAGCAGAAATCAAAGCGAGAGCGGAGCCTTAATGTCCTGCAGGAAACAGCGGCCGGCAGGTAACGCGTGATTCCGATAAGAATCTGTGTAATAATTCTCCGCTTCTTTATTCTTATGTTCTGTAGACTCTTCCTCTGGAAGCGGCCATTCCCGGTGTGTAAATATTGTAAGACAATTTTACGGCGACTCAATGTTTATAGAACCTCAAAAGTAAATGGCGGCAGACGATGATTTACATTTATGAGAAGCTAAAGAGAACCGTAAATCCGTCACCGGGGAGAATTTATCGTCACATGATAGAAGAATTGGCCGGGTCCATCGGTGCTGCTCTCTCCATTGTTACTCGTGATACCCGGTGATGTGATGTCTTGGCGTCTCCTCCTGGTCGTCCCTCCCGTCCTCTCTATTGTTACTCGTGATACCCAGTGATGTGATGTCTTGGCGTTTACTCCTGGTCGTCCCTCCCGTCCTCTCCATTGTTACATTTCGGTGCAGCCCCCGGCATTCTGTGCAAGGCGTTGCCTCCAAGACGGGGACGTGAAGTCACGGCCATGCAGCCTCTATTCATATCTATGGGAGGGGGCGTGACGGCAGTCACGGCCCCTCCCATAGACATAAAAAGAGGGGGCGTGGCTGTGACGTCATGGCTCCATCTTGTAGGCAGCTCCTGGCATAGAATGCCGGGGGCTGCACCGAAATCGCAGGCGTCCCCAGCGCGAATATTCAAAATGCAAATTTTTATCGCAAATATCGGCATTTCGTGAATATTTTGAATATAGTGATAGATATTCGTAATGATGAATATTAGTTTTTTCTCCGAATATGTGAATTTATGCGAATATGCAAATATTTGCATATTCGCGACTATCGGCACTTCCAGTCAGAGGACACTGATCCCTCCCTCCTTTTAGGTGAAAGATGTAATCACGCATGCGCACAATGAGAATTTCATGCAAATTTTCACATGTAAAAAAAAAGAACATAGCAAATATGCAAATTTCGCAAACATAGGACGAATATTCGTCCATATACTCGTGAAATATCGCGAATTTGAATATGGCCCCTGCCGCTCATCACTGAGCACGACTAATAAGGGAACAATTATAGGATCTGAGTTTCAATCATACAGATCATTATGTACGGAAATTGGTGTGTAAGACAGGGAAGGAGTCATAGGCACTAAAAGAAGGAAGGAGAAGAGATGTGCAGGCAACACCCACTGAGCTCTGAACCTGAAGCTCCACAAGCAGAGAACACTGTGCATCTACACAAGCTGGTAATACCCACTGGGCTCTGAACCTGCAGCTCCACAAGCAGAGAACACTCACTGAGCTCTGAACATAAAGCTCAACAAGTAGAGAACACTGTGCATCTACACAAGCTGGTAACACCCACTGGGCTCTGAACCTGCAGCTCCACAAGCAGAGAACACTCACTGAGCTCTGAACATGAAGTAGTGTTGAGCGGCATAGGCCATATTCGAATTTGCGATATTTTGTGAATATATGGACGAATATTCGTCATATATTCGCTAAATATTCGTAATATTCATGTTTTATTTTCGCATATACGGAAATTTGCGTATGTGAAAATTAGCATATACAAAAATTAGCATAAGCAAAAATTCACATATGCGAAAATTTGCACACCAGTCTCACACAGAAGTATTAGAGGCTTCTTTACACCTCACAAGCTGGAAGCAGAGAGGGGTGATCACTGTGATGTGTACTGTGAGAAAAAAACAAACGAATATTCAATACGAATATATAGTGCTATATTCGCGAATATTCGCGAATTCGCGAATATGCGATATTCGCGAATAAAATTTGCATTGCGAATATTCGCGAGCAACACTATCCACAAGTAGAGAACACTTACTGAGCTCTGAACCTGAAGCTCCACAAGCAGAGAACACTCACTGAGCTCTGAACCTGCAGCTAAAAAAGCAGAAAATATTCACTGAGCTCTGAACCTGAAGCTCAACAAGCAGAAAATATTCCCTGGGCTCTGAACCTGAAGCTCCACAAGCAGAGAACACACTGAGCTCTGAACCTGAAGCTCCACAAGCAGAGAACACACTGAGCTCTGAACCTGAAGCTCCACAAGCAGAGAACACACTGAGCTCTGAACCTGAAGCTCCACAAGCAGAGAACACTGTGCATCTACACAAGCTGGTAACACCCACTGGGCTCTGAACCTGCAGCTACACAAGCTGGTAACACCCACTGGGCTCTGAACCTGCATCTACACAAGCTGGTAACACCCACTGGGCTTTGAACCTGTAGCTACACAAGATGGTAACACCCACTGGGCTTTGAACCTGCAGCTACACAAGCTGGTAACACCCACTGGGCTTTGAACCTGCAGCTACACAAGCTGGTAACACCCACTGGGCTCTGTACCTGCAGCTACACAAGCTGGTAACGCCCACTGGGCTCTGAACCTGCAGCTACACAAGATGGTAACACCCACTGGGCTTTGAACCTGCAGCTACACAAGCTGGTAACACCCACTGGGCTCTGTACCTGCAGCTACACAAGCTGGTAACGCCCACTGGGCTCTGAACCTGCATCTACACAAGCTGGTAACACCCACTGGGCTCTGAACCTGCAGCTACACAAGATGGTAACACCCACTGGACTCTGAACCTGCAGCTACACAAGCTGGTAACACCCACTGGGCTCTGAACCTGTAGCTACACAAGATGGTAACACCCACTGGACTCTGAACCTGCAGCTACACAAGCTGGTAACACCCACTGGGCTCTGATCCTGCAGCTACACAAGCTGGTAACACCCACTGGGCTCTGAACCTGCATCTACACAAGCTGGTAACACCCACTGGGCTCTGAACCTGCATCTACACAAGCTGGTAACACCCACTGAGCTCTGAACCTGCATCTACACAAGATGGTAACACCCACTGGGCTCTGAACCTGCAGCTACACAAGCTGGTAACACCCACTGGGCTCTCAACCTGCAGCTACACAAGCTGGTAACACCCACTGGGCTCTGAACTTGCATCTCCACAAGCTGGTAACACCCAGTGGGCTCTGAAACTGCACTACACAAGCTGGTAACACCCACTGGGCTCTGAACCTGCAGCTACACAAGCTGGTAACACCCACTGGGCTCTGAACCTGCAGCTACACAAGATGGTAACACCCAGTGGGCTCTGAAACTGCACTACACATGATGGTAACACCCACTGGGCTCTGTACCTGCAGCTACACAAGATGGTAACACCCACTGGGCTCTGAACCTGCACTACACAAGCTGGTAACACCCACTGGGCTCTGAACCTGCAGCTACACAAGATGGTAACACCCACTGGGCTCTGATCCTGTAGCTACACAAGATGGTAACACCCACTGGGCTCTGTACCTGCAGCTACACAAGATGGTAACACCCACTGGGCTCTGATCCTGCAGCTACACAAGATGGTAACACCCACTGGGCTCTGAACCTGCACTACACAAGATGGTAACACCCACTGGGCTCTGAACCTGCAGCTACACAAGCTGGTGACACCCACTGGGCTCTGAACCTGCAGCTACACAAGCTGGTAACACCCGCTGGGCTCTGATCCTGCAGCTACACAAGATAGTAACACCCACTGGGCTCTGAACCTGCACTACACAAGATGGTAACACCCACTGGGCTCTGATCCTGTAGCTACACAAGATGGTAACACCCACTGGGCTCTGAACCTGCAGCTACACAAGATGGTAACACCCAGTGGGCTCTGAACCTGCACTACACAAGCTGGTAACACCCACTGGGCTCTGAACCTGCAGCTACACAAGATGGTAACACCCACTGGGCTCTGAACCTGCACTACACAAGCTGGTAACACCCACTGGGCTCTGAACCTGCAGCTACACAAGATGGTAACACCCACTGAGCTCTGATCCTGTAGCTACACAAGATGGTAACACCCATTGGGCTCTGTACCTGCAGCTACACAAGATGGTAACACCCACTGGGCTCTGATCCTGCAGCTACACAAGATGGTAACACCCACTGGGCTCTGAACCTGCACTACACAAGATGGTAACACCCACTGGGCTCTGATCCTGTAGCTACACAAGATGGTAACACCCACTGGACTCTGAACCTGCAGCTACACAAGATGGCAACACCCACTGGGCTCTGATCCTGTAGCTACACAAGATGGTAACACCCACTGGGCTCTGATCCTGCAGCTACACTGTTACGCCGAGCGTTCCTGGTCCCTGCTCCTTCCCGGAGCACTCGCGGCGTTTCTCTCTCTGCAGCGCCCCGGTCAGACCCACTGACCAGGAGCGCTGCACTGACACTGCCAGCGGGGATGCGATTCGCATAGCGGGACGTGCCCGCTCGCGAATCGCATCCCAAGTCACTCACCTGTCCCAGCCCCCGGCTGTCATGTCCTGGCGCGCGCGGCTCCGCCCCTCAGGGCGCTCGCGCGCCAGCGCTCTAAGATTTAAAGGGTCAGTGCACCAATGATTGGTGCCTGGCCCAATCAGCCTAATTAGCTTCCACCTGCTCCCTGGCTATATTACATCACTTCCCCTGCACTCCCTTGCCGGATCTTGTTGCCTTGTGCCAGTGAAAGCGTTTAGTGTTGTCCAAAGCCTGTGTTCCAGACCTTCTGCTATTCCATTTGACTACGAACCTTGCCGCCTGCCCCGACCTTCTGCTACGTCTGACCTCGCCTCTGCCTAGTCCTTCTGTCCCACGCCTTCTCAGCAGTCAGCGAGGTTGAGCCGTTGCCGGTGGATACGACCTGGTTGCTACCGCCGCAGCAAGACCATCCCGCTTTGCGGCGGGCTCTGATGAATACCAGTAGCATCTTAGAACCGGTCCACCGACACGGTCCACGCCAATCCCTCTCTGGCACAGAGGATCCACCACCAGCCTGCCGAATCCTGACATACACAAGATGGTAACACCCACTGGACTCTGATCCTGTAGCTACACAAGCTGGTAACACCCACTGGGCTCTGAACCTGCAGCTGAACAAGCTGGTAACACGCACTGGACTCTGAACCTGCAGCTACACAAGCTGGTAACACCCACTGAACTCTGAACCTGCAGCTACACAAGATGATAACACCCACTGGGCTCTGATCCTGCAGCTGCACAAGCTGGTAGCACCCACTGGGCTCTGAACCTGTAGCTACACAAGATGGTAACACCCACTGGGCTCTGATCCTGTAGCTACACAAGATGGTAGCACCCACTGGGCTCTGAACCTGCACTACACAAGATGGTAACACCCACTGGGCTCTGATCCTGCAGCTACACAAGATGGTAACACCCACTGGGCTCTGAACCTGCACTACACAAGATGGTAACACCCACTGGGCTCTGATCCTGCAGCTACACAAGATGGTAACACCCACTGGGCTCTGAACCTGCATCTACACAAGCTGGTAACACCCACTGGGCTCTGAACCTGCAGCTACACAAGATGGTAACACCCACTGGGCTCTGAACCTGCAGCTACACAAGATGGTAACACCCACTGGACTCTGATCCTGTAGCTACACAAGATGGTAACACCCACTGGACTCTGAACCTGCAGCTACACAAGATGGTAACACCCACTGGGCTCTGATCCTGCAGCTACACAAGATGGTAACACCCACTGGGCTCTGAACCTGCAGCTACACAAGATGGTAACACCCACTGGGCTCTGAACCTGCAGCTACACAAGCTGGTAACACCCACTGGGCTCTGAACCTGCAGCTACACAAGATGTTAACACCCACTGGGCTCGGAATTTGCAGCTACACAAGATGGTAACACCCACTGGACTCTGAACCTGCAGCTGAACAAGCTGGTAACACCCACTGGGCTCTGAACCTGCAGCTACACAAGATGGTAACACCCACTGGGCTCTGAACCTGCAGCTACACAAGATGGTAACACCCACTGGGCTCTGAACCTGCAGCTACACAAGATGTTAACACCCACTGGGCTCTGAACCTGCAGCTACACAAGCTGGTAACACCCACTGGGCTCTGAACCTGCAGCTACACAAGATGGTAACACCCACTGGACTCTGAACCTGCAGCTACACAAGCTGGTAACACCCACTGGGCTCTGAACCTGCAGCTACACAAGATGTTAACACCCACTGGACTCTGATCCTGCAGCTACACAAGCTGGTAACACCCACTGGGCTCTGAACCTGCAGCTACACAAGATGGTAACACCCACTGGGCTCTGAACCTGCAGCTACACAAGCTGGTAACACCCACTGGGCTCTGAACCTGCAGCTACACAAGATGGTAACACCCACTGGGCTCTGAACCTGCAGCTACACAAGATGGTAACACCCACTGGGCTCTGATCCTGCAGCTACACAAGCTGGTAACACCCACTGGGCTCTGAACCTGCACTACACAAGCTGGTAACACCCACTGGGCTCTGAACCTGCAGCTACACAAGATGGTAACACCCACTGGACTCTGAACCTGCAGCTACACAAGATGGTAACACCCACTGGGCTCTGATCCTGTAGCTACACAAGCTGGTAACACCCACTGGGCTCTGATCCTGTAGCTACACAAGCTGGTAACACCCACTGGGCTCTGATCCTGTAGCTACACAAGCTGGTAACACCCACTGGACTCTGAACCTGCAGCTGAACATGCTGGTAACACCCACTGGACTCTTTACCTGCAGCTCTTTATCAAATGTACAATCCTCCTGAATAAGATTATTATTGTGGGGCTGCAACTTAGCTGACTTCTCTCCATTGAAATGATGCAGATTTTCTGTCGTTTACAAACACCTTTTTATTTTTAATGAAATTATTTTTTATTAGGACTGATCCAAAGGGTTAAAGATTTCTAATTTAAATAACATGACTTGTGTTGTGGGTGTATGTGAGGAATGTCCTTATGAGGACTAAACATTCCGTTCGGCTGTGTACAATGGCGCGAGGTTCGTGTATTGGGTTATTTTACGGTTTGTAGAGTATTTATTTAGATATTTACTGAGTCTTTGAGTTGCGAGTGAAATCCTCCGACCTCCGCGACATTCGTCTATCATCCTGCGAGCTACAAAAGACTTTGGATTTGTCTTTGAAGTCTAGAAGGAGCGTTTTGGTGTCTCTTCTCCGCACATCACACGCGCTAATTGAAGTAAAAAGTAAAATCCATCTCTGACTGCGGAAACCGGAGAACATTGAGAGACATCAATTATGGTAATGAGGCCTCTATCGGGACCTGGAGGACTTCTATGGGATTAAGGACATGATATTAAAGGGACCCTCTTACCACCGCCGGAAATATGATCCTATTACATACAGAGTCGCTACAATGGCCTGATAAAGAGCTCCGCACTTAACCGCATGGCTCCCGGGGATCGGGACGCATTATATATATATATACACTGCTCCAAAATATAAAGGGAACAATTACACAACACGATGTTCTTGTTCTTGGCCATTATTCATACGTTCTTGTGTGTTTCTCTTGAACTGCCTTTTTGTTCATCTTCTCATCTCTACTGTAAGTCCTGGGGGTATCTGAGTACTGGAAGCCATAGTTAGGACCCATCTAAGGACCAGAAGTGTTGTTACACACTGCTACATTACAATCACTCATTTCCATGTATCTGCGCGGGTCCCCCAGGAGACACATGACCCGGGTATCCCCAGCGGTCAGGACGGACCTGAGGATCAGATACATCTCCAGATACATCGGATACATGATTATCGGATACATCTTCAGACTACTATTTGGTTCTTGTCTCACGTTATCACCAGGACGCCGATTCTCCAAGCCGCTTCAACAAACTTGCGACAAAGTTTTGCAAAGTTTCCAAAAGTCATTAATTAGCGGAATGTCACATTAATAAGGGCTCCGCGCGTTCTGCCGCCTGGCGATCCGGTCCTCCGACTCCTCGCTAATTAGTCACCGATATTTATACAAAGTGTCTGATGAAGATTCGTTCTCCCAGGAGTCCAAAGACTGAAGGACCTGATGGTGGAGGAAATAACTAATAAACAACATGAAACGTCTGACTACGACTAAAGACAAAACTAAGGGACAATTTACCTGAAGAGTCGGTAATGAAATCTATGATAGTGGGCAACAAAGACCCCAACAGAGTGATCTATCGACAGTGGGGGTCTTCTGGCATGCCACCTCTCCCCTCTAGCTCTATCTGTATACTGCTGCTATCTCCATGGGATCAGTATATATTGTAGTTATACCCTCCCTTCCAGCTCTATCTGTATACTGCTGCTATCTCTATGGGATCAGGATATATAGTAGTTATACCCCTCCCCTTCCAGCTCTATCTGTATACTGCTGCCATCTCTATGGGATCAGGATATTTAACAGTTATACGTATCCCCCTCCAGCTCTATCTGTATACTGCTGCCATCTCTATGGGATCAGGATATTCAGTAGTTAAACTCCTCCCCTCCAGCTCTATCTGTATACTGCTGCTATCTCTATGGGATCAGGATATATAGTAGTTATACACCTTCCCTCCAGCTATATCTGTATACTGCTGCTATCTCTATGAGATCAGGATATATAGTAGTTATACACCTCCCCTCCAGCTCTATCTGTATACTGCTGCTATCTCTATGGGATCAGGATATATAGTAGTTATACACCTCCCCTCCAGCTCTATCTGTATACTACTGCTATCTCTATGGGATCAGTATATATAGTAGTTATACTCCTCCTCCAGCTCTATCTGTATACTGCTGCTGCTATCTCTATGGGATCAGGATATATAATAGTTATACACCTTCCCTCCAGCTCTATCTGTATACTGCTGCCATCTCTATGGGATCAGGATATTTAGTAGTTATACTCCTCCTCCAGCTCTATCTGTATACTACTGCTATCTCTATGGGATCAGTATATATATACTAGTTATACTCCTCCCCTCCAGCTCTATCTGTATACTACTGCTATCTCTATGGGATCAGGATATATAATAGTTATACACCTTCCCTCCAGCTCTATCTGTATACTGCTGCTATCTCTATGGGATCAGGATATATAGTAGTTATACACCTCCTCCAGCTCTATCTGTATACTGCTGCTATCTCTATGGGATCAGGATATTTAGTAGTTATACTCCTCCTCCAGCTCTATCTGTATACTGCTGCTATCTCTATGGGATCAGGATATTTAGTAGTTATACTCCTCCTCCAGCTCTATCTGTATACTGCTGCTATCTCTATGAGATCAGGATATATAGTAGTTATACACCTCCCTCCAGCTCTATCTGTATACTGCTGCTATCTCTATGGGATCAGGATATATAGTAGTTATACACCTCCCCTCCAACTCTATCTGTATACTGCTGCTATCTCTATGAGATCAGGATATATAATAGTTATACACCTCCCCTTCAGCTCTATCTGTATACTGCTGCCATCTCTATGGGATCAGGAAATATAGTAGTTATACTCCTCCTCCAGCTCTATCTGTATACTGCTGCTATCTCTATGGGATCAGGATATAAAGTAGTTATACATCTTCCCTCCAGCTCTATCTGTATACTACTGCTATCTCTATGGGATCAGGATATATAGTAGTTTTACACCTCTCCTCCAGCTCTATCTGTATACTGCTGCTATCTCTATGAGATCAGGATATATAGTAGTTATACACCTCCCATCCAGCTCTGTCTGTATACTGCCGCTATCTCTATGGGATCAGGATATTTAGTAGTTATACTCCTCCTCCAGCTCTATCTGTATACTGCTGCTATCTCTATGGGATCAGGATATATAGTAGTTATACACCTCCCCTCCAACTCTATCTGTATACTGCTGCTATTTCTATGAGATCAGGATATATAGTAGTTATATACCTCCCCTCCAGCTCTATCTGTATACTGCTGCTATCTCTATGGGATCAGGATATATAGTAGTTATACTCCTCCTCCAGCTCTATCTGTATACTGCTGCTATCTCTATGGGATCAGGATATAAAGTAGTTATACATCTCCCCTCCAGCTCTATCTGTATACTGCTGCTATCTCTATGGGAACAGGATATAAAGTAGTTATACATCTCCCCTCCAGCTCTATCTGTATACTACTGCTATCTCTATGGGATCAGGATATATAGTAGTTATACACCTCCTGTCCAGTTCTATCTGTATACTGCTGCTATCTCTATGAGATCAGGATATATGGTAGTTATATACCTCCCATCCAGCTCTATCTGTATACTGCTGCTATCTCTATGAGATCAGGATATATAGTAGTTATACACCTCCTGTCCAGCTCTATCTGTATACTGCTGCTATTTCTATGAGATCAGGATATATAGTAGTTATATACCTCCCCTCCAGCTCTATCTGTATACTGCTGCTATCTCTATGGGATCAGGATATATAGTAGTTATACTCCTTCTCCAGCTCTATCTGTATACTGCTGCTATCTCTATGGGATCAGGATATAAAGTAGTTATACATCTCCCCTCCAGCTCTATCTGTATACTGCTGCTATCTCTATGGGAACAGGATATAAAGTAGTTATACATCTCCCCTCCAGCTCTATCTGTATACTGCTGCTATCTCTCTGGGATCAGGATATATAGTAATTATACACCTCCTGTCCAGTTCTATCTGTATACTGCTGCTATCTCTATGAGATCAGGATATATGGTAGTTATATACCTCCCATCCAGCTCTATCTGTATACTGCTGCTATCTCTATGAGATCAGGATATATAGTAGTTATACACCTCCTGTCCAGCTCTATCTGTATACTGCTGCTATCTCTATGGGATCAGGATATATAGTAGTTATACTCCTCCCCTCCAGCTCTATCTGTATGCTGCTGCTATCTCTATGGGATCAGGATATATAGTAGTTATACACCTCCCCTCCAGCTCTATCTGTATACTGCTGTTATCTCTATGGGATCAGGATATAAAGTAGTTGTACAGCTCCCCTCCAGCTCTATCTGTATACTGCTGTTATCTCTGTGGGATTAGAATGTATAGTAGTTCTAATCCTCCCCTGAAGCTGTGTTCACACGTTGCATTTTTGACAGATTTTGAGGTGTGGGTGCAGCAGAGCTGAGGTGTGGGTGCAGCAGAGCTGAGGTGTGGGTGCAGCAGAGCTGAGATGTTGGTGCAGCAGAGCTGAGATGTTGGTGCAGCAGAGCTGAGATGTTGGTGCAGCAGAGCTGAGATGTTGGTGCAGCAGAGCTGAGGTGTGGGTGCAGTAGAGCTGAGGTGTCGATGCAGCAGAGCTGAGGTGGTGGTGCAGCAGAGCTGAGGTGGTGGTGCAGCAGAGCTGAGGTGTCGCTGCAGCAGAGCTGAGGTGTCGGTGCAGCAGAGCTGAGGTGTGGGTGCAGCAGAGCTGAGGTGTGGGTGCAGCAGAGCTGAGGTGTGGGTGCAGCAGAGCTGAGGTGTGGGTGCAGCAGAGCTGAGGTGTGGGTGCAGCAGAGCTGAGGTGTGGGTGCAGCAGAGCTGAGATGTTGGTGCAGCAGAGCTGAGATGTTGGTGCAGCAGAGCTGAGGTGTGGGTGCAGCAGAGCTGAGGTGTGGGTGCAGCAGAGCTGAGGTGTGGGTGCAGCAGAGCTGAGGTGTGGGTGCAGCAGAGCTGAGGTGTTGGTGCAGCAGAGCTGAGATGTTGGTGCAGCAGAGCTGAGGTGTGGGTGCAGTAGAGCTGAGGTGTCGATGCAGCAGAGCTGAGGTGGTGGTGCAGCAGAGCTGAGGTGGTGGTGCAGCAGAGCTGAGGTGTTGCTGCAGCAGAGCTGAGGTGTCGATGCAGCAGAGCTGAGGTGTCGGTGCAGCAGAGCTGAGGTGTGGGTGCAGCAGAGCTGAGGTGTGGGTGCAGTAGAGCTGAGGTGTTGGTGCAGCAGAGCTGAGGTGTGGGTGCAGTAGAGCTGAGGTGTCGATGCAGCAGAGCTGAGGTGGTGATGCAGCAGAGCTGAGGTGGTGGTGCAGCAGAGCTGAGGTGGTAGTGCAGCAGAGCTGAGGTGTTGCTGCAGCAGAGCTGAGGTGTCGGTGCAGCAGAGCTGAGGTGTGGGTGCAGCAGAGCTGAGATGTTGGTGCAGCAGAGCTGAGATGTTGGTGCAGCAGAGCTGAGGTGTGGGTGCAGTAGAGCTGAGGTGTCGATGCAGCAGAGCTGAGGTGTGGGTGCAGCAGAGCTGAGGTGTGGGTGCAGCAGAGCTGAGATGTTGGTGCAGCAGAGCTGAGGTGTGGGTGCAGCAGAGCTGAGGTGTGGGTGCAGCAGAGCTGAGGTGTGGGTGCAGCAGAGCTGAGATGTTGGTGCAGCAGAGCTGAGATGTTGGTGCAGCAGAGCTGAGATGTTGGTGCAGCAGAGCTGAGGTGTGGGTGCAGTAGAGCTGAGGTGTTGGTGCAGCAGAGCTGAGGTGTGGGTGCAGTAGAGCTGAGGTGTTGGTGCAGCAGAGCTGAGGTGTCGGTGCAGCAGAGCTGAGGTGTGGGTGCAGTAGAGCTGAGGTGTTGGTGCAGCAGAGCTGAGGTGTGGGTGCAGTAGAGCTGAGGTGTCGATGCAGCAGAGCTGAGGTGGTGATGCAGCAGAGCTGAGGTGGTGGTGCAGCAGAGCTGAGGTGGTAGTGCAGCAGAGCTGAGGTGTTGCTGCAGCAGAGCTGAGGTGTCGGTGCAGCAGAGCTGAGGTGTGGGTGCAGCAGAGCTGAGATGTTGGTGCAGCAGAGCTGAGATGTTGGTGCAGCAGAGCTGAGGTGTGGGTGCAGTAGAGCTGAGGTGTCGATGCAGCAGAGCTGAGGTGGTGGTGCAGCAGAGCTGAGGTGGTGGTGCAGCAGAGCTGAGGTGTTGCTGCAGCAGAGCTGAGGTGTCGATGCAGCAGAGCTGAGGTGTCGGTGCAGCAGAGCTGAGGTGTGGGTGCAGCAGAGCTGAGGTGTGGGTGCAGCAGAGCTGAGGTGTGGGTGCAGCAGAGCTGAGGTGTGGGTGCAGCAGAGCTGAGGTGTGGGTGCAGCAGAGCTGAGATGTTGGTGCAGCAGAGCTGAGGTGTGGGTGCAGCAGAGCTGAGGTGTGGGTGCAGCAGAGCTGAGGTGTGGGTGCAGCAGAGCTGAGATGTTGGTGCAGCAGAGCTGAGATGTTGGTGCAGCAGAGCTGAGATGTTGGTGCAGCAGAGCTGAGGTGTGGGTGCAGTAGAGCTGAGGTGTTGGTGCAGCAGAGCTGAGGTGTGGGTGCAGTAGAGCTGAGGTGTTGGTGCAGCAGAGCTGAGGTGTCGGTGCAGCAGAGCTGAGGTGTGGGTGCAGCAGAGCTGAGATGTTGGTGCAGCAGAGCTGAGGTGTGGGTGCAGTAGAGCTGAGGTGTCGATGCAGCAGAGCTGAGGTGGTGATGCAGCAGAGCTGAGGTGGTGGTGCAGCAGAGCTGAGGTGGTAGTGCAGCAGAGCTGAGGTGTTGCTGCAGCAGAGCTGAGGTGTCGGTGCAGCAGAGCTGAGGTGTCGGTGCAGCAGAGCTGAGGTGTCGGTGCAGCAGAGCTGAGGTGTCGGTGCAGCAGAGCTGAGGTGTCGGTGCAGCAGAGCTGAGGTGTCGGTGCAGCAGAGCTGAGGTGGTGGTGCAGCAGAGCTGAGGTGTCGCTGCAGCAGAGCTGAGGTGTCGGTGCAGCAGAGCTGAGGTGTCGGTGCAGCAGAGCTGAGGTGTCGGTGCAGCAGAGCTGAGGTGTGGGTGCAGCAGAGCTGAGGTGTGGGTGCAGCAGAGCTGAGGTGTGGGTGCAGCAGAGCTGAGGTGTGGGTGCAGCAGAGCTGAGGTGTGGGTGCAGCAGAGCTGAGGTGTGGGTGCAGCAGAGCTGAGGTGTGGGTGCAGCAGAGCTGAGATGTTGGTGCAGCAGAGCTGAGATGTTGGTGCAGCAGAGCTGAGGTGTGGGTGCAGTAGAGCTGAGGTGTCGATGCAGCAGAGCTGAGGTGGTGGTGCAGCAGAGCTGAGGTGGTAGTGCAGCAGAGCTGAGGTGTTGCTGCAGCAGAGCTGAGGTGTCGATGCAGCAGAGCTGAGGTGTCGGTGCAGCAGAGCTGAGGTGTGGGTGCAGCAGAGCTGAGGTGTGGGTGCAGCAGAGCTGAGGTGTGGGTGCAGCAGAGCTGAGGTGTGGGTGCAGCAGAGCTGAGGTGTGGGTGCAGCAGAGCTGAGATGTTGGTGCAGCAGAGCTGAGGTGTGGGTGCAGCAGAGCTGAGGTGTGGGTGCAGCAGAGCTGAGGTGTGGGTGCAGCAGAGCTGAGGTGTGGGTGCAGCAGAGCTGAGATGTTGGTGCAGCAGAGCTGAGATGTTGGTGCAGCAGAGCTGAGATGTTGGTGCAGCAGAGCTGAGGTGTGGGTGCAGTAGAGCTGAGGTGTTGGTGCAGCAGAGTTGAGGTGTGGGTGCAGTAGAGCTGAGGTGTTGGTGCAGCAGAGCTGAGGTGTCGGTGCAGCAGAGCTGAGGTGTGGGTGCAGTAGAGCTGAGGTGTTGGTGCAGCAGAGCTGAGGTGTGGGTGCAGTAGAGCTGAGGTGTCGATGCAGCAGAGCTGAGGTGGTGATGCAGCAGAGCTGAGGTGGTGGTGCAGCAGAGCTGAGGTGGTAGTGCAGCAGAGCTGAGGTGTTGCTGCAGCAGAGCTGAGGTGTCGGTGCAGCAGAGCTGAGGTGTCGGTGCAGCAGAGCTGAGGTGTCGGTGCAGCAGAGCTGAGGTGTCGGTGCAGCAGAGCTGAGGTGTCGGTGCAGCAGAGCTGAGGTGTGGGTGCAGCAGAGCTGAGGTGTGGGTGCAGCAGAGCTGAGGTGTGGGTGCAGCAGAGCTGAGGTGTGGGTGCAGCAGAGCTGAGGTGTGGGTGCAGCAGAGCTGAGATGTTGGTGCAGCAGAGCTGAGGTGTGGGTGCAGCAGAGCTGAGGTGTGGGTGCAGCAGAGCTGAGGTGTGGGTGCAGCAGAGCTGAGGTGTGGGTGCAGCAGAGCTGAGATGTTGGTGCAGCAGAGCTGAGATGTTGGTGCAGCAGAGCTGAGGTGTGGGTGCAGCAGAGCTGAGGTGTGGGTGCAGCAGAGCTGAGGTGTGGGTGCAGCAGAGCTGAGATGTTGGTGCAGCAGAGCTGAGATGTTGGTGCAGCAGAGCTGAGATGTTGTTGCAGCAGAGCTGAGGTGTGGGTGCAGTAGAGCTGAGATGTTGGTGCAGCAGAGCTGAGGTGTGGGTGCAGTAGAGCTGAGATGTTGGTGCAGCAGAGCTGAGGTGTGGGTGCAGCAGAGCTGAGGTGTCGGTGCAGTAGAGCTGAGATGTTGGTGCAGCAGAGCTGAGGTGTCGGTGCAGCAGAGCTGAGGTGTGGGTGCAGTAGAGCTGAGATGTTGGTGCAGCAGAGCTGAGGTGTGGGTGCAGTAGAGCTGAGATGTTGGTGCAGCAGAGCTGAGGTGTGGGTGCAGCAGAGCTGAGGTGTCGGTGCAGTAGAGCTGAGATGTTGGTGCAGCAGAGCTGAGGTGTCGGTGCAGCAGAGCTGAGGTGTGGGTGCAGTAGAGCTGAGATGTTGGTGCAGCAGAGCTGTCTCAAGAGCCGTAACCTCCGTCACTGTGATAAAGTATATGGATTAGATTGGATTTACACAAGATGTGAAGTTGTTTCACAGAATCCTTAGTGACCTGAGGTCTCATCCCTGCACTTTGTACTATGGCCCCTGTGGTATATCGGGGGTGGATTATAGTGTTGCTCACGAATATTCGCAATGCACTATATATTCACAATTACGAATATATTTTGTTTTCTTCACAGTACACATCACAGTGATCACCCCTCTCTGCTTCCAGCTTGTGTGGTGTAAAGAAGGATCTAATACTTCTGTGTGAGACTGGATTACGAATTTTCGCATATGCTAATTTTTGTTTATACAAATTTTTGCATATGCAAATTTTCGCATATGCGAATTTTCACTTATGCGAAAATGATACGTGAATATTACGAATATGCGAATTTAGCGAATATATGACGAATATTCGTCCATATATTCGCAAAATATTGTGAATTCGAATATGGCCTATGCCGCTCAACACTATTGGATTGTGGTGGGAGAAGGGGGGGTATGAATACTTTATATAATCCGCTGATTCCTATCGTCTACTGTCAGCGTTCTGTGAATTTACGCCGCAGATATAACGTTTCTTTGTCTGTTTTCTCCTAAAACCCTCCGAGTGCGGCTCAATCCCCGGAAACGTCTCCAGATTTGGGGATTTATCGTGTTGTTGAGGGAAAAGTAACCGGTTGGGATGAGATATACGGTGCGTGAGTCTCCTGCCGCTAATGAAATACGGAGACACATCTGCCACACCTGCTGTGCCCGAGACTGCACAGTGAGCTACCAGTACAGCAGAGCTGAGGTGTCGATGCAGCAGAGCTGAGGTGTCGGAGCAGCAGAGCTGAGGTGTCGGAACAGCAGAGCTGAGGTGTGGGTGCAGCAGAGCTGAGGTGTGGGTGCAGCAGAGCTGAGGTGTTGGTGCAGCAGAGCTGAGGTGTCGGAACAGCAGAGCTGAGGTGTGGGTGCAGCAGAGCTGAGGTGTCGGTGGTGCAGAGCTGAGGTGTCGGTGCAGCATAGCTGAGGTGTCGGTGCAGCAGAGCTGAGGTGTCGGAACAGCAGAGCTGAGGTGTGGGTGCAGCAGAGCTGAGGTGTCGGTGGTGCAGAGCTGAGGTGTCGGTGCAGCATAGCTGAGGTGTCGGTGCAGCAGAGCTGAGGTGTCGGAGCAGCAGAGCTGAGGTGTCGGTGCGGCAGAGCTGAGGTGTCGTGCGGCAGAGCTGAGGTGTCGGTGCAGCAGAGCTGAGGTGTCGGTGCAGCAGAGCTGAGGTTTCGGTGCAGCAGTGCTGAGGTGTCGGTGCAGCAGAGCTGAGGTGTCGGTGCAGCAGTGCTGAGGTGTCGGTGCAGCAGAGCTGAGGTGTCGGAGCAGCAGTGCTGAGGTGTCGGAGCAGCAGAGCTGAGGTGTTGGTGCAGCAGAGCTGAGGTGTCGATGCAGCAGAGCTGAGGTGTCGGTGCAGCAGAGCTGAGGTGGTGGTGCAGCAGAGCTGAGGTGGTAGTGCAGCAGAGCTGAGGTGTCGGTGCAGCAGAGCTGAGGTGTCGGTGCAGCAGAGCTGAGGTGTCGGTGCAGCAGAGCTGAGGTGTCGGTGCAGCAGAGCTGAGGTGCCGGTGCAGCAGAGCTGAGGTGTCGGTGCAGAAGAGCTGAGGTGTCGGAGCAGCAGGGCTGATGTGTCGGTGCAGCAGGGCTGAGGTGTCGGTGCAGCAGAGCTGAGGTGTCGGTGCAGCAGAGCTGAGGTGTCGGTGCTGCAGAGCTGAGGTGTCGGTGCAGCAGAGCTGAGGTGTCTGTGCAGCAGAGCTGAGGTGTCGGTGCAGCAGAGCTTAGGTGTCAGTGGTGCAGAGCTGAGGTGTCGGTGCAGCAGAGCTGAGGTGTCGGTACAGAAGAGCTGATGTGGCGGTGCAGCAGGGCTGAGGTGTCGGTGCAGCAGAGCTGAGGTGGTGGTGCAGCAGAGCTGAGGTGGTGGTGCAGCAGAGCTGAGGTGGCGGTGCAGCAGAGCTGAGGTGGCGGTGCAGCAGAGCTGAGGTGTCAGTACAGCAGAGCTGAGGTGTCGGTGCAGCAGAGCTGAGGTGTCGATGCAGCAGAGCTGAGGTGTCGGTGCCGCAGAGCTGAGGTGTCGGTGCTGCAGAGCTGAGGTGTCGGTGCAGCAGAGCTGAGGTGTCGGTGCCGCAGAGCTGAGGTGTCGGTGCCGCAGAGCTGAGGTGTCAGTGCCGCAGAGCTGAGGTGTCGGTGCTGTAGAGCTGAGGTGTCGATGCAGCAGAGCTGAGGTGTCGGTGCAGAAGAGCTGAGGTGTCGGTGCAGCAGAGCTGAGGAAGCGGTGAAGCAGAGCTAAAGGGTGGTGGTGCAGCAGAGCTGAGGTGTCGATGCAGCAGAGCTGAGGTGTCGGTGCAGCAGAGCTAAGGTTTCGATGCAGCAGAGCTGAGGTGGTGGTGCAGCAGAGCTGAGGTGTCGGTGCAATAAAGCTGAGGTGTCGGTGCAGTAGGATGGAGGTGTTGGCTTACCCCTCCTGGTTTTAGTAAAGTGGTTGTCCAGCTGTGCTTATCATAGCTGCTGAATGCTCTAGAGGAAGTTCTTTTCTTTCTGTCTGACCACAGTGCTCTCTGCTGACACCTCCGTCCATTTCAGGAACTGTCCAGAGCAGGAGAGGTTTTCTATGGGGATTTGCTTGTACTCTGGACAATTCCTAAAATAGACAGAGGTGTCAGTAGAGAGCACTGTGGTCAGACAGAAAGGAAGTTCAAAAAGAAAAGAACTTCCTCTGTAGTATACAGCAGCTGATAAGTACTGGAAGGATTAAGATTTTTTTTAATAGAAGTGATTTACAAATCTGTTTAACTTTCTGGCACCAGTTGATTTAAAAGAAAATGTTTTCCAGTGGAGTACCCCTTTAATGTTTTAATCCACAAAACAGCACACTATGTGGTTAACAGTGGTATTACATATAAAACTCAGCAATTTTAGCTATAAAACAGCACACTGTGTGGTCAGGAGGGGTATTACATGTAAAACTTATCAACATTTTAATCCACATAACAGCACATCATGTGGTCAGGAGTGGTATTACATATAAAACTCAGCAATGGTTTTCTCCACATAACAGCACACCATGTGGTTAACAGTGGTATTACATATAAAACTAAGAGCAATTTTAGCTATAAAACAGCACACTGTGTGGTCAGAAGGGGTATTACATGTAAAACTTATCAACGTTTTTATCCACATAACAGCACATCATGTGGTCAGGACTAGTATTACATATAAAACTCAGCAATGGTTTTCTTCACAGAACAGCACACCATGTGGTTAACAGTGGTATTACATATAAAACTCAGAGCAATTTTAGCTATAAAACAGCACACTGTGTGGTCAGGAGGGGTATTACATGTAAAACTTATCAACGTTTTAATCCACATAACAGCACACCATGTGGTCAGGAGTGGTATTACATGTAAAGCGCAGCAATGGTTTTCTCCAAATAATAGCACACCATGTGGTCAGGAGTGGTATTACATATTAAACTCAGCAATGGTTTTCTCCACAGAACAGCACACCATGTGGTCAGGAATATTATTAAATATAAAACTAAGCAATGGTTTTCTCCATACAACAGCACTTCATGTGGTTAACAGTGGTATGACATATAAAACTCTGTGTGGTCAGGAGCGGAAACTTATGAGTACTTTACCAAATAACAACACATTATGTGGTGAAAAGTGGTCATAGAGAAACTCATGAATTATTTTGCTACATAACAGCACACCATGTGGTGAGGAGTGGTATTGCATGTAGAATGCCTTCAATGTCTATACTACAAACCGGTTAGTAGTCATCCCCGTGGTCCGGGCAGGTGACTGCGGTGAAGAATATATATGAGTCCGAGCTGAGGACCAGACATCTGCTCAGATTGTGATATAAATATAATCAGTCAGACGGCTGCGTAACCCTGCGTCCGCCGAGAACCGCAGATAAACCCGATCCGGCTGGCGTGGCCCAGCTCCCCGCAGTGATGCTTTATCGTGTTTATGTCTGCGCAGACATTTGGACATTGCATTTTGTTAGCATTTAATGGTCCTTGCTGGAACTAAATCGGTAGAAATAGAAAATAACGGCAGGCGGTTCTGGGCACTGAGCGCTGTTTATACGGCGCAGCTGGGAGCACTCAGGGTCCTAATGCTGATGTCGGATTAGATCGCTCGGCACTTTATTACAATGTTCACAATAATATTTCATGTTTGAATTACGGATTTTATAGTAAATTCTGGTGAGGACGCAGCGGTCGGCTCCAGCTGCGCCAGAATAACGTCAGACCAGACTATAGCGCACTATTAAGTGACTAGTTAGAAGTGTGGTAGGCCTCTGGGGTAGGGGTAGTACAGTCAGAGTATTGCTTTGGTATATCAGGGGTTAATGTTAACCCTATAGTTCGTGATGCCAGGCTGAGGGTTATTATGCTGAGATGATTCTACGGCCTATCGCCGCCCTTCCCAGTAACGACAGGTGCATAAGAATAAAGACTGAAGGTCCACAAGGTAGTTGAATTTGAACTTGCATAAACTTTACTTAACGGCTTGAGGTACATCCGCTGAGTAGTAACAGTCTCAATCAAACAGTCTCTATATACCTCATTGACTGACAAATGTTGCGGACCTTGACTTTAGATAATAGTCTCTGAATTTAGGATATATTGCGAAGATCCATCCGGATTTAGGGGATAGATAAGGTCCGGTGGTCTTGCAGAGTGTTTAGGGATTGATACACTCACAATTTAGAAGAGATCAGCTGACGCCGCAAGGCTAAGGCCTAGACTCACTGATGACAGCAGCGCAGATCCTCTCTCGTCAACAGCCAGGAACTAAGAGCGAGATTAATGGCCGCCACGCCCTTATATGGGCAGGGGCGGGGCCGTTTTGATTGGTCCAATCATCTGTCACTCACCGTCACAAAGGATGGTGGTTGCATTACGTCACAAGGACCTCCAAAGGTCCTCAAGCAGAATACCATAGAGTTTACCTGATCACGTGACCCGCAGGTCCTGCTACGCTCCGGACAGGTAATTAACTATTTCTATACATTTATACAGTTAGACTTTTATAAATAAGAAACATATGGGGAGGTTAACGACTATATGGGTGAGAGGTGACTAGGGGTAGACTATACACAAGGACCCCCAACGCCCTAGGGACTCTGGCTATGGGGACCTATAAACAGGTACTGTATAGGAAGCGGTACCGGGAAACCACAGAAGTGAATGTGAACGGGCGCTTAGTGATGTCACAAGATCATGTATATATATATATATGGAGGGGGATATCAGTAACAATTGTTTTTCGTGAAAATAACTGAAATGTCTGAATTATATTGATTTACCTTGAAAATAAACGTTATCTCTATTATTACATGATCCAATACATGAGCTGACTAATATAGCACTGACTAATCTCCTATGTGATAACAGGATGATATATAAGAGGAGACGCACATCACGTCCTTCCTGAAAGTTAAAAAAAAAAACATAAAACTGAAAAGTCCTGGTTTCCCGATCATCACTTTACATTTCCAGCCGGATTTCGCCTATTTGTGACCCATAAACTTCCAGATCTTTCTACAGTTATAAAACCCAGAATTATTTACCAATGAGAGCATCAGGTATAATGACATATCACATAAGGTACAATCACATATCACATGAGGTATAATGACATATCACATGGGGTAAAGTGACATATCACATGAAGTATAATGACATATCACATGGGGTACAATCACATATCACATGAAGTATAATGACATATCACATGGGGTACAATCACATATCACATGGGGTAAAGTGACATATCACATGAAGTATAATGACATATCACATGGGGTACAATCACATATTACATGGGGTACAATCACATATCACATGGGGTACAATCACATATCACATGAGGTATAATCACATATCACATAAGGTACAATCACATATCACATGAAGTATAATGACATATCACAAGGGGTACAATCACATATAACATGGGGTAAAGTGACATATCACATGAAATATAATGACATATCACATGGGGTACAATCACATATCACATGGGGTATAATGACATATCACATGGGGTACAATCACATATCACATGAGGTATAATGCCATATCACATAAGGTACAATCACATATCACATGAGGTATAATGACATATCACATAAGGTACAATCACATATCACATGAAGTATAATGACATATCACATGGGGTACAATCACATATCACATGAGGTATAATGACATATCACATGAGGTACAATCACATATCACATAAGGTACAATCATATATCACATGAGGTATAATGACATATCAAATGAGGTATAATGACATATCACAGGGGGTACAATCACATATCACATGGGGTATAATGACATATCACATGGGGTACAATCATATATCACATGAGGTACAATCACATATCACATGAAGTATAATGACATATCACATGGGGTGCAATCACATATCACATGGGGTAAAGTGACATATCACATGAAGTATAATGACATATCACATGTGGTACAATCACATATCACATGGGGTAAAGTGACATATCACATGAAGTATAATGACATATCACATGGGGTACAATCACATATCACATGGGGTAAAATGACATATCACATGAGGTATAATCACATATCACATAAGGTACAATCACATATCACATGAAGTATAATGACATATCACATGAGGTACAATCACATATCACATAAGGTGCAATCATATATCACATGAGGTATAATGACATATCAAATGAGGTATAATGACATATCACAGGGGGTACAATCACATATCACATGGGGTATAATGACATATCACATGGGGCACAATCACATATCACATGAGGTATAATGCCATATCACATAAGGTACAATCACATATCACATGAGGTATAATGACATATCACATGGGGTACAATCACATATCACATGAAGTAGAATGACATATCACATGGGGTACAATCACATATCACATGGGGTATAATGACATATCACATGGGGTACAATCACATATCACATGAGGTATAATGCCATATCACATAAGGTACAATCACATATCACATGAGGTATAATGACATATCACATAAGGTAGAATCACATATCACATGAGGTATAATGACATATCACATGGGGTACAATCACATATCACATGAAGTATAATGACATATCACATGGGGTACAATCACATATCACATGAGGTATAATGACATATCACATGAGGTACAATCACATATCACATAAGGTACAATCATATATCACATGAGGTATAATGACATATCAAATGAGGTATAATGACATATCACATGGGGTAAAGTGACATATCACATGAAGTATAATGACATATCACATGGGGTACAATCCCATATCACATGGGGTAAAGTGACATATCACATGAAGTATAATGACATATCACATGGGGTACAATCACATATCACATGGAGTAAAGTGACATATCACATGAGGTATAATAACATATCACATGGGGTACAATCACATATCACATGAGGTACAATCAAATATCACATGGGGTAAAATGGCATATCACATGGGGTACAATCACATATCACATGGGATACAATGACAAATCACATAAGGTACAATCACATATCACATGAAGTATAATGACATATCACATGGGGTAAAGTGACATATCACATGAAGTATAATGACATATCACATGGGGTACAATCACATATCACATGAAGTATAATGACATATCACATGGGGTACAATCACATATCACATGGGGTAAAGTGACATATCACATGAAGTATAATGACATATCACATGGGGTACAATCACATATTACATGGGGTACAATCACATATCACATGGGGTACAATCACATATCACATGAGGTATAATCACATATCACATAAGGTACAATCACATATCACATGAAGTATAATGACATATCACAAGGGGTACAATCACATATAACATGGGGTAAAGTGACATATCACATGAAATATAATGACATATCACATGGGGTACAATCACATATCACATGGGGTATAATGACATATCACATGGGGTACAATCACATATCACATGAGGTATAATGCCATATCACATAAGGTACAATCACATATCACATGAGGTATAATGACATATCACATAAGGTACAATCACATATCACATGAAGTATAATGACATATCACATGGGGTACAATCACATATCACATGAGGTATAATGACATATCACATGAGGTACAATCACATATCACATAAGGTACAATCATATATCACATGAGGTATAATGACATATCAAATGAGGTATAATGACATATCACAGGGGGTACAATCACATATCACATGGGGTATAATGACATATCACATGGGGTACAATCATATATCACATGAGGTACAATCACATATCACATGAAGTATAATGACATATCACATGGGGTGCAATCACATATCACATGGGGTAAAGTGACATATCACATGAAGTATAATGACATATCACATGTGGTACAATCACATATCACATGGGGTAAAGTGACATATCACATGAAGTATAATGACATATCACATGGGGTACAATCACATATCACATGGGGTAAAATGACATATCACATGAGGTATAATCACATATCACATAAGGTACAATCACATATCACATGAAGTATAATGACATATCACATGAGGTACAATCACATATCACATAAGGTGCAATCATATATCACATGAGGTATAATGACATATCAAATGAGGTATAATGACATATCACAGGGGGTACAATCACATATCACATGGGGTATAATGACATATCACATGGGGCACAATCACATATCACATGAGGTATAATGCCATATCACATAAGGTACAATCACATATCACATGAGGTATAATGACATATCACATGGGGTACAATCACATATCACATGAAGTAGAATGACATATCACATGGGGTACAATCACATATCACATGGGGTATAATGACATATCACATGGGGTACAATCACATATCACATGAGGTATAATGCCATATCACATAAGGTACAATCACATATCACATGAGGTATAATGACATATCACATAAGGTAGAATCACATATCACATGAGGTATAATGACATATCACATGGGGTACAATCACATATCACATGAAGTATAATGACATATCACATGGGGTACAATCACATATCACATGAGGTATAATGACATATCACATGAGGTACAATCACATATCACATAAGGTACAATCATATATCACATGAGGTATAATGACATATCAAATGAGGTATAATGACATATCACATGGGGTAAAGTGACATATCACATGAAGTATAATGACATATCACATGGGGTACAATCCCATATCACATGGGGTAAAGTGACATATCACATGAAGTATAATGACATATCACATGGGGTACAATCACATATCACATGGAGTAAAGTGACATATCACATGAGGTATAATAACATATCACATGGGGTACAATCACATATCACATGAGGTACAATCAAATATCACATGGGGTAAAATGGCATATCACATGGGGTACAATCACATATCACATGGGATACAATGACAAATCACATAAGGTACAATCACATATCACATGAAGTATAATGACATATCACATGGGGTACAATCACATATCACATGGAGTAAAGTGACATATCACATGGGGTACAATCACATATCACATGGGGTAAAATGACATATCACATGAGGTATAATCACATATCACATGAGGTACAATCACATATCACATGAGGTATAATAACATATCACATGGGGTACAATCACATATCACATGAGGTACAATCAAATATCACATGGGGTAAAATGACATATCACATGGGGTACAATCACATATCACATAGGATACAATGACAAATCACATGAAGTACAATCACATATCACATGGGGTACAATCACATGGCGTACAATCACATATTACATGGGGTACAATCACATATCACATAAGGTACAATCACATATCACATGAGGTACAATCACATATCACATGGGGTACAATCACATCACATGGGGTAAAATCACATATCACATGGGGTACAATCAGATATCACATATCACATCCGGAACAATCACATATCACATGGGGTACAATCACATATCACATGGGATACAATGACATATCACATGGGGTACAATCTCATATCACATGAGGTACAATCACATATCACATGAGGTACAATCACATATCACATGGGGTACAATCACATATCACATGAGGTACAATCACATATCACATGAGGTATAATCACATATCACATGGGGTACAATCACATATCACATGGGGTAAAATTACATATCACATGAGGTACAATTACATATCACATGAGGTACAATCACATATTACATGAGGTATAATCACATATCACATGAGGTACAATCACATATCACATGAGGTATAATCACATATCACATGGTGTACAATCACATATCACATGGGGTAAAATTACATATCACATGAGGTACAATCACATATCACATGAGGTACAATCGCATATCACATGAGGTATAAGGACATATCACATGGGGTACAATCACATATTACATGGGGTACAATCACATATCACATGAGGTATAATCACATATCACTTGGGGTACAATCACATATCACATGGGATACAATCACATATCACATGAGGTACAATCACATATCACATGAGGTACAATCACATATTACATGGGGTACAATCACATATCACATGGGGTACAATCACATATCACATGAGGTACAATCACATATCACATGGGATACAATCACATATCACATGAGGTACAGTCACATATCACATGGGATACAATCACATATCACATGAGGTACAATCACATATCACATGGGGTACAATCACATATCACATGAGGTACAATCACATATCACATGGGATACAATCACATATCACATGAGGTACAATTACATATCACATGAGGTACAATCATATATTACATGGGGTACAATCACATATCACATGAGGTATAATCACATATCACATGGGGTACAATCACATATCACATGAGGTACAATCACATATCACATGGGGTATAATCACATATCACATGGGGTACAATCACATATCACATGAGGTACAATCACATATCACATGAGGTACAATCACATATTACATGGGGTACAATCACATATCACATGAGGTATAATCACATATCACATGGGGTACAATCACATATCACATGAGGTATAATCACATATCACATGAGGTACAATCACATATCACATGAGGTATAATCACATATCACATGAGGTACAATCACATATCACATGGGGTACAATCACATATCACATGGGGTACAATCACATATCACATGAGGTACAATCACATATCACATGGGGTACAATCACATATCACATGGGGTACAATCACATATCACATGGGGTACAGTCACATATCACATGGGGTACAATCACATATCACATTGGGTACAATCACATATCACATGAGGTACAATCGCATATAACATGAGGTATAATCACATATCACATGGGGTACAATCACATATCACATGGGGTACAATCACATATCACATGGGGTACAGTCACATATCACATGGGGTACAATCACATATCACATGGGGTACAATCACATATCACACGAGGTACAATCACATATCACATGGGGTACAATCACATATCACATGGGGTACAGTCACATATCACATGGGGTATAATCACATATCACATGGGGTACAATCACAAATCACATGGGGTCTATCAGGGCCCTTTTATTTTTCGGCTTCTTCTCTGTTGGCCGTCTGGACTTTGGGGTTATCAGACCTTGTCGTATCCAGAGATGAATTCTCTTTCCTTATATAATCCTCCCTCGAGCTGCCGACTCCTGGAAATAACCTGAATATTACTTTAACCTCTCGTGGTCTGGTCTGGATTTATAAAGGTCTCACTGTGATTTCTGGTGTCCTTGCAGCAGGAGAATTGTGGGAGACACAAAGGGGCATCGGGTGATAAACAGATCAATAGATCCCGTGTGATGTCAGGAAACGACTAAATCCGGGAGATGTTATTTCTACATCACAGAACAATCTGTGTCCCCGACATCACCATCCATAAGAACAAACCTCCTGCTCCAGAACAGTGACCATGGAATATGGGTGACCCGAAAACTGGGATCAGCTGACACCCCCACCCCCCCTTAAAACCCCCACAGGTCCATATGGTCCCGCTCAGCGGAAACCTTGACCCAGAAAATCCCAGGATATAAGGTGTAAACATAGATCCCTGTGCGAACAACAAACCATTCCCCATACAAGCCACACCCCCAATAAACCCTGCCCTGTAAAATTTAATACCCCAATAAACCCCACCCCATAGCAAGCCACACCCCAACAAATCCAACCCCATAGCAAGCTATGCCTCAATAGATTATGTCCCATAACAAGCCACACCCCAATAACCCTGCTCAATATCAAGCCACACCCTTAGGCTTCTCTATCTCATAATCCCACCCCTAGGCTTCTCTATCTCATAATCCAACCCCCTAGGCTTCTCTATCTCATAATCCCATCCCTATGCCTCTCTATCTCATAATCCCACCCTCTAGGCCCCTCTATATCATAATCCCACCACCTAGGCTGCTCTATATCATAATCCCACCCTCTAGACTGCTCTATATCACAATCCCACCCCCTAGGCTACTCTATATCATAATCCCACCCCCTAGGCTGCTCTATATCATAATACTATCCCTTAGGCTCCTCTCTCATAATCCCATCCCCTAGGCTCCTATATCTCATAATCCCACCCCTAGGCTCCTCTATCTCATAATCCCACCCCTAGGCTCCTCTATCTCATAATCCCATCCCTAGGCCTCTCTATCTCATAATCCCACCACCTAGGCTGCTCTATATCATAATCCCACCCCCTAGACTGCTCTATATCATAATCCCACCCCCTAGGCTGCTCTATATCAAAATACTATCCCTTAGGCTCCTCTCTCATAATCCCATCCCCTAGGCTCCTATATCTCATAATCCCACCCCTAGGCACCTCTATCTCACAATTCCACCCCTAGGCTCCTGTATCTCATAATCCCACCCCATAGGTTCCTCTATCTCATAATCCCACCCCCTAGGTTCCTCTATCTCACAATCCCACCCCCTAGGCTCCTCTCTCATAATCCCATCCCCTAGGCTCCTATATCTCATAATCCCATCCCTAGGCTCCTTCATCTCACAATTCCACCCCTAGGCTCCTCTATCTCATAATCCCATCCCTAGGCTTCTCTATCTCATAATCCCACCCCGTAGCTTCCTCTATCTCATAATCCCACCCCGTAGGTTCCTCTATGTCATAATCCCACCCTAGGTTCCTCTATCTCATAATCACATCCATAGGCTCCTCTATCTCATAATCCCACCCCCTAGGCTCCTCTATCTCATAATTCCACCCTAGGCTCCTCTATCTCATAATCCCATCCCTAGGCTCCTCTATTTTATAATCCCACCCCCTAGGCTCCTCTATCTCACAATTCCACCCCCTAGGATCCTTTATCTCATAATCCCACCCTCTAGGCTCCTCTATCTCATAACCCCACCCCCTAAAATCCTCTATCTCATAATCCCCCTACCGAAGCTCCTCTTTCTCATAATACCACCCTCAAGGCTCCTCTGTCTCATAATCCCACCCCCTAGGTGCCTCTTTTACATATCCCCACCCCCTAGGCTCCTCTATTTTAGAATCCCACCCCCTAGGCTCCTCTGTCTCATAATCCCACCCCCTAGGTTCCTCTATCTCATAATCCCACCCCATAGTTTCCTCTCTATCTCAAATCCTATTTTAATCCTACATCCAAGAACATTCATCATTCTTGAGTCTTTTGTGACCTGAGGATAGAGGCAGGAAAATCAAGTTTGACACCAAAATTTACCAACACTTTGTGGCTTTGGTGACCTCTATAGATTGCAAATGGCAGGATCTGAGGTTGCAGATATTGTGACTAGACAAACATAACACTTCCCTATAGCATCTTGTGGCTATTGCGCGGCTCGGAGATATGCCACACAAGGTTCCTCTATCTCATAATCCCACCCCCTAGGCTCCTCTATCTCACAATTCCAGCCCCTAGGATTCTTTATATCATAATCCCACCCTCGAGGCTCCTCTATCTCAGAATCCCACCCCCTAAAATCCTCTATCTCATAATCCCCCTACCGAGGCTCCTCTTTCTCATAATCCCACCCCCTAGGCTCCTCTGTCTCATAATCCCACCGCCTAGGCTCCTCTGTCTCATAATCCCACCCCCTAGGCTCCTCTGTCTCATAATCCCACCCACTAGGTTCCTCTATCTCATAATGCCACCCCATAGTTTCCTCTCTATCTCAAATCCTATTTTAATCCTACATCCAAGAACATTCATCATTCTTGAGTCTTTTGTGACCTGAGGATAGAGGCAGGAAAACCAAGATTGTCACCCAAATTTACCGATACTTTGTGGTTTTGGTGACCTCTATAGATCGGAGATTGCAGATATTGTGACTAGACAAACATAACACATTCCTATAGCATCTTGTGGCTATTGCGCGGCTCAGAGATGTGCCACACAAGGTTTTATGTTATTATTCTGAAAGTAACAATGAAAACACTTATAGACAAGGACGTGCATGGGCGTAAATGGCCGGCATTGTGTACAACCCAACACAACAAATTGCCCCTGACCCCCAATATGAGCCGGAACACTGCCGATCGTCCTTGGCATTATCAATGTAAACAGTCTTTGTGGGAGGGACATGCGGTACATGGCGTTCCGGACGGTATTCGTGCTCAGGGTAAATCAGCTACGAGTGGAACATTTCACTTTTGTGAATCTATATAGATTAAGGAACGTCTCCGCAGCTTCTTCTCCGCAGCAGCGATCTCCAGGGAGGATTCTGCAGTCATTATGTGTGATGAGCGGCTCCAGCATATTAAGGACCTTGGAGAGCACAGAGAAGAGGAAGACTTGACTCCTTAAGGGGTTTTAGGTTATAACTTGAGTCATTAAAGTTTCTCCTTCTTTTTATAGTGCAGGAGATCTGTCAGTCTAAGCAGGAACTGTTCCCAAAAGTGGCAATCGGCGTAAAGGTCTATTCACACTACAGAAAGAAAAAAAAAGGCTCAAATTTAGTGTTTTTTTAAGTGTTTCCATTCAAATTACAGGTGCAGAGAACATGGGGGGAATAAGTCAGGACTATGACACTGCATAGGCAAATAGTTGTCTCCGTATGAAAGCATGGTGGGGGCAGCATCATGTCTGCAGAGAACCAGGCACTGTCCATCACCTGCCCAATACCATCCCTACAGTGATCATGGTGGGGGCAGCATCATGTCTGGAGAGAACCAGGCACTGTCCATCACCTGCCCAATACCATCCCTACAGTGATCATGGTGGGGGCAGCATCATGTCTGGAGGAAAACAGATACTGCCCATCACCTGCCCAATACCATCCCTACAGTGATCAAGGTGGGGGCAGCATCATGTCTGGGGGTAACCAGGCACTGTCCATCACCTGCCCAATACCATCCCTACAGTGATCATGGTGGGGGCAGCATCATGTATAGAGGAAACCAGGCACTGCCCATCACCTGCCCAATACCATCCCTACAGTGATCATGGTGGGGGCAGCATCATGTCTGGAGGGAACCAGGTACTGCCAATCACCAGTTCAATACCATCCCTACAGTGATCATGGTGGGGGCAGCATCATGTCTGGAGGAAACCAGGCACTGCCCATAACCTGACCAATACCATCCCTACAGTGATCATGGTGGGGGCAGCATCGTGTCTGGGGGAAACCAGGCACTGCCCATCACCTGCCCAATACCATCCCTACAGTGATCATGGTGGGGGCAGCATCATGTCTGGGGGAAACCAGGCACCGCCCATCACCTGCCCAATACCATCCCTACAGTGATCATGGTGGGGGGGGGCAGCATCATGTCTGGGGGAAACCAGGCACTGCCCATCACCTGCCCAATACCATCCCTACAGTGATCATGGTGGGGGCAGCATCATGTCTGGGGGAGACCAGGCACTGCCCATCACCTGCCCAATACCATCCCTACAGTGATCATGGTGGGGACAGCATCATGTCTGGAGGAAACCAGGCACTGCCCATCACCTGCCCAATACCATCCCTACAGTGATCATGGTGGGGGCAGCATCATGTCTGGGGGAAACCAGGTACTACCCATTACCTGCCCAATACCATCCCTACAGTAATCATGGTGGGGGCAGCATCCTGTCTGGAGGAAACCAGGCACTGCCCATCACCTGCCCAATACCATCCCTACAGTGATCATGGTGGGGGCAGCATCCTGTCTGGAGGAAACCAGGCACTGCCCATCAACTGCCCAATACCATCCCTACAGTGATCATTGTGGGGGCAGCATCATGTCTGGAGGAAACCAGGTACTGCCCATCACCTGCCCAATACCATCCCTACAGTGATCATGGTGGGGGCAGCATCATGTCTGGAGGAAACCAGGTACTGCACATCACCTGCCCAATACCATCTCTACAGTGATCATGGTGGGGGCAGCATAATGTCTGGAGGAAACCAGGTACTGCCCATCACCTTCCCAATACCATCCCTACAGTGATCACGGTGGGGGCAGCATCATGTCTGGAGGAGACCAGGCACTATCCATCACCTGCCCAATACCATCCCTACAGTGATCATGGAGGGGGCAGCATCATGTCTGGGGGTAACCAGGCACTGCCCATCACCTGCCCAATACCATCCCTACAGTGATCATGGTGGGGGCAGCATCATGTCTGAATGAAAACAGGTACTGGCCATCACCTGCCCAATACCATCCCTACAGTGATCATGGTGGTGGCAGTATCATGTCTGGAGGAAACCAGGCACTGCCCATCACCTGCCCAATGCCATCCCTACAGTGATCATGGTGGGGGCAGCATCATGTCTGGAGGAAACCAGGTACTGCCCATCACCTGCCCAATACCATCCCCACAGTGATCATGGTGGGGGCAACATCATGTCTGGGGGAAACCAGGTACTGCCCATCACCTGCCCAATACCATCCTTACAGTTATCATGGTGGAGACAGCATCATGTCTGGAGGAAACCAGGTACTGCCCATCACCTGCCCAATACCATCCCTACAGTGATAATGGTGGGGGCAGCATCATTTCTGGAGGAAACCAGGCACTGCCCATCACCTGCCCAATACCATCCTTACAGTGATCATGGTGGGGGCAGTATCATGTCTGGGGGAGACCAGGCACTGCCCATCACCTGCCCAATACCATCCCTACTGTCAGGATTCGAACCCTTGACCAGCCACATCCCAGGCAGTAGCCCTGCTTACTAGGCTACCCTGCTTACTTCAAGAATTTGGCACTACATTTCAGGAGAAATTTGCCCAGCTCCAAGGCGTAGTCCAAAGCCAACAGAGGGAGATTATTGAACTACAGAGGCAACTCCTGGACGTCCGCGGCACGTCCGCAGACACCCGCATGCCACTCCCATCAAGATTCAGCGGCGACAGATGCCAGTATCGGGGGTTTCTAAACCAATGCTGCATCTATTTTCAAATGCACCCGGCCCCCTTCACCACCGAGAAAAAGAAGGTGCTATTTGTGGTCAATCTCCTGACGGATGAAGCATTAGCATAGGCATCACCATACGTAGAGACTAACAGTTACCTCCTGGACAACCTTAACAACTTCATCACCGCCATGAGTCAAGTCTTCAATGACCCCAACCGCTGTGCGACAGCCGAGGCGCGACTACATGGTCTGCGGCAAGGGAGACGCTCCGTCGCCGAATACACCGCCGAGTTTCGCCGTTGGGTCACGGACACCACCTGGAATCCAGCAGCACAGAGAAGCCAATTCCGGCGAGGCCTGTCCGAATTAATAAAGGACGAACTCGCCAGAGTTGAGGCCCGGGACGATCTGGATGACTTCATTCAGTTATGCATCCGGATAGATCAAAGACTCTCCGAGAGGAAAAAAGAAAGACTCTGCTCCTCGGACCACAGACCCACTTACTCCTTCTCTTCCACCACCCAGCGCGACCCCCAGTCAGTAACTGAACCTATGCAGGTCGACGCTCTACGTAGGTCTCTATCCACAGCTAAGAAGGAGAGAAGGCTGGCCAAAAACCTCTGTCTCTACTGTGGGGAGCCAGGTCATTTTGCCATCAAATGTCCTCATAAGATCCGAAAGACTATTGCCGTCACGGAGCTAAAGGAGCGATTACAGACTCCAACTCCGCCTGCAGCCCCCGAAAATAACAACACGGCGGCTCATGGATCCCACTTCATCGTCCCCATCCTCATCAACATTGAGGGGCGACAACTTTCCTGTTCAGCGATGTTAGACTCCGGGGCGGGAGGCAACTTCATGGATTTAACCTTCGCCCGCGAAAGGAACATTCCACTGACAATCAAGGCAGCCCCCGTTGACCTGGAAACCGTTGACGGATCCCCACTCTCCTCGGGGCCGGCCACTCACGAGACCACTGAACTACAACTCCTCATAGAACCAGATCACTGTGGAAAGATCCAGTTCTCTCTGATCGCCTCCCCGAAGTTCCCAGTGATCTTGGGCATCCCATGGTTGGCCACCCACAACCCCTCGGTGGACTGGGAAACCCGCTGCATACGATTCCCGTCCGAGTTCTGCTCGCTAAATTGCTCCCACAAACCCGTCCTTCCACCCGAAGACACCAACATCTCAAAACTATCGGTCAAGGATCTGCTACCCCGTCAATACCGCGAGTTCCAGGATGTCTGCGAAAAGAAAAACGCAGACAAGCTGCCACCACACCGACCCTACGACTGCCCTATAGAACTGTTGCCCGGGGCCGAAATACCCTTTTGCAGTATCTACTCCCTCTCAGAGCCTGAACTCAAGGCTCTGAAAGAGTACCTGGATGAGGACCTGAGGAAGGGGTTCATCCGGCCCTCCACCTCCCCTGCGGGAGCCCCCTTTTTCTTCGTAGAGAAAAAAGACTCCTCCCTGCGTCCCTGCATAGACTACAGAAAGCTTAACGACATAACCGTAAAAAATCGGTACCCGCTCCCACTGATTTCAGAACTCCTTGAGAGACTCCGGGCAGCGAAGATCTTCACTAAACTCGACCTTCGAGGGGCCTACAACCTGGTCCGAATCCGCCCTGGGGACGAATGGAAGACAGCTTTCCGGACACGCTATGGTCATTTCGAGTACCTGGTCATGCCTTTCGGACTCTGCAATGCTCCCGCCACATTCCAGCACTTCATTAACGACGTCCTCAGGGACATGCTGGATCTGTTTGTAGTCGTTTACCTGGACGACATCTTGATCTTCTCTGAAGACCTCAAGCAGCACCGCGAACACGTCTGCAGGGTACTGCAGAGACTCCGACAGAACTCTCTCTACATCAAGCTAGAGAAATGCGAGTTTGAGCGAACCACCACTCAGTTCCTCGGATACATCATCTCCCCAGAGGGCATAAGTATGGACCCTGGGAAGGTCCAAGCTGTAATGAACTGGCCCGTTCCGAAAAATGAGAAGGAGATACAAAGATTTATTGGCTTCGCCAACTTATATCGGAAGTTTATCCGGAACTTCTCCAAGGTCATAGCACCAATCACCCAACTCACCAAGAAGGCAGTCCCCTTCTCCTGGACACCCGAGGCCCAGGAGGCCTTCACCAAGCTGAAACTCCTCTTCACTTCTGCCCCAATCTTAATCCACCCGAACCCCGAGCTCCCATTTACAGTCGAAGTGGATGCATCAGACTCTGCGGTGGGGGCAGTTTTGTCACAACGGACAGGGGAGAGAATGCTATTACACCCGTGTGCATTTTTCTCCCGCCAGATGTCCCCCTCCGAGAAGAACTATGACATTGGGAACAAAGAACTATTGGCGATCAAGGATGCCTTCTCCGAGTGGAGACACCTGCTGGAGGGAGCCACCAACCCCATAATCGTACTAACTGACCACAAGAACCTCGAGTTCATCCGCAGCGCTAAGAGACTCTCGGCCAGACAGGCCAGATGGAGCCTATTCTTTTCCCGCTTCAACTTTCTCATCACCTATCGTCCCGGATCAAAAACAGCAAGGTTGACGCCTTCTCCAGAATGTTTTCCGAGCCCTCACAGAGTAACAAGGGCCAAGATAACATCTTACCCGAGAGAAGGGTCGTAGGGGCCACCTATTCTAAAGAACTCCTGGGCACAATCAAAGAAGGATATGAAAATGATCCCTTCCTCGCCCACCCCACAGGGAATATCAGCCTTACGTTTAAGAACGGCCATTGGTTTCATTAGGACCTACAACTATATGTACCAGAAATCGCACGGCTCGAAGTGCTCAAACTCAACCATGACTCCAAGCTGGCCGGCCATTTTGGCACAAGAAAGACCCAGGAGCTTCTCTCCCGCTCCTTCTGATGGCCAACATACAAGGAGGACATCAAGAGGTACATCTCCTCATGCGCGGTCTGTGCCCGCAATAAGACTCCTCGTTCCTCTCCCATGGGTCTGTTACAACCCCTCCCTATTCCCTCCCGCCCCTGGGGCTCGATCTCCATGGACTTTGTGGTAGACCTTCCTCCTTCAAAAGGGATGAACACCATCCTGGTCGTGGTCAACCGTCTCACCAAGATGGCCCATTTCATCCCCTACAAAGGCATACCCACCGCCAAACAGACGGCCGATCTAATTCTCAGAGAGGTCTTCAGGCTGCATGGAATCCCGGACGAAGTGGTCTCTGACCGAGGCGTACAATTTGCCTCAAAGTTCTGGAAGAACTTCTGCCTGGCGCTCGGGGTTAAAGTAAACCTGTCCTCCGCTTTCCACCCTCAGTCAAACGGGCAGACTGAGAGAACTAATCAGACCCTAGAGCAGAACCTACGCTGTTTCAGCTCCCACCTGCAGGATGACTGGCTTGACCATCTCCCCACGGCCGAGTTCGCCTACAACAATGCTGAGCACAGCTCAACCAAGCACAGCCCCTTCTTTGCTAACACAGGCTCGCACCCGGTATTCATTCCCCACCTGCCCGTCGCCTCCACCCTCCCAGCAGTGGCCGAACGCGTAACAACCCTACAGGAGGCACAAAAGAACATTATAGACAACCTCCAGCTCGCCCAGAGGCGTTTTAAACAGGGAGCAGACAGACGTCGCAAACCCACCCCGGGCTTCCATGTGGGAGACAAGGTGTGGCTGTCCACCAGGAACCTCAGATTGAAGGTCCCCTCCAAAAAGTTGGCCCAAAGATACATGGGTCCGTTCCGGATCACCGCACAAATCAACGAGGTCACGTTCCGGATTGACCTTCCGGACTCCATTGGGGTGCACCCTGTCTTCCATTGCTCACTCCTCAAGCCATACGTGGAGAACACCTTCACAGGCCGCCACTCGCCCCCTCCACCACCCGTGAGGGTACAGGGTGAAGAAGAATACGTGGTCGCAAAGATCCTCGACTCCAGGATCCACAGGGGAAGACTACAATACCTAATTGGGTGGGAGGGTTACCCTCCCGAGGATAACTCCTGGGAGCCAGAAGAAAATATCCACGCCCCCAGACTGGTAAAAGAGTTCCACCAACGGCACCCCGGTAAGCCTGCCCCTGCGGTGCCCGGAGGTCACCTTGGAAGGGGGGGAGTACTGTCAGGATTCGAACCCGTGACCAGCCACATCCCAGGCAGTAGCCCTGCTTACTAGGCTACCGTCTTCTCTGGACATTCCTTCCTGAAACCTATTATGTAACCTTAGTCTTGCCAAGTCTTGCTCATCACCCTTGATTCCCCACACCTGGTACTTCCCTATATAAGTCCAGCCCCTTGCACTCTAGCTTGCTGATTATTGAGCTCCTGAGCCTTTATCAAGCTTCTCCTCATCTGCTGCTCTTGCTACTACTGAAGTCCACTGCTGACCAGGAATTGCCTACCGACTACTCTTCTGCTTTGTCCCTACTTACTGAACTGCTACCACCGTTGCCATCTGGATTGTCTGACCACATTTATTGCTGCCTGCCCTGACCCACCGCCTGCCTACTGACTACGCCTCTGCCAGACTTCCTGCACTTACTACCTGCCTGCGGTCCTTGCCACTGGGCTCCACTCCTACTTCCAGCCAGCGGTCCTCTAACTCAGGTGAGCCCGTAGGATTGTTACACCTACAGTGATCAGGGTGGGGGGCAGCATCATGTCTTGGGGAAACCAGGCACTGCCCATCACCTGCCCAATACCATCCCTACAGTGATCATGGTGGGGACAGCATCATGTCTGGAGGAAACCAGGTACTGCCCATCACCTGCCCAATACCATCCTTACAGTGATCATGGTGGGGGCAGCATCATGTCTGGAGGAAACCAGGTACTGCCCATCACCTGTCGAATACCATCCCTACAGTGATCATGGTGGGGGCAGCATCATGTCTGGGGGAAACAAGGTACTGCCCATCACCTGCCCAATACCATCCCTACAGTGATCATGGTGGGGGCAGCATCATGTCTGGGGGAAACCAGGCACTGCCCATCACCTGCCCAATACCATCCCTACAGTGATCATGGTGGGGGCAGCATCATGTCTGGGGGAAACCAGGCACTGCCCATCACATGCCCAATACCATCCCTACAGTGATCATGGTGGGGGCAGCATCATGTCTGGGAGAAACCAGGTACTGCCCATCACCTGTCGAATACCATCCCTACAGTGATCATGGTGGGGGCAGCATCATGTCTGGGGGAAACCAGGTACTGCCCATCACCTGCCCAATACCATCCCTACAGTGATCATGGTGGGGGCAGCATCATGTCTGGGGGAAACCAGGCTCTGCCCATCACCTGCCCAATACCATCCCTACAGTGATCATGGTGGGGGCAGCATCATGTCTGGGGGAAACCAGGTACTGCCCATCACCTGCCCAATACCATCCCTACAGTGATCATGGTGGGGGCAGCATCATGTCTGGGGGAAACCAGGTACTGCCCATCACCTGCCCAATACCATCCCTACAGTGATCATGTTGGGGGCAGCATCATGTCTGGGGGAAACCAGGCACTGCCCATCCCCTGCCCAATACCATCCCTACAGTGATCATGGTGGGGGCAGCATCATTACATTATATATCATCATTACTTTATCATGTATCAATTTGATTCCAACAACTCGTTGGTTATTTTCTCTGTGTATATACATTGGATTATGTGCTTCTAATAGATAACTTCATCCCATAACGAAATAGATGTAAGAGACAAGTTATTGGCTCCAAGTTACGTTGTCTTCTTCTGGATTTCAGGGGCCGTTTTACATGTCTCCGCCTGGGACGCCCCTAGTTGTCAATCTGAGCCTGTGTAGCATGCACGGCGCCTTCTCCTGCCCATTTACGTTCCTCACTTCATCTTTCTGGGGGTTAATTCGATGTTGCGTCTGAATAGATTGGTGAGATGAGACTTTCTCCCGTTACCAATTATTTTTTCAATTTCAACCACTGTAAGCCTGATTTCCTTTCTCCACAATTTGTTGTCTTCTCTCTGATTAACTTAAGACATAAGTGAAGCTATAACAGGCAGAACCAGGAGAGGAAAACAGAAGAACATAAGGAGCGGCAGGAGGGGCATCTTAAAGGAGAAGAGCGGAGGACCTGGATGAAATTTTGGTGAGGAAAGAACAATACTGTCAAACGGAAGGGGAGCAACGTGGAACTTTAAAAAGTTTATCCTATAGGTTAATAAGGAACAGCTATGGGTTCTCCCCAGCCCTTCAGAGGTCTCACAGGACAAGTTTCCCTGTATTCGTGACTTATTGACATGTTGCATTCATCATGTGTACCGACCACACCTGGCGAGGCTTTGTATTCTGCACTGTGGCCAGTGAGGAGTCACAGGCCTGGGCCAATCAGCAGCTGAGGGGGGTATTTAAATCCTCCTCCGCCTTCTGGCTGTGCCTTAATTTCAGTTTTATTCTGATTTTAGTCCTGTTGGTTTTAAGTTCAGACATGTTAGTTTGCTTTATCATGGCTTTGTAGTTCTTACCCGTTTATCTAGTTTTTGGCCTAGTTCTGTATGACTTGTGACATGTCTGTACTAATGGTCAGTTTTATCCTTTCTTTGCTTCTGTAACTTAATGCTGCATCATGACTTGTATTCAGACTTTTTGTGCACCGCCATGGTGTAAGTCCTGATCCATTGCTTCCTGCTTTGCACCTATACCATGTGTGTTCTTTGTTCTGTCTTGTTTAAACCTGAACTTGTATCCTGACGTTTTAGACCTGTTCGTGTATTGTACTTGGTATAGGTCCTGATCCGCTGCTTCTTGCTTTGACCCTGTACCTGTTGTATAGTTATATTTACACTATATAATAGTGTAATCTGACACAACTAAATCACTGGTTTTCATAGTGCTAAAATGCAACTTTTATTTAGACATATTTAAAGATGTAAATAAGAAAATACCCTACAACGAGAGTGTACCAAGAACAAGGAAAGGTCTCAGACCTACAACTGGGGTCAGTACCAACGAAACCCAGTATAAAGTACACGTAAGATATACAAAATCATGTATAAGTTGAAATATCCCAACGTGTTTTCCCCTGGTGGTGCCGGGATCATCAGGGGACTAAAACTGGGCTCAAAACCTACCCGTGTGGTATCTGTCAAACCCAGTACATGCTACATAGGTATGCCAATAAAACGCACTACGTATGACGTAATCTTATCTATCCATCAGTCTACGATTAAAAGATATTATGGGGACAATCGTGGACTCGTTACTCATCTTCTGCCCAATGGAAATAGATGGAGGACATTTTTCTTTGTATCAGGACATGTTTGCCTTGTTTTCTGCAGAAGACAGTTTCCTATTAACCCTTCTCCATATAAACAGCGGCACTATCAGAAAGACGAGCTCATTACAGTGAACCCCCTCCCCGGGCCGACTGTCTCCCCAGTATACAGCTGTGTCCATTCAGGCTCTTGACAGCCCTTAGTATTACACTTAGCTCCAAGGGAACAGCAAGTGATTACCAGTCTAAGGCTTAAGATGCTGTGGATGGCAGATCCTGCAATACATGTGAAGTCTGTTTTGTCTCAGGAGAATCTCGGGGCTCTTAGGTGCCAGGAGGAGATCTTGGATATCAGCGTGAAGGGTTTGACAAGTCTGTGAGGACGTTCTGCTCCTCCTGTCTGTCTGCAACGTGAGAAACCAGCATCCAGCCTGCAAGCCTATCCCCAATGTCATCTATAAAAAGAAATACAAAGAAAAGAAGACACCAGAAAAGATCCTAGGAATAAACAGTAATAATAGAGCTGGAAAGTGAGACGAATGAAACAAGTATCATCTACCTCCCAAATAATATTCCTATGTATAAGAATATAACTAGTATAATACCGCTCCTATATACAAGAATATAACTACTATAATACTGCTCTTATATACAAGAATATAACTACTTTAATACTGCTCCTATATACAAGAATATAACTGCTATAATACTGCTCCTATATACAAGAATATAACTACTATAATACTGCTCCTATATACAAGAATATAACTACTATAATACTGCTCCTATATACAGGAATATAAGTACTATAATACTGCTCCTATATACAAGAATATAACTACTATAATACTGCTCCTATATACAAGAATATAACTACTATAATACTGCCTCCTATATACAGGAATATAACTACTATAATACTGCTCCTATATACAAGAATATAACTACTATAATACTGCCTTCTATATACAAGAATATATCTACTATAATACTGCCCCCTATATACAAGAATATAACTACTATAATACTGCTCCTATATACAAGAATATAACTACTATAATACTGCTCCTATATACAGGAATATAAGTACTATAATACTGCTCCTATATACAAGAATATAACTACTATAATACTGCTCCTATATACAAGAATATAACTACTATAATACTGCTCCTATATACAAGAATATAACTACTTTAATACTGCCTCCTATATACAAGAATATAACTACTATAATACTGCCCCTATATACAAGAATATATCTACTATAATGCTGCTCCTATATACAAGAATATAACTACTATAATACTGCTCCAATATCCAAGAATATAACTACTATAATACTGCTCCTATATACAAGAATATAACTACTATAATACTTTTATTTGAAGTGTTTCTTATAGATCTGGTCTCCTGGTTTTATATGTCGTCTTGTTATTGGGATTGATGATGGTATCAGGATATTATCAGGGGCTCTTGTGGCGGCACTATAGACAGTCATCAGTGTTCTCTATGGTCCATAGTCTAGCCATGGTCCTGCTCTCTGCTGGTCAATGTTATACAACAGTCCACACAGTGTTAGTAGATGGATTCCAGCAGGCTGGGGCCTCGTCACCTGCAGCAGTGATACATCCAGACCTCTCTGCAGTTATTGTTCGCCGCCCACCCTCCCACTCCTCCTCTTCTATAGTGTTTCATTATTCTTTGTGATTTCTTATTGTTTTGTGAATCATAAAATTTCATTGACCTTAAAATCTAAATGACAAAAAAACAACATCACAGTCTGACAATCTTATTTCATTATTTTTGGTTTCTCCCAAACTAAGATTGATCCAGGTTTATTACTTTCTGCGTTGGCTGTCCGGGTATGCTGGGAGTTGTAGTTTTGCAACAGCTGGAGGCAGTTTGTTTGGGAAACACTGGGCTAAATGTAAATTATTATCTTTTGCCCACTATATACACAAAGCTGTTCACGTATTCTTCTAGAACGTAATGAACTCCTGCCATGGGGGGCGCCAATCACCGATCCAACAGAATAGAAAGTACAAGATTACACCAAACTCTACAGGGAACGGAAATTTAGTGTGTCCTATAGGGTTCAGGTTAGGACTAAGGAGAGATCCTGTTAATGGAACAGGCCCCCAGCTACTCTATAGTGAAGGACGTCTACATTCTACTCTATGGTATAGGATGTCTACATTCTACTCTATGGTATAGGACGTCTACATACTACTCTATGGTATAGGACGTGTACATACTACTCTATGGTATAGGACGTGTACATACTACTCTATGGTATAGGACGTGTACATACTACTCTATGGTATAGGACGTGTACATACTACTCTATGGTATAGGACGTCTACATACTACTCTATGGTATAGGACGTGTACATACTACTCTATGGTATAGGACGTCTACATACTACTCTATGGTATAGGACGTGTACATACTACTCTATGGTATAGGACGTCTACATACTACTCTATGGTATAGGATGTCTACATTCTACTCTATGGTATAGGACGTGTACATACTACTCTATGGTATAGGACATCTACATACTACTCTATGGTATAGGATGTCTACATACTACTCTATGGTATAGGACGTCTACATACTACTCTATGGTATAGGACGTCTACATACTACTCTATGATATAGGACGTGTACATACTACTCTATGGTATAGGACGTCTACATACTACTCTATGGTATAGGACATGTACATACTACTCTATAGTGTAGGACGTCTACATTCTACTCTATGGTATAGGATGTCTACATTCTACTCTATGGTATAGGACTTGTACATACTACTCTATGGTATAGGACGTCTACATTCTACTCTATGGTATAGGACATGTACATACTACTCTATGGTATAGGACATGTACATACTACTCTATGGTATAGGACGTGTACATACTACTCTATGGTATAGGACGTCTACATATTACTCTATGGTATAGGACGTGTACATACTACTCTATGGTATAGGACATGTACATACTACTCTATAGTGTAGGACGTCTACATACTACTCTATGGTATAGGATGTCTACATACTACTCTATGGTATAGGATGTCTACATTCTACTCTATGGTATAGGATGTCTATATTCTACTCTATGGTATAGGACGTGTACATACTACTCTATGGTATAGGACGTGTACATACTACTCTATGGTATAGGACGTCTACATACTACTCTATGGTATAGGATGTCTACATACTACTCTATGGTATAGGATGTCTACATTCTACTCTATGGTATAGGACGTGTACATACTACTCTATGGTATAGGATGTCTACATACTACTCTATGGTATAGGATGTCTTTATACTACTCTATGGTATAGGATGTCTTTATACTACTCTATGGTATAGGACGTCTGCATACTACTCTATGGTATAGGACGTGTACATACTACTCTATGGTATAGGATGTCTACATACTACTCTATGGTATAGGACGTGTACATACTACTCTATGGTATAGGATGTCTACATACTACTCTATGGTATAGGATGTCTACATACTACTCTATGGTATAGAACGTCTTTATACTACTCTACGGTATAGGATGTCTACATACTACTCTATGGCATAGGACGTGTACATTGTACTCTATGGTATAGGATGTCTTCATACTACTCTATGGTATAGGACGTCTACATACTACTCTATGGTATAGGACGTGTACATACTACTCTATGGTATAGGACGTCTACATACTACTCTATGGTATAGGACATCTACATACTACTCTATGGTATAGGACGTGTACATTCTACTCTATGGTATAGGACGTCTACATACTACTATATGGTATAGGACGTCTACATTCTACTCTATGGTATAGGATGTCTACATACTACTCTATGGTATAGGACGTGTACATACTACTCTATGGTATAGGACGTCTACATTCTACTCTATGGTATAGGATGTCTACATACTACTCTATGGTATAGGACGTGTACATACTACTCTATGGTATAGGACGTCTGCATACTACTCTATGGTATAGGACGTGTACATACTACTCTATGGTATAGGACGTGTACATACTACTCTATGGTATAGGATGTCTACATACTACTCTATGGTATAGGACGTCTACATACTACTCTATGGTATAGGATGTCTACATACTACTCTATGGTATAGGATGTCTACATACTACTCTATGGTATAGGACGTCTACATACTACTTTATGGTATAGGATGTCTACATACTACTCCATGGTATAGGACGTGTACATACTACTCTATGGTATAGGACGTCTACATACTACTCTATGGTATAGGACATGTACATACTACTCTATGGTATAGGACGTCTACATACTACTCTATGGTATAGGACGTGTACATACTACTCTATGGTATAGGATGTCTACATACTACTCTATGGTATAGGACATCTACATACTACTCTATGGTATAGGATGTCATTATACTACTCTATGGTATAGGATGTCTACATACTGCTCTATGGTATAGGACATGTACATACTACTCTATCGTATAGGACGTCTACATACTACTCTATGGTATAGGAAATCTACATACTACTATATGGTATAGGATGTCTACATTCTACTCTATGGTATAGGACGTGTACATACTACTCTATGGTATAGGATGTCTGCATACTACTCTATGGTATAGGACGTGTGCATACTACTCTATGGTATAGGACATGTGCATACTACTCTATGGTATAGGACGTGTACATACTACTCTATGGTATAGGACGTCTACATACTACTCTATGGTATAGGACGTGTACATACTACTCTATGGTATAGGACGTCTTCATATTACTCTATGGTAGAGGACGTCTACATACTACTCTATGGTATAGGACGTGTACATACTACTCTATGGTATAGGACGTCTACATACTACTCTATGGTATAGGATGTCTACATACTACTCTATGGTATAGGACGTGTACATACTACTCTATGGTATAGGACGTCTACATTCTACTCTATGGTATAGGATGTCTACATACTACTCTATGGTATAGGACGTGTACATACTACTCTATGGTATAGGACGTCTGCATACTACTCTATGGTATAGGACGTGTACATACTACTGTATGGTATAGGACGTGTACATACTACTCTATGGTATAGGATGTCTACATACTACTCTATGGTATAGGACGTCTACATACTACTCTATGGTATAGGATGTCTACATACTACTCTATGGTATAGGATGTCTACATACTACTCTATGGTATAGGACGTCTACATACTACTTTATGGTATAGGATGTCTACATACTACTCCATGGTATAGGACGTGTACATACTACTCTATGGTATAGGACGTCTACATACTACTCTATGGTATAGGACATGTACATACTACTCTATGGTATAGGACGTCTACATACTACTCTATGGTATAGGACGTGTACATACTACTCTATGGTATAGGATGTCTACATACTACTCTATGGTATAGGACATCTACATACTACTCTATGGTATAGGATGTCATTATACTACTCTATGGTATAGGATGTCTACATACTGCTCTATGGTATAGGACATGTACATACTACTCTATCGTATAGGACGTCTACATACTACTCTATGGTATAGGAAATCTACATACTACTCTATGGTATAGGATGTCTACATTCTACTCTATGGTATAGGACGTGTACATACTACTCTATGGTATAGGACGTGTACATACTACTCTATGGTATAGGACGTCTACATACTACTCTATGGTATAGGATGTCTACATACTACTCTATGGTATAGGATGTCTACATTCTACTCTATGGTATAGGACGTGTACATACTACTCTATGGTATAGGATGTCTACATACTACTCTATGGTATAGGATGTCTTTATACTACTCTATGGTATAGGATGTCTTTATACTACTCTATGGTATAGGACGTCTGCATACTACTCTATGGTATAGGACGTGTACATACTACTCTATGGTATAGGATGTCTACATACTACTCTATGGTATAGGACGTGTACATACTACTCTATGGTATAGGATGTCTACATACTACTCTATGGTATAGGATGTCTACATACTACTCTATGGTATAGAACGTCTTTATACTACTCTACGGTATAGGATGTCTACATACTACTCTATGGCATAGGACGTGTACATTGTACTCTATGGTATAGGATGTCTTCATACTACTCTATGGTATAGGACGTCTACATACTACTCTATGGTATAGGACGTGTACATACTACTCTATGGTATAGGACGTCTACATACTACTCTATGGTATAGGACATCTACATACTACTCTATGGTATAGGACGTGTACATTCTACTCTATGGTATAGGACGTCTACATACTACTATATGGTATAGGACGTCTACATTCTACTCTATGGTATAGGATGTCTACATACTACTCTATGGTATAGGACGTGTACATACTACTCTATGGTATAGGACGTCTACATTCTACTCTATGGTATAGGATGTCTACATACTACTCTATGGTATAGGACGTGTACATACTACTCTATGGTATAGGACGTCTACATACTACTCTATGGTATAGGACGTGTACATACTACTCTATGGTATAGGACATGTGCATACTACTCTATGGTATAGGACGTGTACATACTACTCTATGGTATAGGACGTCTACATACTACTCTATGGTATAGGACGTCTACATACTACTCTATGGTATAGGACGTCTACATACTACTCTATGGTATAGGACATGTACATACTACTCTATGGTATAGGACGTGTACATACTACTCTATGGTATAGGATGTCTACATACTACTCTATGGTATAGGACGTGTACATACTACTCTATGGTATAGGACTTGTACATACTACTCTATGGTATAGGAATGCTACATACTACTCTATGGTATAGGACGTGTACATTCCACTCTGTGGTATAGGACGTCTACATACTACTCTATGATATAGGACGTGTACATTCTACTCTATGGTATAGGACGTCTACATACTACTCTATGGTATAGGACGTGTACATACTACTCTATGGTATAGGATGTCTACATTCTACTCTATGGTATAGGACGTGTACATACTACTCTATGGTATAGGACGTCTACATTCTACTCTATGGTATAGGACGTCTACATACTACTCTATGGTATAGGACGTCTACATACTACTCTATGGTATAGGACGTCTACATACTACTCTATGGTATAGGACGTCTACATACTACTCTATGATATAGGACGTGTACATTCTACTCTATGGTATAGGACGTCTACATACTACTCTATGGTATAGGACGTGTACATACTACTCTATGGTATAGGACGTCTACATTCTACTCTATGGTATAGGACGTCTACATTCTACTCTATGGTATAGGACGTCTACATACTACTCTATGGTATAAGACGTCTACATTCTACTCTATGGTATAGGACGTCTACATTCTACTCTATAGTATAGGACGTCTGCATTCTACTCTATAGTATAGGACGTTTGCATTCTACTCTATGGTATAGGACATGTACATACTACTCTATGGTATAGGACATGTACATACTACTCTATGGTATAGGATGTCTACATACTACTCTATGGTATAGGACCTCTACATACTACTCTATGGTATAGGACGTGTACATTCTACTCTATGGTATAGGAGGTCTACATTCTACTCTATGGTATAGGACGTGTACATACTACTCTATGGTATAGGACGTGTACATACTACGCTATGGTATAGGACGTCTACATACTACTCTATGGTATAGGATATGTGCATACTACTCTATGGTATAGGACATGAACATACTACTCTATGGTATAGGACTTGTACATACTACTCTATGGTATAGGACGTCTACATACTACTCTATGGTATAGGACGTCTACATACTACTCTATGGTATAGGACGTGTACATACTACTCTATGGTATAGGACGTCTTTATACTACTCTATGGTATAGGACGTCTTTATACTACTCTATGGTATAGGACGTGTACATACTACTCTATGGTATAGGACGTGTACATACTACTCTATGGTATAGGATGTGTACATACCACTCTATGGTATAGGACGTCTTTATACTACTCTATGGTATAGGACGTGTACATACTACGCTATGGTATAGGACGTCTACATACTACTCTATGGTATAGGATGTCTACATACTGCTCTATGGTATAGGACGTCTACATACTACTCTATGGTATAGGACGTGTACATACTACTCTATGGTATAGGACGTGTACATACTACTCTATGGTATAGGATGTCTACATACTACTCTATGGTATAGGACGTGTACATACTACTCTATGGTATAGGACGTCTACATACTACTCTATAGTATAGGACATGTACACACTACTCTATGGTATAGGACGTCTACATACGACTCTATAGTATAGGACGTGTACATACTACTCTATGGTATAGGACGTGTACATACTACTCTATGGTATAGGACGTGTACATACTACTCTATGGTATAGGACGTGTACATACTACTCTATGGTATAGGATGTCTACATTCTACTCTATGGTATAGGACGTGTACATACTACTCTATGGTATAGGATGTCTACATTCTACTCTATGGTATAGGACATGTACATACTACTCTATGGTATATGACGTCTACATTCTACTCTATGGTATAGGACGTCTACATACTAATCTATGGTATAGGACGTCTACATACTACTCTATGGTATAGGACGTATTTATACTACTCTATGGTATAGGACGTCTACATTCTACTCTATGGTATAGGACGTATTTATACTACTCTATGGTATAGGACGTCTACATTCTACTCTATGGTATAGGACGTCTACATTCTACTATATGGTATAGGACGTCTACATTCTACTCTATGGTATAGGATGTCTGCATACTACTCTATGGTATAGGACGTGTGCATACTACTCTATGGTATAGGACATGTGCATACTACTCTATGGTATAGGACGTGTACATACTACTCTATGGTATATGAAGTGTACACTCTACTCTATGGTATAGGATATGTGCATACTACTCTATGGTATAGGACATGAACATACTACTCTATGGTATAAGACTTGTACATACTACTCTATGGTATAGGACATGAACATACTACTCTATGGTATAAGACTTGTACATACTACTCTATGGTATAGGACGTGTACATACTACTCTATGGTATAGGACGTCTACATACTTCTCTATGGTATGGGACGTGTACATTCTACTCTATGGTATAGGACGTCTACATACTACTCTATGGTATAGGACGTGTACATTCTACTCTATGGTATAGGACATGTACATATTACTCTATGGTATAGGACGTCTACATACTACTCTATGGTATAGGACGTCTACATACTACTCTATGGTATAGGACGTCTACATACTACTCTATGGTATAGGACGTCTACATTCTATTCTATGGTATAGGATGTCTACATACTACTCTATGGTATAGGACGTCTACATACTACTCTATGGTATAGGACGTGTACATACTACTCTATGGTATAGGACGTCTTTATACTACTCTATGGTATAGGACGTGTACATACTACACTATGGTATAGGACGTCTACATACTACTCTATGGTATAGGACGTGTACATTCCACTCTATGGTATAGGACGTCTTTATACTACTCTATGGTATAGGACGTCTACATTTTACTCTATGGTATAGGACTTCTTTATACTACTCTATGGTATAGGACGTTTACATACTACGCTATGGTATAGGACGTCCACATACTACTCTATGGTATAGGACGTGTACATACTACTCTATGGTATAGGACGTGTACATACTACTCTATGGTATAGGACGTCTACATACTACTCTATGGTATAGGACTTCTATATACTAGTCTATGGTATAGGACGTGTACATACTACTCTATGGTATAGGACGTCTTTATACTACTCTATGGTATAGGACGTGTACATACTACGCTATGGTATAGGATGTCTACGTACTACTCTATGGTATAGGATGTCTACATACTACTCTATGGTATAGGATGTCTACATACTACTCTATGGTATAGGACGTCTACATACTACTCTATGGTATAGGACGTGTACATTCTATTCTATGGTATAGGAGGTCTACATACTACTCTATGGTATAGGACGTGTACATACTACTCTATGGTATAGGACATGTACATACTACTCTATGGTATAGGACGTGTACATATCACTCTATGGTATAGGACGTCTACATACTACTCTATGGTATAGGACGTGTACATACTACTCTATGGTATAGGACGTGTACATACTACTCTATTGTATAGGACGTCTACATACTACTCTATGGTATAGGACGTCTACATACTAGTCTATGGTATAGGACGTGTACATACTACTCTATGGTATAGGATGTCTACATATTACTCTATGGTATAGGACATGTAAATACTACTCTATGGTATAGGATGTCTTCATAATACTCTATGGTATAGGACGTCTACATACTACTCTATGGTATAGGACGTCTACATACTACTCTATGGTATAGGACGTCTACATACTACTCTATGGTATAGGACGTGTACATACTACTCTATGGTATAGGACGTGTACATACTACTCTATGGTATAGGACGTGTACATACTACTCTATGGTATAGGACGTGTACATACTACTCTATGGTATAGGACTTGTACATATTACTCTATGGTATAGGACGTGTACATATCACTCTATGGTATAGGACGTGTACATATTACTCTATGGTATAGGACGTCTACATACTACTCTATGGTATAGGACATGTACATACTACTCTATGGTATAGGACATCTTTATACTACGTTATGGTATAGGACGTCTACATACTACTCTATGGTATAGGACGTCTACATACTACTCTATGATATAGGACGTGTACATTCTACTCTATGGTATAGGATGTCTTCATACTACTCTATGGTATAGGACGTCTACATACTACTCTATGGTATAGGACGTCTACATACTACTCTATGGTATAGGACGTCTACATACTACTCTATGGTATAGGACGTGTACATACTACTCTTTGGTATAGGACGTGTACATACTACTCTATGGTATAGGACGTGTACATACTACTCTATGGTATAGGACGTGTACATACTACTCTATGGTATAGGACTTGTACATATTACTCTATGGTATAGGACGTGTACATATCACTCTATGGTATAGGACGTGTACATATTACTCTATGGTATAGGACGTCTACATACTACTCTATGGTATAGGACATGTACATACTACTCTATGGTATAGGACATCTTTATACTACGTTATGGTATAGGACGTCTACATACTACTCTATGGTATAGGACGTCTACATACTACTCTATGGTATAGGACGTGTACATACTACGCTATAGTATAGGATGTGTACATACTACTCTATGGTATAGGACGTCTACATACTACTCTATGGTATAGGACGTCTACATACTACTCTATGGTATAGGACGTGCACATACTACTCTATGGTATAGGACGTGTACATACTACTCTATGGTATAGGACGTGTACACACTACTCTATGGTATAGGATGTCTACATACTACTCTATGGTATAGGACGTCTACATTCTACTCTATGGTATAGGACGTGTACATACTACTCTATGGTATAGGACGTCTACATACTACTCTATGGTATAGGACATCTACATTCTACTCTATGGTATAGGACGTGTACATACTACTCTATGGTATAGGACGTGTTCATACTACTCTATGGTATAGGAACGTCTACATACTACTCTATGGTATAGGACGTGTACATACTACTCTATGGTATAGGACGTGTACATACTACTCTATGGTATAGGACGTGTACATACTACTCTATGGTATAGGACGTCTACATTCTACTCTATGGTATAGGACGTCTACATTCTACTATATGGTATAGGACGTCTACATTCTACTCTATGGTATAGGACGTGTTCATACTACTCTATGGTATAGGAACGTCTACATACTACTCTATGGTATAGGACGTCTACATACTACTCTATGGTATAGGACGTGTACATACTACTCTATGGTATAGGACGTGTACATACTACTCTATGGTATAGGACGTGTACATACTACTCTATGGTATAGGACGTCTACATTCTACTCTATGGTATAGGACGTCTACATTCTACTATATGGTATAGGACGTCTACATTCTACTCTATGGTATAGGACGTCTACATTCTACTATATGGTATAGGATGTCTACATACTACTCTATGGTATAGGACGTGTACATACTACTCTATGGTATAGGACGTCTACATACTACTCTATGGTATAGGACGTGTGCATACTACTCTATGGTATAGGACGTGTGCATACTACTCTATGGTATTGGACGTGTACATACTACTCTATGGTATAGGACGTCTACATACTACTCTATGGTATAGGACGTGTACATACTACTCTATGGTATAGGACGTGTTCATACTACTCTATGGTATAGGACGTGTGCATACTACTCTATGGTATACGACATGTGCATACTACTCTATGGTATAGGACTTGTACATACTACTCTATGGTATAGGATGTCTACATACTACTCTATGGTATAGGACGTCTACATACTACTCTATGGTATAGGACATGTACATACTACTCTATGGTATAGGACATGTACATACTACTCTATGGTATAGGACTTGTACATACTACTCTATGGTATAGGACGTGTACATACTACTCTATGGTATAGGACGTCTACATACTACTCTATGGTATAGGACGTGTACATACTACTCTATGGTATAGGAATGCTACATACTACTCTATGGTATACGACATGTGCATACTACTCTATGGTATAGGACTTGTACATACTACTCTATGGTATAGGATGTCTACATACTACTCTATGGTATAGGACGTGTACATACTACTCTATGCTATAGGACGTCTACATACTACTCTATGGTATAGGACGTGTACATACTACTCTATGGTATAGGACGTGTACATACTACTCTATGGTATAGGACGTGTACATACTACTCTATGGTATAGGACTTGTACATACTACTCTATGGTATAGGATGTCTACATTCTACTCTATGGTATAGGACGTCTACATATTACTCTATGGTAGAGGACGTCTACATACTACTCTATGGTATAGGACGTGTACATACTACTCTATGGTATAGGACGTCTTTATACTACTCTATGGTATAGGACGTGTACATACTACTCTATGGTATAGGACGTGTACATACTACTCTATGGTATAGGACGTGTACATACTACTCTATGGTATAGGAATGCTACATACTACTCTATGGTATACGACATGTGCATACTACTCTATGGTATAGGACTTGTACATACTACTCTATGGTATAGGATGTCTACATACTACTCTATGGTATAGGACGTGTACATACTACTCTATGCTATAGGACGTCTACATACTACTCTATGGTATAGGACGTGTACATACTACTCTATGGTATAGGACGTGTACATACTACTCTATGGTATAGGACGTGTACATACTACTCTATGGTATAGGACGTGTACATACTACTCTATGGTATAGGACGTCTACATACTACTCTATGGTATAGGACGTGTACATACTACTCTATGGTATAGGACGTGTACATACTACTCTATGGTATAGGACGTGTACATACTACTCTATGGTATAGGACGTGTACATACTACTCTATGGTATAGGACGTGTACATTCCACTCTGTGGTATAGGACGTCTACATACTACTCTATGATATAGGACGTCTACATACTACTCTATGGTATAGGACGTGTACATACTACTCTATGGTATAGGACGTCTACATACTACTCTATGGTATAGGACGTCTACATTCTACTCTATGGTATAGGACGTCTACATACTACTCTATGGTATAGGACGTCTACATTCTACTCTATGGTATAGGACGTCTACATACTACTCTATGGTATAGGACGTCTGCATTCTACTCTATAGTATAGGACGTTTACATTCTACTCTATGGTATAGGACATGTACATACTACTCTATGGTATAGGACATGTACATACTACTCTATGGTATAGGATGTCTACATACTACTCTATGGTATAGGACCTCTACATACTACTCTATGGTATAGGACGTGTACATACTACTCTATGGTATAGGACGTCTTTATACTACTCTATGGTATAGGACGTGTACATACTACTCTATGGTATAGGACGTGTACATACTACTCTATGGTATAGGACTTGTACATACTACTCTATGGTATAGGATGTCTACATTCTACTCTATGGTATAGGACGTCTACATATTACTCTATGGTAGAGGACGTCTACATACTACTCTATGGTATAGGACGTGTACATACTACTCTATGGTATAGGACGTCTTTATACTACTCTATGGTATAGGACGTGTACATACTACTCTATGGTATAGGACGTGTACATACTACTCTATGGTATAGGACGTGTACATACTACTCTATGGTATAGGACGTGTACATACTACTCTATGGTATAGGACGTCTACATACTACTCTATGGTATAGGATATGTGCATACTACTCTATGGTATAGGACATGAACATACTACTCTATGGTATAGGACTTGTACATACTACTCTATGGTATAGGACGTCTACATACTACTCTATGGTATAGGACGTCTACATACTACTCTATTGTATAGGACGTGTACATACTACTCTATGGTATAGGACGTCTTTATACTACTCTATGGTATAGGACGTGTACATACTACTCTATGGTATAGGATGTGTACATACCACTCTATGGTATAGGACGTCTTTATACTACTCTATGGTATAGGACGTCTACATACTACTCTATGGTATAGGACATGTACATACTACTCTATGGTATAGGACATGTACATACTACTCTATGGTATAGGACGTCTACATACTACTCTATGGTATAGGACATGTACATACTACTCTATGGTATAGGACGTGTACATACTACTCTATGGTATAGGACGTCTTTATACTACTCTATGGTATAGGACGTCTTTATACTACTCTATGGTATAGGACGTGTACATACTACTCTATGGTATAGGACGTGTACATACTACTCTATGGTATAGGACGTGTACATACTACTCTATGGTATAGGACATGTACATACTACTCTATGGTATAGGACGTCTACATACTACTCTATGGTATAGGATGTCTACATACTGCTCTATGGTATAGGATGTCTTCATACTGCTCTATGGTATAGGACGTCTACATACTACTCTATGGTATAGGACGTCTACATACTACTCTATGGTATAGGACGTCTACATACTACTCTATGGTATAGGACGTCTACATACTACTCTATGGTATAGGACGTGTACATACTACTCTATGGTATAGGACGTCTTTATACTACTCTATGGTATAGGACGTGTACATACTACGCTATGGTATAGGACATGTACATACTACTCTATGGTATAGGACATGTACATACTACTCTATGGTATAGGACGTCTACATACTACTCTATGGTATAGGACTTCTATATACTAGTCTATGAAATAGGACATGTACATACTACTCTATCGTATAGGACATGTACATAATACTCTATGGTATAGGACGTCTACATACTACTCTATGGTATAGGACGTGTACATACTACTCTATGGTATAGGACGTCTTTATACTACTCTATGGTATAGGACGTCTTTATACTACTCTATGGTATAGGACGTGTACATACTACTCTATGGTATAGGACGTGTACATACTACTCTATGGAATAGGACGTGTACATACTACTCTATGGTATAGGACATGTACATACTACTCTATGGTATAGGATGTCTACATACTGCTCTATGGTATAGGATGTCTTCATACTGCTCTATGGTATAGGACGTCTACATACTACTCTATGGTATAGGACGTCTACATACTACTCTATGGTATAGGACGTCTACATACTACTCTATGGTATAGGACGTCTACATACTACTCTATGGTATAGGACGTGTACATACTACTCTATGGTATAGGACGTCTACATACTACTCTATCGTATAGGACATGTACATACTACTCTATGGTATAGGACGTCTACATACTACTCTATAGTATAGGACTTGTACATACTACTCTATGGTATAGGACGTCTACATACTACTCTATAGTATAGGACGTGTACATACTACTCTATGGTATAGGACGTGTACATACTACTCTATGGTATAGGACGTGTACATACTACTCTATGGTATAGGATGTCTACATTCTACTCTATGGTATAGGACGTGTACATTCTACTCTATGGTATAGGATGTCTACATTCTACTCTATGGTATAGGACATGTACATACTACTCTATGGTATATGACGTCTACATTCTACTCTATGGTATAGGACGTCTACATACTACTCTATGGTATAGGATGTCTACATACTACTCTATGGTATAGGACGTATTTATACTACTCTATGGTATAGGACATGTACATTCTACTCTATGGTATAGGACGTATTTATACTACTCTATGGTATAGGACGTCTACATTCTACTCTATGGTATAGGACGTCTACATTCTACTATATGGTATAGGACGTCTACATTCTACTCTATGGTATAGGATGTCTGCATACTACTCTATGGTATAGGACGTGTGCATACTACTCTATGGTATAGGACATGTGCATACTACTCTATGGTATAGGACGTGTACATACTACGCTATGGTATAGGACGTGTACATACTACTCTATGGTATAGGATGTGTACATTCCACTCTATGGTATAGGACGTCTTTATACTACTCTATGGTATAGGACGTCTACATTTTACTCTATGGTATAGGACTTCTTTATACTACTCTATGGTATAGGACGTGTACATACTACTCTATGGTATAGGACGTTTACATACTACTCTATGGTATAGGACGTCCACATACTACTCTATGGTATAGGACGTGTACATACTACTCTATGGTATAGGACGTGTACATACTACTCTATGGTATAGGACGTCTACATACTACTCTATGGTATAGGTCGTCTACATACTACTCTATGGTATAGGATGTCTACATACTACACTATGGTATAGGACATGTACATACTACTCTATGGTATAGGACATGTACATACTACTCTATGGTATAGGACGTCTACATACTACTCTATGGTATAGGACTTCTATATACTAATCTATGGAATAGGACGTGTACATACTACTCTATGGTATAGGACGTGTACATACTACTCTATGGTATAGGACGTGTACATACTACGCTATGGTATAGGATGTCTACATACTACTCTATGGTATAGGATGTCTACATACTACTCTATGGTATAGGACGTGTACATACTACTCTATGGTATAGGATGTCTACGTACTACTCTATGGTATAGGATGTCTACATACTACTCTATGGTATAGGACGTCTACATACTACTCTATGGTATAGGAAGTGTACATTCTATTCTATGGTATAGGAGGTCTACATACTACTCTATGGTATAGGATGTCTACATACTACTCTATGGTATAGGACGTCTACATACTACTCTATGGTATAGGACGTGTACATACTATGCTATGGTGTAGGACATGTACATACTACTCTATGGTATAGGACATGTACATACTACTCTATGGTATAGGACGTCTACATACTACTCTATGGTATAGGACGTGTACATACTACTCTATGGTATAGGATGTCTACACACTACTCTATGGTATAGGACGTGTACATACTACTCTATGGTATAGGACGTCTTTATACTACTCTATGGTATAGGACGTGTACATACTACGCTATGGTATAGGATGTCTACGTACTACTCTATGGTATAGGATGTCTACATACTACTCTATGGTATAGGATGTCTACATACTACTCTATGGTATAGGACGTGTACATTCTATTCTATGGTATAGGAGGTCTACATACTACTCTATGGTATAGGATGTCTACATACTACTCTATGGTATAGGATGTCTACATACTACTCTATGGTATAGGACGTGTACATACTACTCTATGGTATAGGACGTCTACATACTACTCTATGGTATAGGACTTCTATATACTAGTCTATGGAATAGGACGTGTACATACTACTCTATGGTATAGGACGTGTACATACTACTCTATGGTATAGGACGTCTTTATACTACTCTATGGTATAGGACGTGTACATTCTATTCTATGGTATAGGAGGTCTACATACTACTCTATGGTATAGGATGTCTACATACTACTCTATGGTATAGGACGTCTACATACTACTCTATGGTATAGGACGTGTACATACTATGCTATGGTATAGGACGTGCACATACTACTCTATGGTATAGGACGTGTACATACTACTCTATGGTATAGGACGTCTACATACTACTCTATGGTATAGGACGTGCACATACTACTCTATGGTATAGGACGTCTACATACTACTCTATGGTATAGGACGTGTACATACTACTCTATGGTATAGGACGTGTACACACTACTCTATGGTATAGGATGTCTACATACTACTCTATGGTATAGGACGTCTACATTCTACTCTATGGTATAGGACGTGTACATACTACTCTATGGTATAGGACCTGTACATACTACTCTATGGTATAGGACGTCTACATTCTACTCTATGGTATAGGATGTCTTCATACTACTCTATGGTATAGGACGTCTACATACTACTCTATGGTATAGGACGTCTACATACTACTCTATGGTATAGGACATCTACATTCTACTCTATGGTATAGGACGTGTACATACTACTCTATAGTATAGGACATGTACATACTACTCTATGGTATAGGACGTCTACATACTACTCTATAGTATAGGACTTGTACATACTACTCTATGGTATAGGACGTCTACATACTACTCTATAGTATAGGACGTGTACATACTACTCTATGGTATAGGACGTGTACATACTACTCTATGGTATAGGACGTGTACATACTACTCTATGGTATAGGATGTCTACATTCTACTCTATGGTATAGGACGTGTACATTCTACTCTATGGTATAGGATGTCTACATTCTACTCTATGGTATAGGACATGTACATACTACTCTATGGTATATGAAGTCTACATTCTACTCTATGGTATAGAACGTCTACATACTACTCTATGGTATAGGACGTCTACATACTACTCTATGGTATAGGACGTATTTATACTACTCTATGGTATAGGACGTGTACATTCTACTCTATGGTATAGGACGTATTTATACTACTCTATGGTATAGGACGTCTACATTCTACTCTATGGTATAGGACGTCTACATTCTACTATATGGTATAGGACGTCTACATTCTACTCTATGGTATAGGATGTCTGCATACTACTCTATGGTATAGGACGTGTGCATACTACTCTATGGTATAGGACATGTGCATACTACTCTATGGTATAGGACGTGTACATACTACGCTATGGTATAGGACGTGTACATACTACTCTATGGTATAGGATGTGTACATTCCACTCTATGGTATAGGACGTCTTTATACTACTCTATGGTATGGGACGTCTACATTTTACTCTATGGTATAGGACTTCTTTATACTACTCTATGGTATAGGACGTGTACATACTACTCTATGGTATAGGACGTTTACATACTACTCTATGGTATAGGACGTCCACATACTACTCTATGGTATAGGACGTGTACATACTACTCTATGGTATAGGACGTGTACATACTACTCTATGGTATAGGACGTCTACATACTACTCTATGGTATAGGGCGTCTACATACTACTCTATGGTATAGGATGTCTACATACTACACTATGGTATAGGACATGTACATACTACTCTATGGTATAGGATGTCTACATACTACTCTATGGTATAGGACGTGTACATACTACTCTATGGTATAGGACGTCTACATACTACTCTATGGTATAGGACTTCTATATACTAGTCTATGGAATAGGACGTGTACATACTACTCTATGGTATAGGACGTGTACATACTACTCTATGGTATAGGACGTGTACATACTACGCTATGGTATAGGATGTCTACGTACTACTCTATGGTATAGGATGTCTACATACTACTCTATGGTATAGGATGTCTACATACTACTCTATGGTATAGGACGTCTACATACTACTCTATGGTATAGGACGTGTACATACTATGCTATGGTGTAGGACATGTACATACTACTCTATGGTATAGGACATGTACATACTACTCTATGGTATAGGACGTCTACATACTACTCTAGGACGTGTACATACTACTCTATGGTATAGGACGTCTTTATACTACTCTATGGTATAGGACGTGTACATACTACGCTATGGTATAGGACGTCTACATACTACTCTATGGTATAGGACTTCTATATACTAGTCTATGGAATAGGACGTGTACATACTACTCTATGGTATAGGACGTGTACATACTACTCTATGGTATAGGACGTGTACATACTACTCTATGGTATAGGACGTCTTTATACTACTCTATGGTATAGGACGTGTACATTCTATTCTATGGTATAGGAGGTCTACATACTACTCTATGGTATAGGATGTCTACATACTACTCTATGGTAAAGGACGTCTACATACTACTCTATGGTATAGGACGTGTACATACTATGCTATGGTGTAGGACATGTACATACTACTCTATGGTATAGGTCGTGTACATACTACTCTATGGTATAGGACTTCTATATACTAGTCTATGGAATAGGACGTGTACATACTACTCTATGGTATAGGACGTGTACATACTACTCTATGGTATAGGACTTCTATATACTAGTCTATGGAATAGGACGTGTACATACTACTCTATGGTATAGGACGTGTACATACTACTCTATGGTATAGGACGTGTACATTCTACTCTATGGTATAGGACGTCTACATACTACTCTATGGTATAGGACGTGTACATACTACGCTATGGTATAGGACGTGTACATACTACTCTATGGTATAGGACGTCTACATTCTACTCTATGGTATAGGACGTGTACATACTACTCTATGGTATAGGACGTGTACATACTACTCTATGGTATAGGACGTGTACATACTACTCTATGGTATAGGACGTGTACATATCACTCTATGGTATAGGACGTCTACATACTACTCTAAGGTATAGGAAATCTACATACTACTCTATGGTATAGGACGTGTACATACTACTCTATGGTATAGGACGTCTACATTCTACTCTATGGTATAGGACGTGTACATACTACTCTATGGTATAGGACGTGTACATACTACGCTATGGTATAGGACGTGTACATACTACTCTATGGTATAGGACGTGTACATACTACGCTATGGTATAGGACGTGTACATACTACTCTATGGTATAGGACGTCTACATACTACTCTATGGTATAGGACGTCTACATACTACTCTATGGTATAGGAAATCTACATACTACTCTATGGTATAGGACATCTACATACTACTCTATGGTATAGGACGTCTACATACTACTCTATGGTATAGGACGTGTACATACTACTCTATGGTATAGGACGTCTACATACTACTCTATGGTATAGGACGTCTACATACTACTCTATGGTATAGGACATCTACATACTACTCTATGGTATAGGACGTGTACATATTACTCTATGGTATAGGATGTCTACATACTACTCTATGATATAGGACGTCTACATACTACTCTATGGTATAGGACGTCTACATACTACTCTATGGTATAGGACATGTACATACTACTCTATGGTATAGGACATGTACATACTACTCTATGGTATAGGATGTCTACATACTACTCTATGGTATAGGACGTGTACATACTACTCTATGGTATAGGACGTCTACATACTACTCTATGGTATAGGACGTGTACATACTACTCTATGGTATAGGACGTCTACATACTACTCTATGGTATAGGACGTGTACATACTACTCTATGGTATAGGATGTCTACGTACTACTCTATGGTATAGGATGTCTACATACTACTCTATGGTATAGGATGTCTACATACTACTCTATGGTATAGGACGTGTACATTCTATTCTATGGTATAGGAGGTCTACATACTACTCTATGGTATAGGATGTCTACATACTACTCTATGGTATAGGACGTCTACATTCTACTCTATGGAATAGGACGTGTACATACTACTCTATGGTATAGGACGTGTACATACTACTCTATGGTATAGGACGTGTACATACTACTCTATGGTATAGGACGTCTTTATACTACTCTATGGTATAGGACGTGTACATTTTCTATTCTATGGTATAGGAGGTCTACATACTACTCTATGGTATAGGATGTCTACATACTACTCTATGGTAAAGGACGTCTACATACTACTCTATGGTATAGGACGTGTACATACTATGCTATGGTGTAGGACATGTACATACTACTCTATGGTATAGGTCGTGTACATACTACTCTATGGTATAGGACTTCTATATACTAGTCTATGGAATAGGACGTGTACATACTACTCTATGGTATAGGACCTGTATATAATACTCTATGGTATAGGACATGTACATACTACTCTATGACTCTGTATAGGACGTCTACATACTACTCTATGGTATAGGACTTCTATATACTAGTCTATGGAATAGGACGTGTACATACTACTCTATGGTATAGGACGTGTATATAATACTCTATGGTATAGGACATGTACATACTACTCTATGGTATAGGACATGTACATACTACTCTATGGTATAGGACATATACATACTACTCTATGGTATAGGACGTGTACATATCACTCTATGGTATAGGACGTCTACATACTACTCTATGGAATAGGACGTGTACATACTACTCTATGGTATAGGACATGTACATACTACTCTATGGTATAGGACATGTACATACTACTCTATGGTATAGGACGTGTACATATCACTCTATGGTATAGGACGTCTACATACTACTCTATGGTATAGGACGTGTACATACTACTCTATTGTATAGGACGTCTACATACTACTCTATGGTATAGGACGTCTACATACTAGTCTATGGTATAGGACGTGTACATACTACTCTATGGTATAGGATGTCTACATACTACTCTATGGTATAGGACATGTACATACTACTCTATGGTATAGGATGTCTTCATACTACTCTATGGTATAGGACGTCTACATACTACTCTATGGTATAGGACGTCTACATACTACTCTATGGTATAGGACGTCTACATACTACTCTATGGTATAGGACGTGTACATACTACTCTATGGTATAGGACGTGTACATACTACTCTATGGTATAGGACTTGTACATATTACTCTATGGTATAGAACGTCTACATACTACTCTATGGTATAGGACTTGTACATATTACTCTATGGTATAGGACGTCTACATACTACTCTATGGTATAGGACGTCTACATACTACTCTATGGTATAGGACGTGTACATACTACTCTATGGTATAGGATGTCTACATACTACTCTATGGTATAGGACGTCTACATACTACTCTATGGTATTGGACGTGTACATACTACTCTATGGTATAGGACGTGTACATTCTACTCTATGGTATAGGACGTGTACATACTACTCTATGGTATAGGACGTCTACATACTACTCTATGATATTGGACGTGTACATACTACTCTATGGTATAGGACGTGTACATTCTACTCTATGGTATAGGACGTGTACATACTACTCTATGGTATAGGACGTCTACATACTACTCTATGGTATAGGACGTCTACATACTACGCTATGGTTTAGGACGTCTACATACTACTCTATGGTATAGGACGTCTACATACTACTCTATGGTATAGGACGTGTACATACTACGCTATAGTATAGGACGTGTACATTCTACTCTATGGTATAGGACGTGTACATACTACTCTATGGTATAGGACGTCTACATACTACTCTATGGTATAGGACGTGTACATACTACGCTATGGTATAGGACGTCTACATACTACTCTATGGTATAGGACGTCTACATACTTCTCTATGGTATAGGACGTCTACATACTACTCTATGGTATAGGACGTCTACATACTACTCTATGGTATAGGACGTGTACATACTACTCTATGGTATAGGACGTGTACATTCTACTCTATGGTATAGGACGTCTACATACTACTCTATGGTATAGGACGTCTACATACTTCTCTATGGTATAGGACGTCTACATACTACTCTATGGTATAGGACGTCTACATACTACTCTATGGTATAGGACGTGTACATACTACGCTATGGTATAGGACGTGTACATACTACTCTATGGTATAGGACGTCTACATACTACTCTATGGTATAGGACGTCTACATACTACTCTATGGTATAGGAAATCTACATACTACTCTATGGTATAGGACGTGTACATACTACTCTATGGTATAGGACGTCTACATACTACTCTATGGTATAGGACGTGTACATACTACTCTATGGTATAGGACGTGTACATACTACTCTATGGTATAGGACGTCTACATACTACTCTATGGTATAGGACGTCTACATACTACTCTATGGTATAGGACGTGTACATACTACTCTATGGTATAGGACGTGTACATACTACTCTATGGTATAGGACGTGTACATACTACTCTATGGTATAGGACGTCTACATACTACTCTATGGTATAGGACATGTACATATTACTCTATGGTATAGGACGTCTACATACTACTCTATGGTATAGGACATGTACATACTACTCTATGGTATAGGACGTGTACATACTACTCTATGGTATAGGACTTCTATATACTAGTCTATGGAATAGGACGTGTACATACTACTCTATGGTATAGGACGTGTACATACTACTCTATGGTATAGGACTTCTATATACTAGTCTATGGAATAGGACGTGTACATACTACTCTATGGTATAGGACGTGTACATACTACTCTATGGTATAGGACGTGTACATTCTACTCTATGGTATAGGACGTCTACATACTACTCTATGGTATAGGACGTGTACATACTACGCTATGGTATAGGACGTGTACATACTACTCTATGGTATAGGACGTCTACATTCTACTCTATGGTATAGGACGTGTACATACTACTCTATGGTATAGGACGTGTACATACTACTCTATGGTATAGGACGTGTACATACTACGCTATGGTATAGGACGTGTACATACTACTCTATGGTATAGGACGTGTACATACTACTCTATGGTATAGGACGTCTACATACTACTCTAAGGTATAGGAAATCTACATACTACTCTATGGTATAGGACGTGTACATACTACTCTATGGTATAGGACGTCTACATTCTACTCTATGGTATAGGACGTGTACATACTACGCTATGGTATAGGACGTGTACATACTACTCTATGGTATAGGACGTCTACATACTACTCTATGGTATAGGACGTCTACATACTACTCTATGGTATAGGAAATCTACATACTACTCTATGGTATAGGACGTCTACATACTACTCTATGGTATAGGACGTCTACATACTACTCTATGGTATAGGACGTGTACATACTACTCTATGGTATAGGACGTCTACATACTACTCTATGGTATAGGACGTCTACATACTACTCTATGGTATAGGACATCTACATACTACTCTATGGTATAGGACGTGTACATATTACTCTATGGTATAGGATGTCTACATACTACTCTATGATATAGGACGTCTACATACTACTCTATGGTATAGGACGTCTACATACTACTCTATGGTATAGGACATGTACATACTACTCTATGGTATAGGATGTCTACATACTACTCTATGGTATAGGACGTGTACATACTACTCTATGGTATAGGACGTCTACATACTACTCTATGGTATAGGACGTGTACATACTACTCTATGGTATAGGACGTCTACATACTACTCTATGGTATAGGACGTGTACATACTACTCTATGGTATAGGATGTCTACGTACTACTCTATGGTATAGGATGTCTACATACTACTCTATGGTATAGGATGTCTACATACTACTCTATGGTATAGGACGTGTACATTCTATTCTATGGTATAGGAGGTCTACATACTACTCTATGGTATAGGATGTCTACATACTACTCTATGGTATAGGACGTCTACATACTACTCTATGGTATAGGACGTGTACATACTACTCTATGGTATAGGACGTCTACATACTACTCTATGGTATAGGACTTCTATATACTAGTCTATGGAATAGGACGTGTACATACTACTCTATGGTATAGGACGTGTACATACTACTCTATGGTATAGGACGTGTACATACTACTCTATGGTATAGGACGTCTTTATACTACTCTATGGTATAGGACGTGTACATTCTATTCTATGGTATAGGAGGTCTACATACTACTCTATGGTATAGGATGTCTACATACTACTCTATGGTAAAGGACGTCTACATACTACTCTATGGTATAGGACGTGTACATACTATGCTATGGTGTAGGACATGTACATACTACTCTATGGTATAGGTCGTGTACATACTACTCTATGGTATAGGACTTCTATATACTAGTCTATGGAATAGGACGTGTACATACTACTCTATGGTATAGGACCTGTATATAATACTCTATGGTATAGGACATGTACATACTACTCTATGGTATAGGACGTCTACATACTACTCTATGGTATAGGACTTCTATATACTAGTCTATGGAATAGGACGTGTACATACTACTCTATGGTATAGGACGTGTATATAATACTCTATGGTATAGGACATGTACATACTACTCTATGGTATAGGACATGTACATACTACTCTATGGTATAGGACATGTACATACTACTCTATGGTATAGGACGTGTACATATCACTCTATGGTATAGGACGTCTACATACTACTCTATGGAATAGGACGTGTACATACTACTCTATGGTATAGGACATGTACATACTACTCTATGGTATAGGACATGTACATACTACTCTATGGTATAGGACGTGTACATATCACTCTATGGTATAGGACGTCTACATACTACTCTATGGTATAGGACGTGTACATACTACTCTATTGTATAGGACGTCTACATACTACTCTATGGTATAGGACGTCTACATACTAGTCTATGGTATAGGACGTGTACATACTACTCTATGGTATAGGATGTCTACATACTACTCTATGGTATAGGACATGTACATACTACTCTATGGTATAGGATGTCTTCATACTACTCTATGGTATAGGACGTCTACATACTACTCTATGGTATAGGACGTCTACATACTACTCTATGGTATAGGACGTCTACATACTACTCTATGGTATAGGACGTGTACATACTACTCTATGGTATAGGACGTGTACATACTACTCTATGGTATAGGACTTGTACATATTACTCTATGGTATAGAACGTCTACATACTACTCTATGGTATAGGACTTGTACATATTACTCTATGGTATAGGACGTCTACATACTACTCTATGGTATAGGACGTCTACATACTACTCTATGGTATAGGACGTGTACATACTACTCTATGGTATAGGATGTCTACATACTACTCTATGGTATAGGACGTCTACATACTACTCTATGGTATTGGACGTGTACATACTACTCTATGGTATAGGACGTGTACATTCTACTCTATGGTATAGGACGTGTACATACTACTCTATGGTATAGGACGTCTACATACTACTCTATGATATTGGACGTGTACATACTACTCTATGGTATAGGACGTGTACATTCTACTCTATGGTATAGGACGTGTACATACTACTCTATGGTATAGGACGTCTACATACTACTCTATGGTATAGGACGTCTACATACTACGCTATGGTTTAGGACGTCTACATACTACTCTATGGTATAGGACGTCTACATACTACTCTATGGTATAGGACGTGTACATACTACGCTATAGTATAGGACGTGTACATTCTACTCTATGGTATAGGACGTGTACATACTACTCTATGGTATAGGACGTCTACATACTACTCTATGGTATAGGACGTGTACATACTACGCTATGGTATAGGACGTCTACATACTACTCTATGGTATAGGACGTCTACATACTTCTCTATGGTATAGGACGTCTACATACTACTCTATGGTATAGGACGTCTACATACTACTCTATGGTATAGGACGTGTACATACTACTCTATGGTATAGGACGTGTACATTCTACTCTATGGTATAGGACGTCTACATACTACTCTATGGTATAGGACGTCTACATACTTCTCTATGGTATAGGACGTCTACATACTACTCTATGGTATAGGACGTCTACATACTACTCTATGGTATAGGACGTGTACATACTACGCTATGGTATAGGACGTGTACATACTACTCTATGGTATAGGACGTCTACATACTACTCTATGGTATAGGACGTCTACATACTACTCTATGGTATAGGAAATCTACATACTACTCTATGGTATAGGACGTGTACATACTACTCTATGGTATAGGACGTCTACATACTACTCTATGGTATAGGACGTCTACATACTACTCTATGGTATAGGACGTGTACATACTACTCTATGGTATAGGACGTCTACATACTACTCTATGGTATAGGACGTCTACATACTACTCTATGGTATAGGACGTGTACATACTACTCTATGGTATAGGACGTGTACATACTACTCTATGGTATAGGACGTCTACATACTACTCTATGGTATAGGACATGTACATATTACTCTATGGTATAGGACGTCTACATACTACTCTATGGTATAGGACATGTACATACTACTCTATGGTATAGGACGTGTACATACTACTCTATGGTATAGGACTTCTATATACTAGTCTATGGAATAGGACGTGTACATACTACTCTATGGTATAGGACGTGTACATACTACTCTATGGTATAGGACTTCTATATACTAGTCTATGGAATAGGACGTGTACATACTACTCTATGGTATAGGACGTGTACATACTACTCTATGGTATAGGACGTGTACATTCTACTCTATGGTATAGGACGTCTACATACTACTCTATGGTATAGGACGTGTACATACTACGCTATGGTATAGGACGTGTACATACTACTCTATGGTATAGGACGTCTACATTCTACTCTATGGTATAGGACGTGTACATACTACTCTATGGTATAAGACGTGTACATACTACTCTATGGTATAGGACGTGTACATACTACGCTATGGTATAGGACGTGTACATACTACTCTATGGTATAGGACGTGTACATACTACTCTATGGTATAGGACGTCTACATACTACTCTAAGGTATAGGAAATCTACATACTACTCTATGGTATAGGACGTGTACATACTACTCTATGGTATAGGACGTCTACATTCTACTCTATGGTATAGGACGTGTACATACTACTCTATGGTATAGGACGTGTACATACTACGCTATGGTATAGGACGTGTACATACTACTCTATGGTATAGGACGTCTACATACTACTCTATGGTATAGGACGTCTACATACTACTCTATGGTATAGGAAATCTACATACTACTCTATGGTATAGGACGTCTACATACTACTCTATGGTATAGGACGTCTACATACTACTCTATGGTATAGGACGTGTACATACTACTCTATGGTATAGGACGTGTACATACTACTCTATGGTATAGGACGTCTACATACTACTCTATGGTATAGGACGTCTACATACTACTCTATGGTATAGGACATCTACATACTACTCTATGGTATAGGACGTGTACATATTACTCTATGGTATAGGATGTCTACATACTACTCTATGATATAGGACGTCTACATACTACTCTATGGTATAGGACGTCTACATACTACTCTATGGTATAGGACATGTACATACTACTCTATGGTATAGGATGTCTACATACTACTCTATGGTATAGGACGTGTACATACTACTCTATGGTATAGGACGTCTACATACTACTCTATGGTATAGGACGTGTACATACTACTCTATGGTATAGGACGTCTACATACTACTCTATGGTATAGGACGTGTACATACTACTCTATGGTATAGGACGTCTACATACTACTCTATGGTATAGGACGTCTACATACTACTCTATGGTATAGGACGTCTACATACTACTCTATGGTATAGGACGTCTACATACTACTCTATGGTATAGGACATGTACATATTACTCTATGGTATAGGACGTGTACATACTACTCTATGGTATAGGATGTCTACATACTACTCTATGGTATAGGACATGTACATATTACTCTATGGTATAGGACGTCTACATACTACTCTATGGTATAGGACGTGTACATACTACTCTATGGTATAGGACGTCTACATACTACTCTATGGTATAGGACGTGTACATACTACTCTATGGTATAGGACGTGTACATACTACTCTATGGTATAGGACATGTACAAACTACTCTATGGTATAGGACATGTACATATTACTCTATGGTATAGGACGTCTACATACTACTCTATGGTATAGGATGTCTACATACTACTCTATGGTATAGGACATGTACATATTACTCTATGGTATAGGACGTCTACATACTACTCTATGGTATAGGACAAGTACATACTACTCTATGGTATAGGACGTGTACATACTACTCTATGGTATAGGACGTGTACATACTACTCTATGGTATAGGATGTCTACATACTACTCTATGGTATAGGACGTCTACATACTACTCTATGGTATAGGACGTCTACATACTACTCTATGGTATAGGACGTCTACATACTACTCTATGGTATAGGACGTCTACATACTACTCTATGGTATAGGACGTCTACATACTACTCTATGGTATAGGACGTCTACATACTACTCTATGGTATAGGACGTCTACATACTACTCTATGGTATAGGACATGTACATATTACTCTATGGTATAGGACGTGTACATACTACTCTATGGTATAGGATGTCTACATACTACTCTATGGTATAGGACATGTACATATTACTCTATGGTATAGGACGTCTACATACTACTCTATGGTATAGGACGTGTACATATTACTCTATGGTATAGGACGTGTACATACTACTCTATGGTATAGGACGTCTACATACTACTCTATGGTATAGGACGTGTACATACTACTCTATGGTATAGGACGTGTACATACTACTCTATGGTATAGGACATGTACAAACTACTCTATGGTATAGGACGTGTACATACTACTCTATGGTATAGGATGTCTACATATTACTCTATGGTATAGGACGTCTACATACTACTCTATGGTATAGGACGTGTACATACTACTCTATGGTATAGGACGCCTACATACTACTCTATGGTATAGGACGTGTACATACTACTCTATGGTATAGGAAATCTACATACTACTCTATGGTATAGGACGTGTACATACTACTCTATGATATAGGATGTCTACATTCTACTCTATGGTATAGGATGTCTACATACTACTCTATGGTATAGGACGTCTACATACTACTCTATGGTATAGGACGTGTACATACTACTCTATGGTATAGGAAATCTACATACTACTCTATGGTATAGGATGTCTACATTCTACTCTATGGTATAGGACGTCTACATACTACTCTATGGTATAGGACGTGTACATACTACTCTATGGTATAGGACGTGTACATACTACTCTATGGTATAGGACGTCTACATACTACTCTATGGTATAGGACATGTACATACTACTCTATGGTATAGGACATGTACATACTACTCTATGGTATAGGACGTGTACATATCACTCTATGGTATAGGACGTCTACATACTACTCTATGGAATAGGACGTGTACATACTACTCTATGGTATAGGACATGTACATACTACTCTATGGTATAGGACATGTACATACTACTCTATGGTATAGGACGTGTACATATCACTCTATGGTATAGGACGTGTACATACTACTCTATGGTATAGGACGTGTACATACTACTCTATTGTATAGGACGTCTACATACTACTCTATGGTATAGGACGTCTACATACTAGTCTATGGTATAGGACGTGTACATACTACTCTATGGTATAGGATGTCTACATACTACTCTATGGTATAGGACATGTACATACTACTCTATGGTATAGGATGTCTTCATACTACTCTATGGTATAGGACGTCTACATACTACTCTATGGTATAGGACGTCTACATACTACTCTATGGTATAGGACGTCTACATACTACTCTATGGTATAGGACGTGTACATACTACTCTATGGTATAGGACGTGTACATACTACTCTATGGTATAGGACTTGTACATATTACTCTATGGTATAGAACGTCTACATACTACTCTATGGTATAGGACTTGTACATATTACTCTATGGTATAGGACGTCTACATACTACTCTATGGTATAGGACGTCTACATACTACTCTATGGTATAGGACGTGTACATACTACTCTATGGTATAGGATGTCTACATACTACTCTATGGTATAGGACGTCTACATACTACTCTATGGTATTGGACGTGTACATACTACTCTATGGTATAGGACGTGTACATTCTACTCTATGGTATAGGACGTGTACATACTACTCTATGGTATAGGACGTCTACATACTACTCTATGATATTGGACGTGTACATACTACTCTATGGTATAGGACGTGTACATTCTACTCTATGGTATAGGACGTGTACATACTACTCTATGGTATAGGACGTCTACATACTACTCTATGGTATAGGACGTCTACATACTACGCTATGGTTTAGGACGTCTACATACTACTCTATGGTATAGGACGTCTACATACTACTCTATGGTATAGGACGTGTACATACTACGCTATAGTATAGGACGTGTACATTCTACTCTATGGTATAGGACGTGTACATACTACTCTATGGTATAGGACGTCTACATACTACGCTATGGTTTAGGACGTCTACATACTACTCTATGGTATAGGACGTCTACATACTACTCTATGGTATAGGACGTGTACATACTACGCTATAGTATAGGACGTGTACATTCTACTCTATGATATTGGACGTGTACATACTACTCTATGGTATAGGACGTGTACATACTACTCTATGGTATAGGACGTGTACATACTACGCTATGGTATAGGACGTCTACATACTACTCTATGGTATAGGACGTCTACATACTTCTCTATGGTATAGGACGTCTACATACTACTCTATGGTATAGGACGTCTACATACTACTCTATGGTATAGGACGTGTACATACTACTCTATGGTATAGGACGTGTACATTCTACTCTATGGTATAGGACGTCTACATACTACTCTATGGTATAGGACGTCTACATACTTCTCTATGGTATAGGACGTCTACATACTACTCTATGGTATAGGACGTCTACATACTACTCTATGGTATAGGACGTGTACATACTACGCTATGGTATAGGACGTGTACATACTACTCTATGGTATAGGACGTCTACATACTACTCTATGGTATAGGACGTCTACATACTACTCTATGGTATAGGAAATCTACATACTACTCTATGGTATAGGACGTGTACATACTACTCTATGGTATAGGACGTCTACATACTACTCTATGGTATAGGACGTCTACATACTACTCTATGGTATAGGACGTGTACATACTACTCTATGGTATAGGACGTCTACATACTACTCTATGGTATAGGACGTCTACATACTACTCTATGGTATAGGACGTGTACATACTACTCTATGGTATAGGACGTGTACATACTACTCTATGGTATAGGACGTGTACATACTACTCTATGGTATAGGACGTCTACATACTACTCTATGGTATAGGACATGTACATATTACTCTATGGTATAGGACGTCTACATACTACTCTATGGTATAGGACATGTACATACTACTCTATGGTATAGGACGTGTACATACTACTCTATGGTATAGGACTTCTATATACTAGTCTATGGAATAGGACGTGTACATACTACTCTATGGTATAGGACGTGTACATACTACTCTATGGTATAGGACTTCTATATACTAGTCTATGGAATAGGACGTGTACATACTACTCTATGGTATAGGACGTGTACATACTACTCTATGGTATAGGACGTGTACATTCTACTCTATGGTATAGGACGTCTACATACTACTCTATGGTATAGGACGTGTACATACTACGCTATGGTATAGGACGTGTACATACTACTCTATGGTATAGGACGTCTACATTCTACTCTATGGTATAGGACGTGTACATACTACTCTATGGTATAGGACGTGTACATACTACTCTATGGTATAGGACGTGTACATACTACGCTATGGTATAGGACGTGTACATACTACTCTATGGTATAGGACGTGTACATACTACTCTATGGTATAGGACGTCTACATACTACTCTAAGGTATAGGAAATCTACATACTACTCTATGGTATAGGACGTGTACATACTACTCTATGGTATAGGACGTCTACATTCTACTCTATGGTATAGGACGTGTACATACTACTCTATGGTATAGGACGTGTACATACTACGCTATGGTATAGGACGTGTACATACTACTCTATGGTATAGGACGTCTACATACTACTCTATGGTATAGGACGTCTACATACTACTCTATGGTATAGGAAATCTACATACTACTCTATGGTATAGGACGTCTACATACTACTCTATGGTATAGGACGTCTACATACTACTCTATGGTATAGGACGTGTACATACTACTCTATGGTATAGGACGTGTACATACTACTCTATGGTATAGGACGTCTACATACTACTCTATGGTATAGGACGTCTACATACTACTCTATGGTATAGGACATCTACATACTACTCTATGGTATAGGACGTGTACATATTACTCTATGGTATAGGATGTCTACATACTACTCTATGATATAGGACGTCTACATACTACTCTATGGTATAGGACGTCTACATACTACTCTATGGTATAGGACATGTACATACTACTCTATGGTATAGGATGTCTACATACTACTCTATGGTATAGGACGTGTACATACTACTCTATGGTATAGGACGTCTACATACTACTCTATGGTATAGGACGTGTACATACTACTCTATGGTATAGGACGTCTACATACTACTCTATGGTATAGGACGTCTACATACTACTCTATGGTATAGGACGTCTACATACTACTGTATGGTATAGGACGTCTACATACTACTCTATGGTATAGGACATGTACATATTACTCTATGGTATAGGACGTGTACATACTACTCTATGGTATAGGATGTCTACATACTACTCTATGGTATAGGACATGTACATATTACTCTATGGTATAGGACGTCTACATACTACTCTATGGTATAGGACGTGTACATACTACTCTATGGTATAGGACGTCTACATACTACTCTATGGTATAGGACGTGTACATACTACTCTATGGTATAGGACGTGTACATACTACTCTATGGTATAGGACATGTACAAACTACTCTATGGTATAGGACATGTACATATTACTCTATGGTATAGGACGTCTACATACTACTCTATGGTATAGGATGTCTACATACTACTCTATGGTATAGGACATGTACATATTACTCTATGGTATAGGACGTCTACATACTACTCTATGGTATAGGACAAGTACATACTACTCTATGGTATAGGACGTGTACATACTACTCTATGGTATAGGACGTGTACATACTACTCTATGGTATAGGATGTCTACATACTACTCTATGGTATAGGACGTCTACATACTACTCTATGGTATAGGACGTCTACATACTACTCTATGGTATAGGACGTCTACATACTACTCTATGGTATAGGACGTCTACATACTACTCTATGGTATAGGACGTCTACATACTACTCTATGGTATAGGACGTCTACATACTACTCTATGGTATAGGACGTGTACATACTACTCTATGGTATAGGATGTCTACATACTACTCTATGGTATAGGACATGTACATATTACTCTATGGTATAGGACGTCTACATACTACTCTATGGTATAGGACGTGTACATATTACTCTATGGTATAGGACGTGTACATACTACTCTATGGTATAGGACGTCTACATACTACTCTATGGTATAGGACGTGTACATACTACTCTATGGTATAGGACGTGTACATACTACTCTATGGTATAGGACATGTACAAACTACTCTATGGTATAGGACGTGTACATACTACTCTATGGTATAGGATGTCTACATATTACTCTATGGTATAGGACGTCTACATACTACTCTATGGTATAGGATGTGTACATACTACTCTATGGTATAGGACGCCTACATACTACTCTATGGTATAGGACGTGTACATACTACTCTATGGTATAGGAAATCTACATACTACTCTATGGTATAGGACGTGTACATACTACTCTATGATATAGGATGTCTACATTCTACTCTATGGTATAGGATGTCTACATACTACTCTATGGTATAGGACGTCTACATACTACTCTATGGTATAGGACGTGTACATACTACTCTATGGTATAGGAAATCTACATACTACTCTATGGTATAGGATGTCTACATTCTACTCTATGGTATAGGACGTCTACATACTACTCTATGGTATAGGACGTGTACATACTACTCTATGGTATAGGACGTGTACATACTACTCTATGGTATAGGACGTCTACATACTACTCTATGGTATAGGACATCTACATACTACTCTATGGTATAGGACGTGTACATACTACTCTATGGTATAGGACGTGTACATACTACTCTATGGTATAGGACATGTACATACTACTCTATGGTATAGGACGTGTACATACTACTCTATGGTATAGGACGTCTACATACTACTCTATGGTATAGGACGTCTACATACTACTCTATGGTATAGGACGTCTACATACTACTCTATGGTATAGGACGTGTACATACTACTCTATGGTATAGGATGTCTACATACTACTCTATGGTATAGGACGTCTACATACTACTCTATGGTATTGGACGTGTACATACAACTCTATGGTATAGGACGTGTACATTCTACTCTATGGTATAGGACGTGTACATACTACTCTATGGTATAGGACGTCTACATACTACTCTATGATATTGGACGTGTACATACTACTCTATGGTATAGGACGTGTACATTCTACTCTATGGTATAGGACGTGTACATACTACTCTATGGTATAGGACGTCTACATACTACTCTATGGTATAGGACGTCTACATACTACGCTATGGTTTAGGACGTCTACATACTACTCTATGGTATAGGACGTCTACATACTACTCTATGGTATAGGACGTGTACATACTACGCTATGGTATAGGACGTGTACATTCTACTCTATGGTATAGGACGTGTACATACTACTCTATGGTATAGGACGTCTACATACTACTCTATGGTATAGGACGTGTACATACTACGCTATGGTATAGGACGTCTACATACTACTCTATGGTATAGGACGTCTACATACTTCTCTATGGTATAGGACGTCTACATACTACTCTATGGTATAGGACGTCTACATACTACTCTATGGTATAGGACGTGTACATACTACTCTATGGTATAGGACGTGTACATTCTACTCTATGGTATAGGACGTCTACATACTACTCTATGGTATAGGACGTGTACATACTACGCTATGGTATAGGACGTGTACATACTACTCTATGGTATAGGACGTCTACATACTACTCTATGGTATAGGACGTCTACATACTACTCTATGGTATAGGAAATCTACATACTACTCTATGGTATAGGACGTGTACATACTACTCTATGGTATAGGACGTCTACATACTACTCTATGGTATAGGACGTCTACATACTACTCTATGGTATAGGACGTGTACATACTACTCTATGGTATAGGACGTCTACATACTACTCTATGGTATAGGACGTGTACATACTACTCTATGGTATAGGATGTCTACATATTACTCTATGGTATAGGACGTCTACATACTACTCTATGGTATAGGACATGTACATACTACTCTATGGTATAGGACATGTACATACTACTCTATGGTATAGGATGTCTACATACTACTCTATGGTATAGGATGTCTACATACTACTCTATGGTATAGGACATGTACATACTACTCTATGGTATAGGACGTGTACATACTACTCTATGGTATAGGACGTGTACATACTACTCTATGGTATAGGACGTCTACATACTACTCTATGGTATAGGACATCTACATACTACTCTATGGTATAGGACGTGTACATATTACTCTATGGTATAGGATGTCTACATACTACTCTATGATATAGGACGTCTACATACTACTCTATGGTATAGGACGTCTACATACTACTCTATGGTATAGGACATGTACATACTACTCTATGGTATAGGATGTCTACATACTACTCTATGGTATAGGACGTGTACATACTACTCTATGGTATAGGACGTCTACATGCTACTCTATGGTATAGGACGTGTACATACTACTCTATGGTATAGGACGTCTACATACTACTCTATGGTATAGGACGTGTACATACTACTCTATGGTATAGGACGTCTACATACTACTCTATGGTATAGGACGTCTACATACTACTCTATGGTATAGGACGTCTACATACTACTCTATGGTATAGGACGTCTACATACTACTCTATGGTATAGGACATGTACATATTACTCTATGGTATAGGACGTGTACATACTACTCTATGGTATAGGATGTCTACATACTACTCTATGGTATAGGACATGTACATATTACTCTATGGTATAGGACGTCTACATACTACTCTATGGTATAGGACGTGTACATACTACTCTATGGTATAGGACGTCTACATACTACTCTATGGTATAGGACGTGTACATACTACTCTATGGTATAGGACGTGTACATACTACTCTATGGTATAGGACATGTACAAACTACTCTATGGTATAGGACATGTACATATTACTCTATGGTATAGGACGTCTACATACTACTCTATGGTATAGGATGTCTACATACTACTCTATGGTATAGGACATGTACATATTACTCTATGGTATAGGACGTCTACATACTACTCTATGGTATAGGACAAGTACATACTACTCTATGGTATAGGACGTGTACATACTACTCTATGGTATAGGACGTGTACATACTACTCTATGGTATAGGATGTCTACATACTACTCTATGGTATAGGACGTCTACATACTACTCTATGGTATAGGACGTCTACATACTACTCTATGGTATAGGACGTCTACATACTACTCTATGGTATAGGACGTCTACATACTACTCTATGGTATAGGACGTCTACATTCTACTCTATGGTATAGGACGTCTACATACTACTCTATGGTATAGGACATGTACATATTACTCTATGGTATAGGACGTGTACATACTACTCTATGGTATAGGACGTCTACATACTACTCTATGGTATAGGACGTCTACATACTACTCTATGGTATAGGACATGTTCATATTACTCTATGGTATAGGACGTGTACATACTACTCTATGGTATAGGATGTCTACATACTACTCTATGGTATAGGACATGTACATATTACTCTATGGTATAGGACGTCTACATACTACTCTATGGTATAGGACGTCTACATACTACTCTATGGTATAGGACGTGTACATACTACTCTATGGTATAGGACATGTACATATTACTCTATGGTATAGGACGTCTACATACTACTCTATGGTATAGGACGTGTACATATTACTCTATGGTATAGGACGTGTACATACTACTCTATGGTATAGGACGTCTACATACTACTCTATGGTATAGGACGTCTACATACTACTCTATGGTATAGGACGTGTACATACTACTCTATGGTATAGGACATGTACAAACTACTCTATGGTATAGGACGTGTACATACTACTCTATGGTATAGGATGTCTACATATTACTCTATGGTATAGGACGTCTACATACTACTCTATGGTATAGGACGTGTACATACTACTCTATGGTATAGGACGCCTACATACTACTCTATGGTATAGGACGTGTACATACTACTCTATGGTATAGGAAATCTACATACTACTCTATGGTATAGGACGTGTACATACTACTCTATGATATAGGATGTCTACATTCTACTCTATGGTATAGGATGTCTACATACTACTCTATGGTATAGGACGTCTACATACTACTCTATGGTATAGGACGTGTACATACTACTCTATGGTATAGGAAATCTACATACTACTCTATGGTATAGGATGTCTACATTCTACTCTATGGTATAGGACGTCTACATACTACTCTATGGTATAGGACGTGTACATACTACTCTATGGTATAGGACGTGTACATACTACTCTATGGTATAGGACGTCTACATACTACTCTATGGTATAGGACATCTACATACTACTCTATGGTATAGGACGTGTACATACTACTCTATGGTATAGGACGTGTACATACTACTCTATGGTATAGGACATGTACATACTACTCTATGGTATAGGACGTGTACATACTACTCTATGGTATAGGACGTCTACATACTACTCTATGGTATAGGACGTCTACATACTACTCTATGGTATAGGACGTCTACATACTACTCTATGGTATAGGACGTGTACATACTACTCTATGGTATAGGATGTCTACATACTACTCTATGGTATAGGACGTCTACATACTACTCTATGGTATTGGACGTGTACATACTACTCTATGGTATAGGACGTGTACATTCTACTCTATGGTATAGGACGTGTACATACTACTCTATGGTATAGGACGTCTACATACTACTCTATGATATTGGACGTGTACATACTACTCTATGGTATAGGACGTGTACATTCTACTCTATGGTATAGGACGTGTACATACTACTCTATGGTATAGGACGTCTACATACTACTCTATGGTATAGGACGTCTACATACTACGCTATGGTTTAGGACGTCTACATACTACTCTATGGTATAGGACGTCTACATACTACTCTATGGTATAGGACGTGTACATACTACGCTATGGTATAGGACGTGTACATTCTACTCTATGGTATAGGACGTGTACATACTACTCTATGGTATAGGACGTCTACATACTACTCTATGGTATAGGACGTGTACATACTACGCTATGGTATAGGACGTCTACATACTACTCTATGGTATAGGACGTCTACATACTTCTCTATGGTATAGGACGTCTACATACTACTCTATGGTATAGGACGTCTACATACTACTCTATGGTATAGGACGTGTACATACTACTCTATGGTATAGGACGTGTACATTCTACTCTATGGTATAGGACGTCTACATACTACTCTATGGTATAGGACGTGTACATACTACGCTATGGTATAGGACGTGTACATACTACTCTATGGTATAGGACGTCTACATACTACTCTATGGTATAGGACGTCTACATACTACTCTATGGTATAGGAAATCTACATACTACTCTATGGTATAGGACGTGTACATACTACTCTATGGTATAGGACGTCTACATACTACTCTATGGTATAGGACGTCTACATACTACTCTATGGTATAGGACGTGTACATACTACTCTATGGTATAGGACGTCTACATACTACTCTATGGTATAGGACGTGTACATACTACTCTATGGTATAGGATGTCTACATATTACTCTATGGTATAGGACGTCTACATACTACTCTATGGTATAGGACATGTACATACTACTCTATGGTATAGGACATGTACATACTACTCTATGGTATAGGATGTCTACATACTACTCTATGGTATAGGATGTCTACATACTACTCTATGGTATAGGACATGTACATACTACTCTATGGTATAGGACGTGTACATACTACTCTATGGTATAGGACGTCTACATACTACTCTATGGTATAGGACATGTACATACTACTCTATGGTATAGGACGTGTACATACTACTCTATGGTATAGGACGTGTACATACTACTCTATGGTATAGGACGTCTACATACTACTCTATGGTATAGGACATGTACATATTACTCTATGGTATAGGACGTCTACATACTACTCTATGGTATAGGACATGTACATACTACTCTATGGTATAGGACGTCTACATACTACTCTATGGTATAGGACTTCTATATACTAGTCTATGGAATAGGACGTGTACATACTACTCTATGGTATAGGACGTGTACATACTACTCTATGGTATAGGACGTGTACATTCTACTCTATGGTATAGGACGTCTACATACTACTCTATGGTATAGGACGTCTACATACTACTCTATGATATAGGACGTGTACATACTACTCTATGGTATAGGACGTGTACATACTACGCTATGGTATAGGACGTGTACATACTACTCTATGGTATAGGACGTCTACATACTACTCTATGGTATAGGACGTCTACATACTACTCTAAGGTATAGGAAATCTACATACTACTCTATGGTATAGGACGTGTACATACTACTCTATGGTATAGGACGTCTACATTCTACTCTATGGTATAGGACGTGTACATACTACTCTATGGTATAGGACGTGTACATACTACGCTATGGTATAGGACGTGTACATACTACTCTATGGTATAGGACGTCTACATACTACTCTATGGTATAGGACGTCTACATACTACTCTATGGTATAGGAAATCTACATACTACTCTATGGTATAGGACGTCTACATACTACTCTATGGTATAGGACGTCTACATACTACTCTATGGTATAGGACGTGTACTTACTACTCTATGGTATAGGACGTCTACATACTACTCTATGGTATAGGACATGTACATACTACTCTATGGTATAGGACGTGTACATACTACTCTATGGTATAGGACGTGTACATACTACTCTATGGTGTAGGACGTGTACATACTACTCTATGGTATAGGACATGTACATATTACTCTATGGTATAGGACGTCTACATACTACTCTATGGTATAGGACATGTACATACTACTCTATGGTATAGGACGTCTACATACTACTCTATGGTATAGGACTTCTATATACTAGTCTATGGAATAGGACGTGTACATACTACTCTATGGTATAGGACGTGTACATACTACTCTATGGTATAGGACATGTACATACTACTCTATGGTATAGGACATGTACATACTACTCTATGGTATAGGACATGTACATACTACTCTATGGTATAGGACGTGTACATATCACTCTATGGTATAGGACGTGTACATACTACTCTATGGTATAGGACATGTACATACTACTCTATGGTATAGGATGTCTACATACTACTCTATGGTATAGGACGTGTACATACTACTCTATGGTATAGGACGTGTACATATCACTCTATGGTATAGGACGTGTACATATCACTCTATGGTATAGGACGTGTACATACTACTCTATGGTATAGGACGTCTACATACTACTCTATGGTATAGGACGTCTACATACTACTCTATGGTATAGGATGTCTACATACTACTCTATGGTATAGGACGTGTACATACTACTCTATGGTATAGGACGTGTACATACTACTCTATGGTATAGGACGTGTACATACTACTCTATGGTATAGGACGTCTACATACTACTCTATGGTATAGGACGTCTACATACTAGTCTATGGTATAGGACGTGTACATACTACTCTATGGTATAGGATGTCTACATATTACTCTATGGTATAGGACGTCTACATACTACTCTATGGTATAGGACGTGTACATACTACTCTATGGTATAGGACGTGTACATACTACTCTATGGTATAGGATGTCTACATATTACTCTATGGTATAGGACGTCTACATACTACTCTATGGTATAGGACGTGTACATACTACTCTATGGTATAGGACGCCTACATACTACTCTATGGTATAGGACGTGTACATACTACTCTATGGTATAGGAAATCTACATACTACTCTATGGTATAGGACGTGTACATACTACTCTATGATATAGGATGTCTACATTCTACTCTATGGTATAGGACGTCTACATACTACTCTATGGTATAGGACGTGTACATACTACTCTATGGTATAGGAAATCTACATACTACTCTATGGTATAGGATGTCTACATTCTACTCTATGGTATAGGACGTCTACATACTACTCTATGGTATAGGACGTGTACATACTACTCTATGGTATAGGATGTGTACATACTACTCTATGGTATAGGACGTCTACATACTACTCTATGGTATAGGACATCTACATACTACTCTATGGTATAGGACGTGTACATATTACTCTATGGTATAGGATGTCTACATACTACTCTATGATATAGGACGTCTACATACTACTCTATGGTATAGGACGTGTACATACTACTCTATGGTATAGGACGTCTACATACTACTCTATGGTATAGGACATGTACATACTACTCTATGGTATAGGATGTCTACATACTACTCTATGGTATAGGACGTGTACATACTACTCTATGGTATAGGACGTGTACATACTACTCTATGGTATAGGACGTCTACATACTACTCTATGGTATAGGACATGTACATACTACTCTATGGTATAGGATGTCTACATACTACTCTATGGTATAGGACGTGTACATACTACTCTATGGTATAGGACGTCTACATACTACTCTATGGTATAGGACGTGTACATACTACTCTATGGTATAGGACGTGTACATACTACTCTATGGTATAGGACGTGTACATACTACTCTATGGTATAGGACGTCTACATACTACTCTATGGTATAGGACGTCTACATACTACTCTATGGTATAGGACGTCTACATACTACTCTATGGTATAGGACGTCTACATACTACTCTATGGTATAGGACATGTACATATTACTCTATGGTATAGGACGTGTACATACTACTCTATGGTATAGGATGTCTACATACTACTCTATGGTATAGGACATGTACATATTACTCTATGGTATAGGACGTCTACATACTACTCTATGGTATAGGACGTGTACATACTACTCTATGGTATAGGACGTCTACATACTACTCTATGGTATAGGACGTGTACATACTACTCTATGGTATAGGACGTCTACATACTACTCTATGGTATAGGACGTGTACATACTACTCTATGGTATAGGACGTCTACATACTACTCTATGGTATAGGACGTGTACATACTACTCTATAGTATAGGACATGTACATATTACTCTATGGTATAGGACGTCTACATACTACTCTATGGTATAGGACGTGTACATACTACTCTATGGTATAGGACATGTACATATTACTCTATGGTATAGGACGTCTACATACTACTCTATGGTATAGGACGTCTACATACTACTCTATGGTATAGGACGTGTACATACTACTCTATGGTATAGGATGTCTACATACTACTCTATGGTATAGGACGTCTACATACTACTCTATGGTATAGGACGTCTACATACTACTCTATGGTATAGGACGTCTACATACTACTCTATGGTATAGGACGTCTACATACTACTCTATGGTATAGGACATGTACATATTACTCTATGGTATAGGACGTCTACATACTACTCTATGGTATAGGACGTCTACATACTACTCTATGGTATAGGACGTGTACATACTACTCTATGGTATAGGATGTCTACATACTACTCTATGGTATAGGACGTCTACATACTACTCTATGGTATAGGACGTCTACATACTACTCTATGGTATAGGACGTCTACATACTACTCTATGGTATAGGACGTCTACATACTACTCTATGGTATAGGACGTCTACATACTACTCTATGGTATAGGACGTCTACATACTACTCTATGGTATAGGACGTCTACATACTACTCTATGGTATAGGACATGTACATATTACTCTATGGTATAGGACGTGTACATACTACTCTATGGTATAGGATGTCTACATACTACTCTATGGTATAGGACATGTACATATTACTCTATGGTATAGGACGTCTACATACTACTCTATGGTATAGGACGTGTACATATTACTCTATGGTATAGGACGTGTACATACTACTCTATGGTATAGGACGTCTACATACTACTCTATGGTATAGGACGTGTACATACTACTCTATGGTATAGGACGTGTACATACTACTCTATGGTATAGGACATGTACAAACTACTCTATGGTATAGGACGTGTACATACTACTCTATGGTATAGGATGTCTACATATTACTCTATGGTATAGGACGTCTACATACTACTCTATGGTATAGGACGTGTACATACTACTCTATGGTATAGGACGCCTACATACTACTCTATGGTATAGGACGTGTACATACTACTCTATGGTATAGGAAATCTACATACTACTCTATGGTATAGGACGTGTACATACTACTCTATGATATAGGATGTCTACATACTACTCTATGGTATAGGACGTCTACATACTACTCTATGGTATAGGACGTGTACATACTACTCTATGGTATAGGAAATCTACATACTACTCTATGGTATAGGATGTCTACATTCTACTCTATGGTATAGGACGTCTACATACTACTCTATGGTATAGGACGTGTACATACTACTCTATGGTATAGGACGTGTACATACTACTCTATGGTATAGGACGTCTACATACTACTCTATGGTATAGGACATCTACATACTACTCTATGGTATAGGACGTCTACATATTACTCTATGGTATAGGACATGTACATACTACTCTATGGTATAGGACGTCTACATACTACTCTATGGTATAGGACGTCTACATACTACTCTATGGTATAGGATGTCTACATACTACTCTATGATATAGGACGTCTACATACTACTCTATGGTATAGGACGTCTACATACTACTCTATGGTATAGGACATGTACATACTACTCTATGGTATAGGATGTCTACATACTACTCTATGGTATAGGACGTGTACATACTACTCTATGGTATAGGACGTCTACATACTACTCTATGGTATAGGACGTCTACATACTACTCTATGGTATAGGACGTCTACATACTACTCTATGGTATAGGACGTGTACATACTACTCTATGGTATAGGACGTCTACATACTACTCTATGGTATAGGACGTCTACATACTACTCTATGGTATAGGACGTCTACATACTACTCTATGGTATAGGACGTCTACATACTACTCTATGGTATAGGACATGTACATATTACTCTATGGTATAGGACGTGTACATACTACTCTATGGTATAGGATGTCTACATACTACTCTATGGTATAGGACATGTACATATTACTCTATGGTATAGGACGTCTACATACTACTCTATGGTATAGGACGTGTACATATTACTCTATGGTATAGGACGTGTACATACTACTCTATGGTATAGGACGTCTACATACTACTCTATGGTATAGGACGTGTACATACTACTCTATGGTATAGGACGTGTACATACTACTCTATGGTATAGGACATGTACAAACTACTCTATGGTATAGGACGTGTACATATTACTCTATGGTATAGGACGTGTACATACTACTCTATGGTATAGGATGTCTACATACTACTCTATGGTATAGGACGTCTACATACTACTCTATGGTATAGGACGTCTACATACTACTCTATGGTATAGGACGTGTACATACTACTCTATGGTATAGGACGTCTACATACTACTCTATGGTATAGGACGTCTACATACTACTCTATGGTATAGGACGTCTACATACTACTCTATGGTATAGGACGTGTACATACTACTCTATGGTATAGGACGTCTACATACTACTCTATGGTATAGGACGTGTGCATACTACTCTATGGTATAGGACGTCTACATACTACTCTATGGTATAGGACGTCTACATACTACTCTATGGTATAGGACGTCTACATACTACTCTATGGTATAGGACATGTACATATTACTCTATGGTATAGGACGTGTACATACTACTCTATGGTATAGGATGTCTACATACTACTCTATGGTATAGGACATGTACATATTACTCTATGGTATAGGACGTGTACATACTACTCTATGGTATAGGATGTCTACATACTACTCTATGGTATAGGACATGTACATATTACTCTATGGTATAGGACGTCTACATACTACTCTATGGTATAGGACGTGTACATATTACTCTATGGTATAGGACGTGTACATACTACTCTATGGTATAGGACGTCTACATACTACTCTATGGTATAGGACGTGTACATACTACTCTATGGTATAGGACGTGTACATACTACTCTATGGTATAGGACATGTACAAACTACTCTATGGTATAGGACGTGTACATATTACTCTATGGTATAGGACGTGTACATACTACTCTATGGTATAGGATGTCTACATACTACTCTATGGTATAGGACGTCTACATACTACTCTATGGTATAGGACGTCTACATACTACTCTATGGTATAGGACGTCTACATACTACTCTATGGTATAGGACGTCTACATACTTCTTATATGGAGATAGTGGAGGGATGACAGGGCAGGGTCAGGATAATACTGAGTTCCGTTACCCTCCCTATGCGGCTATGATTCAGTGTTACCCGATAACATGACACAACTTTCCTTCATGTCTTTATCTCTTCCTTTCTTCTTTTCCCTCCTTCCTTGCTTTCCATCTTTCTATCTTCCTTCTATCTTCCTTCTATCTTCCTTCTATCTTCCTTCTATCTTCCATGCTTTCCATCCTTCTATCTTCCTTCTATCTTCCTTTTATCTTCCTTGCTTTCCATCTTTCTATCTTCCTTCTCTCCTTCCCCCTCTTTTTCATAGTTTACCCTTTTTCCTTTCTTCCTTGTTCATTTCTTTCCTTCCTGTCATCCTTCGTTCCTTTACTTTCATTCCTTCCTTTCTCTATCCCTTTCCGCCGTTCCTTTCTTCCTTCCATTCTACTCTTTCAAACTTTTTTTTTACTCCCCCCAACTTTTCCATCCTTCCTTCTTTGTTTTTTTTCCTTTCTTTCCTCATCCGACCATTTATTCTTCACTTTCCACCTTCTTTTTAATCTTCTTTGAATATTGTCTTTCTTTCTCTTTTTCATACGTATTTCCTTCCTTTCTCTCTTACTCTCATCCTTTATCAATCTTTCCTCCTTTCTTTCCTTCCTTTCTCCCCTTTTTCCCTCCCTTCTCTCCTCCCTTTCTTCCTTCCTTCTTTATTTCCCCTTCGTTTTCTTCATACCTCCCTTCATGCTCTTTTCATCCTTCATTGTTTCTATTCATTCTTTTTTCCTTTTTTACTTCCTTCTTTACTGCCTCTTTTCCATACTTTTTACCTTTCTCATGTCCTTTCTTCTATCTTTCCTTTATTCTTCCCTCTCTCAGTTCCTCTTTTTTTGCCTCTTTCTTGTACTTCCTTCAATGTTTCTTTTCTTTCTTTTTGTCTTCCTTCCTTTTTTCTGTTTTCCTTTCTATATCCCTTTCCATTGTTCCTCTCTTCCATCTTCATTCTTCTCTCATTTTCTTCTTTCTTCCCTACTTTTTCAAACTTTTTCCTTCCTCCCATTCTTCTTTCCTTCCTTCCTTCTTTCCATTTATTGCCTTCCAGTTTATTTCCTTCCTTGCTTTATTCATCCTTTCTTCCTTCCTTCCTTTTAACTTCTTTGAGTATTTTCTTCTTTTCTCTTTTCCATACTTATTTCTTGTTTCTCTCTTCCTCTCATCCTTCCTTTCTTCCTTCTTTATTTCCCTTCTGTTTCCTTCCTTCTTTATTTCCCCTCTGTTTCCTTCCTTTATTTCTCCCCTGTTTCCTTCCTTCTTTATTTCCCCTGTTTCCTTCATTTTTTATTTCCCTTCTGTTTCATTCCTTCTTTGTTTCCTTCCTTCTTTATTTCCCCTGTTTCCTTCATTTTTTATTTCCCTTCTGTTTCCTTCCTTCTTTATTTCCCCTCTGTTTCCTTCTTTCTTTATTTCCCTTCTATTTCTTTCCTTCTTTATTTCCCCTCTATTTTCTTCCTTCTTTATTTCCCGTTTCCTTCTTTCTTTATTTCCCTTCCGTTTCCTTCCTTCTTTATTTCCCATTTCTTTCCTTCTTTATTTCCCCTCTGTTTCCTTCCTTCTCTATTTCCCATTTCTTTCCTTCTTTATTTCCCCTCTATTTCCTTCCTTCGTTATTTCCCTTCCGTTTCCTTCCTTCTTTATTTCCCATTTCTTTCCTTCTTTATTTCCCCTCTATTTCCTTCCTTCGTTATTTCCCTTCCGTTTCCTTCCTTCTTTATTTCCCATTTCTTTCCTTCTTTATGTCCCCTGTTTCCTTCTTTCTTTATTTCCCTTCCGTTTCCTTCCTTCTTTATTACCCATTTCTTTCCTTCTTAATTTTCCCTCTGTTTCCTTCCTTCTTTATTTCCCATTTCTTTCCTTCCTTCTTTATTTCCCATTTCTTTCCTTCTTAATTTTCCCTCTGTTTCCTTCCTTCTCTATTTCCCCTGTTTCCTCCCTTCTCTCCTTCCTTCCTTCCTCTCTTCCTTCCTCTCTTCTTTTGTCTGTTATTAATAATAATATTCTTCTTCTCACACACTTATCCCTCCCTGTACAGATTTCATGGATTTATTCCGTGCTCCATCTCAGATTAGTCTCATCCTTTTCGAGTACCGTCCATGTGACTTATTTCCCTGCGCGCTGTCACCTGTTCGCTGTTCGCCCCCCGAGTCTCCCACAAATCCCCATCTATCCTGGTTCTTGTGTCGGCCGCTGTGATTACATAAATAATTCCATTTGTGGAACAACAAGAATCTGAGGCTGTGGAGGAAGCAGCTTATTATCCAAAAACCGGAGAGGAGATATATACAGTATACATATTATTATTATTATTATTATTACATGCCATCGGCTTAGTGTCTGGGAGGAGATATATATATATATCTATACAGTAGAATCTCCCAATAGCGGACACTCACGGGAATAAAAAAGAGTGTCCCCTATTGAAAGATGTCCCCTATTTAGAGATGCCCCCTTGTGAGAGATGTCCCCTATTGAGAGATGTCCCCTTGTGAGAGATGTCCCCTATTGAGAGATGTCCCCTATTGAGAGATGCCCCCTATTGAAAGATGTCCCCTATTGAGAGATGTCCCCTATTGAGAGATGTCCCCTATTGAGAGATGTCCCCTATTGAAAGATGTCCCCTATTGAGAGATGTCCCCTATTGAGAGATGTCCCCTATTGAGAGATGTCCCCTATTGAGAGATGTCCCCTATTTAGAGATGTCCCCTATTGAGAGATGTCCCCTATTGAAAGATGGAAAGATGGAAAAAAAAAGGCTCAAAAAACTTTCTAAATGACCAAATACTAAAATTACCTTAAAAAAACACGATAAAAATCAATAATACAGTAGAATCTGTACCATTCCCCTTTATACCCTGTGCCACATTATTTCCCCTTGATCTCATCTGTGCCGGGGGGGGGGGGGGTGATTTGGCACAGGGGGTAGTAATGAGGGGGTGATAAATTTGCACAAAGGTTAATAAAGGGGCAATGAAATAACACAGGGGGGGTCGAATAATGTGTTTAAACAGCTTTCTTCTGCTTCTGTGCTGGGGCTGCTGCGGGGGGGGGGGCCCTATACTGGGGTATTGGCTGTATCCCCTTATGGTGGCCCTGTGTATACGCTAGGGCGGCACATAAGCTGGTTGGCCCCTATTGGGAGTGTTTTGTCCCCTATAAGTTGTGTCCGCTATTCAGAGGGGGAAAATACATTAAATCTTATGGGACTCTTAATTATATATCATCAGCTTAGTGTCTGGGAGGAGATATATATATTATTATTATTATTATTACACAACATCGGCTTAGTGTCTGGGAGGAGATATATATTATTATTATTATTATTATTATTATTATAACTATTATTATTATTATTATTACACAACATCAGCTTAGTGTCTGGGAGGAGATATATATATATTATTATAACTATTATTATTATTATTATTATTATTATTATTATTACACAACATCAGCTTAGTGTCTGGGAGGAGATATATATATTATTATAACTATTATTATTATTATTATTATTATTATTATTATTATTATTACACAACATCAGCTTAGTGTCTGGGAGGAGATATATATATTATTATTATTATAACTATTATTATTATTATTATTATTACACAACATCAGCTTAGTGTCTGGGAGGAGATATATATATATTATTATAACTATTATTATTATTATTACACAACATCAGCTTAGTGTCTGGGAGGAGATATATATATTATTATTATTATTATTATTATTATTATTATTATTATTATTACACAACATCGGCTTAGTGTCTGGGAGGAGATATATATATAACTATTATTATTATTATTATTATTATTACACAACATCGGCTTAGTGTCTGGGAGGAGATATATATATTATTATCACTATTATTATTATTATTATTACACAACATCAGCTTAGTGTCTGGGAGGAGATATATATATATTATTATAACTATTATTATTATTATTATTATATGTCATCAGCTTAGTGTCTGGGAGGAGATATATATATTATTATAACTATTATTATTATTATTATATGTCATCAGCTTAGTGTCTGGGAGGAGATATATATATTATTATAACTATTATTATTATTACACACCATCGGCTTAATGTCTGGGAGGAGATATATATTATTATTATCATTATAACTATCATTATTATTATTACACACCATCGGCTTAGTGTCTGGGATGAGATATATATTATTATTATCATTATAACTATCATTATTATTATTACACACCATCGGCTTAGTGTCTGGGATGAGATATATATTATTATTATCATTATAACTATCATTATTATTATTACACACCATCGGCTTAGTGTCTGGGATGAGATATATATTATTATTATCATTATAACTATCATTATTATTATTACACACCATCGGCTTAGTGTCTGGGATGAGATATATATTATTATTATAACTATTATTATTATTACACGCCATCGGCTTAGTGTCTGGGAGGAGATATATATATATATATATTATTATAACTATTATTATTATCATCATCATTGTTAAAGCGTGCGCTCCGGTCCCCGTCCCCGGACCGTCCGCCCCCTCGGCCTTCTGCCCCGGGATCCCGGCGTCTCCCAGTCAGTCACACTGACCGGGAGCCCGGGTTCCCTTGTGACGGGGATGCGGCTGCCGTGACGGCTGGCCCCGTTCACGCGCCGCATCCCAGCTCCACTCACCTGGCTCCCCGCTCCTTGCGCTGTCCTTCTCTAGGGCGCGTGCGCGCCGCCTTCAGTAAATTTAAAGGGCCAGCTGGTCCCTCACTTGCCCTTTGTGCCACGTTCAAGAAGGGACTTAATAGTGAAGTAAAGGACGTTCTGACTGCACGTGAACTACCTTCCACCCTTAGTGACCTCCTCCTGCTGGCCACTAGAATCGACAAGCGTTTCGCCGAGAGACGGGACAAACTTCTTCTAGAAAAAGGAAAAGCTCAACCTAGACGCTACCCTCGTCTGACTCCTGTTTTTCAGCGTCCACCTCAACCTCTTTCCGGGCCTCCCGCTGTGGAAGCCATGCAGGTGGATCGGTCACGCCTGACTCCGCAAGAATGAAGCCGTCGCAGAAACGAGAACCTATGTCTGTACTGCGCCAGTACTGAGCACTTCCTACGAGACTGTCCTCTCCGTCCACCGCGTTCAGGAAACGCTCGCACCTAGTAAACGTGGGAGAGGCGTTGCTAGGTGTGGATTCCTCCTCTCCATGATTCATCATACCCGTGCAGTTGTTCATCTCTTCCAAGTCCTCTTTCTCCGCTTTTGCCTTCTTGGATTCCGGTTCAGCTGGCAACTTCATTCATGCTTCCTTGGTTGACAAGTACCATATTCCAGTAACCCGTCTTCCTAAGTCGTTCCTCATTTCTACAGTTAATGGTGAGAGACTCTCTACCACGGTGCAGTTCCGTACCCAGCCTCTGCAGATGGACATTGGAATATTCCATACCGAAACCTTAGAGTTCTTTGTCCTCCCTTTCTGCTCCTCCGAACTCCTCCTGGGTCTGCCGTGGCTACAAAGACATTGTCCCGTCCTGAATTGGACCTACGGTGAAATCCTGCTTTGGGGCTCCTCTTGTTCTGGCCGTTGTCTCAAGCCTCCTCCTTTCAAACAGGTCCCGCAAGTCGCTCCGCCTCCTGGTCTGCCCAAGCCGTACCATTCTTTTGCGGATGTCTTTTGCAAGAAGCAAGCTGAGGTCCTTCCTCCTCACAGACCTTATGACTGTCCTATTGACCTGGTGCCCGGTTCGACCCCACCACGGGGTAGGATCTATCCTCTCTCACCGCCTGAGACTCTTGCCATGTCTGACTATATTCGTGAGAATCTAGAGAGAGAATTTATTAGAAAGTATTCCTCCCCTTCTGGAGCTGGGTTTTTCTTTGTGACTAAGAAGGACTGTTCTCTCCGTCCCTGCATTGACTACAGAGGACTTAATAAGATCACCATCAAGAACCGTTATCCTCTGCCCCTGATCTCGGAACTGTTTGATCGCCTCCGAGGGGCAAAGATCTTCACCAAATTGGACCTACGAGGAGCCTATAATTTGATCCGCATCCGAGAGGGGGACGAGTGGAAGACCGCCTTCAACACAAGGGACGGGCACTTTGAGTACCTGGTGATGCCCTTCGGCCTTTGTAATGCACCTGCCGTCTTCCAGGAATTTGTCAACGACATCTTCAGAGACCTACTCTATACCTGCGTGGTCGTATACTTGGATGACATCTTAATCTTCTCCTCCAATTTGATTCAACATCGGGTCTATGTGCGTCAAGTTCTCACCCGCCTTAGGAGCAATCGCCTATACGCCAAACTTGAGAAATGCCTTTTTGAACGGTCCTCCCTACCTTTCCTGGGATACATTATCTCAGCCCAAGGACTTCAAATGGATCCAGACAAGCTCTGTGTGGTACTGGATTGGCCACGCCCCTCTGGACTCCGATCCATACAAAGATTTCTGGGCTTTGCTAATTACTACAGACAGTTTATTCCGCAGTATTCCACTCTCGTGGCTCCTATCGTGGCCATAACAAAAAAAGGAGCCAACCCCAAATCTTGGCCTTCTCAAGCCGAAGAAGCCTTCCAGTCACTGAAAGCTGCCTTCGCCTCTGCACCGGTTCTCTCTAGGCCAGATTCCACCAAGCCCTTCTCTCTCGAAGTGGATGCCTCCTCGGTGGGCGCTGGAGCTGTCCTTACCCAAAAGTCTCCCGGGGGAAAACAGTAACTTGTGGCTTCTTTTCTAAAACATTCTCCCCCGCAGAGAGAAACTATTCGATTGGAGACAGAGAACTGCTGGCTATTAAATTGGCACTGGAGGAATGGAGGCATTTACTCGAGGGCGCCTCACACACTGTGAACATCTTCACTGATCACAAGAACTTGGCTTATCTCCAGTCCGCCCAGCAAGAACATTAGAGCAGATACTCTGTCTCGCTCTTCTGATGTAGTGGGCGATGAACTAAGACCTCAACATATTATCCCACCTGAACGTTTGATTGCCGTAGCTCCCGTGGACCTGAGTCTTCTTCCTCCCGGCAAATCTTATGTACCACCACGTCAGCGGTTGCAGGTACTCAAGTGGGGCCACTCTTCTCTTTTTGCCGGGCATCCAGGGATACAAACATCCCTTCAGCTGATCTCTCAAAGATACTGGTGGCCATCTCTGGAGAAGGATGATTCAGACTTTGTCCACGCCTGTGTGATTTGCGCCCGGGATAAATCGCCCCGTCAGAAACCAACGGGTCTTCTCTTGCCTCTGTCCGTTCCTGCAAGGCCCTGGTCTCATATTGCCATGGACTTTGTTACAGACCTTCCCTCCTCCCATGGCATGACTGCTATTTGGGTTGTGGTAGATCGCTTCTCCAAAATGGCTCACTTTGTACCTCTCTCCAGTCTACCATTTGCACCCATGTTAGCCAAACTATTCTTCCAACACATCTTCCGTCTCCATGGCCTTCTCGAACATATCGTCTCGGATCGTTGGGTACAATTTGTCTCCAAGTTCTGGAGGGCCCTTTGTGGGCAATTTGGGATCAAATTGGACTTCTCTTCTTCCTACCACCCTCAGTCCAACGGCCAAGTAGAACAGGTGAATTAAATTTTGGGCGACTATCTGCGCCACTTTGTATCCTCCCGCCATGACAATTGGGTGGATCTCCTTCCCTGGGCGGAAATTTCTCACAATTACAAACAATCCTCTGCTACTAACAAATCTCCTTTTTTTGTAGTTTTTGGCCGACATCCTCTTCCACCTCTGCCGCAGTCTTCCACCCCTTCTTCTGTACCTGCTGTTGACAATCTAGTACTGGACTTTTCCACCATCTGGCATGATACTCAAACGGCTCTCCTCAAGGCATCTGCTCGTATGAAGGTCCAAGCCGACAAGAGATGCAGAGCTCCTCCGGAATTCCGCCCAGGTGACAAGGTTTGGCTCTCCTCGAAATACATCTGATTCAAGGTTCCAAGCTACAAGTTGGGTCCTCGCTACTTGGGACCCTAAAAAATCAAGAGTGGGATTTATCAGGTCTCCTACCAGCTCCATCTTCCTCCCTCCCTCCGAATCCATAACTCTTTCCATGTCTCCCTTCTTAAACCTGCTGTCTTCAACCGTTTCTCTCCCAAGCCTTTTTCTCCCACATCTGTTGCCGGTACCTCCGATATTTTTTCTGTTAAGGAGATCTTGGCGACCAAGATCTCTCGGGGGAAAAGATTTTTTTCTGGTGGATTGGGAGGGTTGCGGTCCTGAGGAGAGGTCTTGGGAGCCTGATGAGAATATCTTAGACCACAGTCTCATTCTCTCTTTTCTGGGCACCAAGAAGAGGGGGAGACCTAAGGGAGGGGGTACTGTTAAAGCGTGGGCTCCGGTGCCCGTCCCCGGACCGGAGCATCCGCCCCCTCGGCCTTCTGCCTGACCGTCACACTGACCGGGAGCCCGGGTTCCCTTGTGTCGGGGACGCGGCTGCCGTGACGGCTGGCCCCCGTTCACACGCCGTGTCCCAGCTCCACTCACCTGGCTCCCCGGTCCTTGCGCCATCCTTCTCTGCCTCCTGGCGCGCACGCTCTCTAGGGCGCGCTTGCGCCGCCTTCAGTAAATTTAAAGGGCCAGCGCACTGGTAATTGGTGCGCTGGTTCCTCACTTCCCCTGCCTTCCCTATAAAAGGCACCTGCCCCTTCCTGCTCTTGCTGGATCTTTGTGCACTAGTGCCTCTGAGAAAGCGTTCCTATTGTGTATATTGCCTTGCCTGTTGCCGAACCCGTTGCTACCGCCTACTCGCCTGAGAACCCTTGCCGCCTGCCCTGACCTCTGCTACGTCCGACTACGCTCCTGCCTGCTCCCTGTGTACCACACCATATCAGCTGCCTGAGAGGTTGAGTTGCTACTGGATGATACAACCTGGTGGTTACCGCCGCAGCAAGATCATCCCGCCGTGCGGCGTGCTCTGGTGAAAACCAGTAACCACTTAGAACCGGTCCTCTGGTACAACCCGCGCCATCGCCTCTCTGGTCCAGAGGATCCACTACCAGTCCTGCCGGTACGTAACAATCATCATCTATTATTATTATTGTTACACACCATCGACTTAGTGTCTGGGAGGAGATATATATATTATTATTACACACCATCGGCTTAGTGTCTGGTAGGAGATATATATATTATTATTATTGTTTCTATTATTATTACATTCCCTCGGCTTAGTGTCTTGGAGGAGATATATATATATATATATATTATTATTACATGCCATCGGCTTAGCGTCGGAGCAGTGCGGAGCCCGGAGGGGCGCAGACATGTTCCGTACACTCACTGCTGGGAAATCAATCCATCAATTCAGCAAATAACATTGTCACTTTCTCCTCCAACTAAACTAATGTTTCCTAATGGAAAACGGCAAACAAACTGATTAGAGACGGTGTAAAGCTCCACCGCCGCCTCCGCCGCCGCCGCCGAGACGCCTGTGAAGGAATCGGCAGCTTCGTAATAAATTAGCAAAACCCATCGGCTGCCATGAATCTGACACCAATCACTCAGTACAAAGCGTCTTATTTATGGACAAGACGGGGCAGAGGTGCCAAGAAATCTCCAAATTCTCCATCCACCGAGAGTCGGAAATATTCACTGACATTTACAATTACAAATTACAGGGAACGCACATGAAATTCGGAATATTTACAGGAGCGCAGAGTGTTCCCGCCGCTATCCTCAGAACACTGTCATCGTGAAGGTCGGCTCCAGTCTTCTGTAAATTAGGCTTCATTATTGTGTGCAATATTCTAATATACCTCAAGTTTTCTCAATAATATTTTCAAGATCTCTGTTTGCTGTCAGTGAGTACGTCAACAATTTATTGTTTATAATAGGAGATTAAAAATCTTTCTCAGTCTGTATGCTCCATCTGGGTTTTCTGAGCTCCGCTCCTGATGAGGTCGGCTCTACCTGAAATTTTACTTAAGTTCCTTTCCTCATAGTTTTTAGTGAGTGCAGGGATTCTGAGCAGATACTGAAGTATTATGCAGGATAACCGATTTCCTGTGTATACATGTGGGTGCAGATTGGCCCCTCCCCCCCCCCCTTTCCTCCTTCTCATGCACAATTGAACAACTCTGCTTAGTGTAACGTGATCACTCAGTGAGATTACACTTAACTTTCTTTCCTCATAGTTTTAGCGAGTGCAGGGATTCTGAGCAGATACTGAAGTATTATGCAGGATAACCGATTTCCTGTGTATACATGTGGGTGCAGATAGGCCCCTCCCCCTTTCCTCCTTCTCATGCACAGTTGAGCAGCTCTGCTTAGTGTAATGTGATCACTCAGTGAGATTACATTTAACTTTCGTTCCTCATAGTTTTTAGTGAGAGCAGGGATTCTGAGCAGATACTGAAGTACTATGCAGGATACCCGATTTCCTGTGTATTCATGTGGGTGCAGACAGGCCCCTTCTCTTCTTTCCTCCTTCTCATGCACAGTTGAACAACTCTGCTTAGTGTAACGTGATCACTCAGTGAGATTACACTTAATTTTCTTTCCTCATAGTTTTTAGTGAGTGCAGGAATTCTGAGCAGATATTGAAGTACTATGCAGGATAACCAATTTCCTGTGTATACATGTGGGTGCAGATAGGCCCCTTCCCCCCATTCCTCCTTCTCATGCACAGTTGAGCAGCTCTGCTTAGTGTAATGTGATCACTCAGTGAGATTACATTTAACTTTCGTTCCTCATAGTTTTTAGTGAGAGCAGGGATTCTGAGCAGATACTGAAGTACTATGCAGGATACCCGATTTCCTGTGTACACATGTGGGTGCATATAGGCCCCTTTCCCCCCCCCTTTCCTCCTTCTCATGCACAGTTGAACAACTCTGCTTAGTGTAATGTGATCACTCAGTGAGATTACAATTAACTTTCTTTTCTCATAGTTTTTAGTGAGTGCAGGGATTCTGAGCAGATACTGAAGCAGTGCCCCCAATGAGCTGGGCTCTACCTGTGATTTTCTCCCACACTCAGGAGCACTGCACTCTGTCCCCAGCCCTCAGTGTAGTGTCCTAGGTATGATCAGTGACCTGGGTGAGCTCCCCATGATCTTCCAGAAAGGACTCTGTGATCAGTTAGGTGTGTGCAGACAGGCCCCTCCTCCCCCTTCCTTCTTCTCGTGCACATTTGAGCAGCTCTGCTCAGTGTAATGTGATCCCTCAGTAAGAATAAACATCATTTTCTTTCCTCATGGTTTTGAAGTGAGTACAGGGATTCTGAGCAGATGCTGAAGAAGTGTTCCTGACGAGGGGGTCTCTACCTGTGATGTTTTCCCACACTCAGGAGCACTGCACTCTGTCCCCAACCCTCAATGCTTTTTCCTTGGAGAGATCAGTGTTACGTTTGAGCTCCCTATGATCTCCCATCCAGGACTCTGTAATCAGTTATATGTGTGTAGACAGGCCCCTTTTCCCCATCCCTCCTTCTTATGCACTGCTAAGTGTAATGTGATCCCTCAGTGATATTAAAGATAACTTCCTTTTCTTTCCTCATATTTTTTTTGGTGAGGGCGGGGATTCTGAGCAGATACCAAAGTAGTGCTCCTTAGGAGGCGATGTTCTGCACTCAGGAGCACTGCACTCTTTCCCCAACCCACAATGCTGTGTGCTAGGTAAGATCAGCATCATGGGTGAGCTTCCAAAGAGAAATGGTACCTGTCTGCAGTTCACCAAACTGTCTTAAGTAAAATAGTATACTAACCAAAATATTCCCCCATTACTATACAGGATACCTGATTCTCTATATACATATGTGTGTGCAGACAGGCCCCTTCTCCCCATCCCTCCTTCTCATGCACAGCCGAGTAGCACTGCTAAGTGTAATGTGATCCCTCAGTGATATTAACGATAACTTCCTTTTCTTTCCTCATATTTTTTTTGTGAGTGCCGGGATTCTGAGCAGATACAACCAGAGCTATACTGGAGCAGATTTTTACTTGCCTCATTCCCTGATGGATCAGAACACAGTTCCCAATGAACCCAAGCACAATCTGCCCCAGAACAGACCCCTGAGCCCTCCTGATATGTTGCAATTGTCCCCTAGTGATGAGCGGCATCGTCCATATTCAAATTCCCGATATTTCACAAATATATGGACAAATATTCGTCCTATATTCACAAATTTTGCGTATTCATTATATTCGATGTGTATTTGCGTATTTGTTGCATTTTCACGTAATTGCGAATTCGCGTATTCGAGGAAGAAAACAGTGAAGGGGTGGGCAACATCACTATTGGTCGCTAGGGATTTTGAGAACCTCTGACAAGTGTATTTGCATCATTCTCATTGGCCCACAAGCTAAAAGAAGGAATGTGTGAAAATGCGCATATGTGAAATATTTGCGCTCCAAAGTCTTGCACAGTAACTAGTAATGGAGCGTTCTTTAGAGCACAAGCTGGAAGCAGGGAGGGATGATGATCACTGTGACGTGTTCTGTAAAAAAAATTAAAAAAAATAATAAAAATAAGGAATATATAGTGAATATATTCGCAATATTTGTGAATATTCGCACCCAACAATATTATCCCCTTTAACTCCCTAAACAGCCATTTTAGTGTTAACCTTTTCACTATCCAAGACCACCAGGAAAGTTAGCATTAACCTCCTAACTAAACATCTACCCTAGACCACCAGGGATGTTGCTATTTACCCTTTCACTGCCTTGGTTAACTAACCTATAAATAATTCACTACCTTAGACCCCAGAGACATTGTCCTGGACCACTGTCTATATCACCGTCCCCGACAATTTCAGCAGCCCTGGACACTGTATATATATAAATATAAATAAATAAATAAATAAATATATATATATATATATATATATATATATATATATATACAAGGCTTTGATTTTCCTCGGCCCCTTTATAAAATTATTTACGACAGGTACTTGGAGCTCCACATTACGCCTTGTTCTACAGATAGAAAACGTGTTTCATTTTGTTTTGCTCCCAATTGTGTTGTTGACCCGCGCCCCCTCCCTTGTCCCTCACATTCCCCAGCAGCGTCGTCTTCTGTTCGGGGCTGTTTGCGATTGTTCACTAAAAGTAAAAAAAATCCATTTGAACATGTAAGACAAGTGAAGCTGGCAGGAGAACTGAAGACATGCAAGGAGCATATGGGGAGACGCTGGAGTGTGCGGCGAGGAGGAGCGCCCTGGGCCCCAACCACGTCTGCTGTATCTGCTGGAGAATCTCACTGCACGCTCCATACCATGAGCATAACGAGGAGGATATGTCAATAAACCTGTCAGGGCAAAAGGGGAGCGGGTCCTGGAATATGGCACATGCCGGCCCACACTATTCGTGCCCCACACAATCCTCCCCCACACAATGCTCAGACCAGGCAATGCCCATCACCTGCCCAATACCATCCCTACAGTGATCATGGTGGGGGCAGCACCATGTATAGAGGAAACAAGGCACTGCCCATCACCTGCCCAATACCATCCCTACAGTGATCATGGTGGGGGCAGCATCATGTCTGGAGGAAACCAGGCACTGCCCATCACCTGCCCAATACCATCCCTACAGTGATCATGGTGGGGGCAGTATCATGTCTGGAGGAAACCAGGCACTGCCCATCACCTGCCCAATACCATCCCTACAGTGATCATGGTGGGGGCAGCATCATGTCTTGGGGAAACCAGGCACTGCACATCACCTGCCCAATACAATCCCTACAGTGATCATGGTGGGGGCAGCATCATGTCTGGGGGAAACCAGGCACTGCCCATCACCTACCCAACACCATCCAAACAGTGATCATGGTGGGGGCAGCATCATGTCTGGAGGAAACCAGGCACTGCCCATCACCTGCCCAATACCATCCCTACAGTGATCATGGTGGGGGCAGCATCATGTCTGGAGGAAACCAGGTACTGCCCAATACCATCCCTACAATGATCATGGTGGGGGCAGCATCATGTCTGGGGGAAACCAGGTACTGCCCAATACCATCCCTACAGTGATCATGGTGGGGGCAGCATCATGTCTGGGGGAAACCAGGCACTGCCCATCACTTACCCAACACCATCCAAACAGTGATCATGGTGGGGGCAGCATCATGTCTGGAGGAAACCAGGCACTGCCCATCACCTGCCCAATATCATCCCTACAGTGATCATGGTGGGGGCAGCATCATGTCTGGAGGAAACCAGGTACTGCCCATCACCTGCCCAATACCATCCCTACAGTGATCATGGTGGGGGCAGCATCATGTCTGGAGGAAACCAGGTACTGCCCAATACCATCCCTACAGTGATCATGGTGGGGGCAGCATCAAGTCTGTAGGAAACCAGGTGTGATGTCCCAGTACGTGATGATGTGCTCCCGCCCTGTCAGACATGTCCCCAGGACTCACCTGCAGCATACCCCCATTAGGTATGTAGGTTTGCCTCTTTTAATGTACTGTTGAGGGCTCCAGTGACCAGGTGACCTATGGGCTCCTTGCACAGCCCCCCTATAAAACAAGGGGAGGGGCTGCAATCTCTCTCTTAGCTCCTGAGGGCAAGTGCAGTCAAGTTGTTCCAGTGTCGGTGTCCAGAGCATTCAAGCCTAAAGTCCTGTAGCCACAAGTCGGTCATCTATAAGTCAAGTCATCTTATTGTCAGTCACCATTTCTGTCAAGTCAAGTCCATCTGTAGTCACTGTGGCCTGCACTAAAGTCAGTCTAACTACTGCAGGCCCCCCTGTGTCACTGGTGACCTCCCTGGGATATTTGGCTGTACTACAAAGACTATATCACCTGTCTACCCTCAGTAAAGCTGCCGTTATCCTTAATCTGGCGGTTTGGTGTCTTCATTGCCCCTGTCTAACCCAGGATCAGCGTTATTACCTTCAGGTGGTTAAGGTTAAACCACGCCCTGGTGTCACGATAAGAAGGGGTTAATAACATCTGCCCCTTGGGCCATAACATCTGCCCTGCATCTACCCTGCATTGCACCCCACTATACCACAACTTTTGGTGTCTGACGAACAGGATACGGGTGTGCGCCATTTACCACAAGCCACAAGTCCTTTCCCCTAGTACAGGGGTCGGCAACCCGCGGCTCCGGAGCCGCATGCGGCTCTTTTAAGCCATTGCTGCGGCTCTGCGAGTCTGTCCCAGTCCCGGTCACCATTATCTTTACGTTTACTCACCTGCCCTGGTGCCATCGGAGCGGAGTCTCTTCTTCCGGGGCCGCGCGGATCCTCACTGTCATGTGACAATGTAACGTCACATGACAGTGACGTCACCGGCCTGCGCGCTTAGTCGAGGAGCGCCGCCTGCAGAGGAAGACGCCTCGCGAGAAGCTGGTGAGTACCATTACTCACTTGCTTAACCCCTCACCCCGCGGCAGGGGTGAGGGGTTAACGCTACCGCTGCCATGGGGTGAGGGGTAACTTAACCCCACACCCCATGGCAGCGGCAGCGTTATCGTTGCCGCGGGGTGAGAGGCCTACCGCTACCATGTGGTGAGGGGTAACTTAACCCCTCACCAGGCTCACCCCATGGCAGCGGCAGCGTTAACGGTTGGTTAACCCCTCACCCGCGGCAGCATTAACCCCCCTCTCCCCAGCCCACCCCAGGCCTGGGCCTAAAAAAAAGCCCACTCCAAGCCTGGGCCTAAAAGAAGCCCACCCCAGGCCTGGGCCTAAAAAAAAGCCCACCCCAGGCCTGGCCCTTAAAAAAAAAAGCCACCCCAGGCCTGGGCCTAAAAAAAGCCCACCGCAGGCCTGGGCCTAACTAAAAAAGCCCACCCCAGGCCTGGGCCTAAAGAAAATATTTTAATTAGCTATTAATTTGCAAAAATATATTTTACATTGTTAAGTGAAAATCCTTTTTTTCTTCAGATTGACAGCTGACTGCACGATCCTGTATATATAGCATTAAGGTAAGAAACAATATATGCAGTGTTATATTTGTTTTAAATGTTGCAATGGTTTTGCGGCTCCCAGTTTTTTTTTTCATCGGAAACGGGTCCAAGTGGCTCTTTTTGTCTTAAAGGTTGCAGACCCCTGCCCTAGTCTGACCTGTGTCTGAAACGGTCTATAAAAATCGCATGCCAGACAGAATTTGTGCCAGAAAAGTGTACAAGACTGTTATTACTGCAGAGTGTTACTAGCGGCACTTGTGAAATCGAGGGGGAGGTGAAGGAGATACCTGTTAAGTGTCACTGTGGAGTGTAAGAAGTCGGTACCTGAAAGGGATAGCCTAGTCTGGTGTTTCCCGCGCCCTAGAGCGGTCGCAGCTCCACCCTGTCAGTCCGCAGCGGTGACACCTCTTCAGTGTTACGAGGAGGAACTAAAGATCCAGCCCGTATTGCATGGGGAAGACTTTACCAACTGGACCACAACAGGAGGTTCCTGGGGCGCAGCCATATTGGAGGTTCTGGCGGCTGCGTATGGCTCCACTGTCCCCAGTCAAGCACCCGCTGCAGCGCAGACTCTGCATATACTAACGATCATCATTAGCAAGTCTCCGGTACCGGTGGCGAGTTGCATTAACTCCCTAGTGCCGAGCAGCATTACTGGGTACCTGCCACATAGTGGGGGAGTACCACCTAGAGTGTTCCTGTCAGTCAAGACTAAGCTGCTGCAGCACCTCATAAAGCATCTTAAAAGGACAGCACACTCAAGTCATCTTAAATTGACAGCGCACTCAATTCATCTTAAAGTGATGGCGTACTCAAAAAGTCTACAAGATGTCAACACCCAGCTCTCCAAATCAACCAGATGACAGTGCCCCTTCATCTCCAGCAGCTGGATCAGCTACTGCCCCAGGGTCTGGAATGCTACCAGTCCTGCCTGCAGTCCACATCAACAACCTGGGTGTTCCAGCGTCTGCACCGGTATTCATGGGGAACCCTGTCCTTCCTACTTATAATGGAGACCCCTTCACCCTGAGGGATTTCAAGGAAAGGATCCAGAGTCTGTTTGTCTTTTACTCTTTCCCTCCTAACCAACAGGTGCAATTGCTCAATGGACAACTGCAGGGACCAGCGTTAGAGGAAGTCTGCCCCGGGCCGGCAGCAGATCAGCAGAGCAGATCTTTGAAGGCCTGTATCAGGTATTTGAGTCACATTCTCCCTCAGAGGTACGTCTCCGGCTGTAAAGGCAACAGAAGCCAGGTGAGACCTTGAGAGCATATGCCGTAGCCCTACAGAATGCCCTAGAGGTTGCCCAAAAACTAGATGGTATAACTCCTGAGCAGGGCAGCAAGGTCTTAATGGACAGATTTATGGTTGGGGCTCATAATAAATGGGACAAAGCCCAGCTGAGAATGTTAGCTATCCAAATCCCCAGTCTGTCCTTCCCTGCTTTTAAGAGCTTGGCTATTCAAGTCATAGAGTCCAGGACTGAGTCAGAGGAAGTTTGCGCACCTGTCCCAGAGCCACTAGGTGCGGTAGCCGGCCCCATACCATCACCATCACTGGCCCCCGCCCGAGTGCTACCTACCTTGCCGGTTACTTCCACCTCAGATTTACAGAGTGTTAGGCATGACATTGAACAACTCACTAAGGCGACGAAGGAGCTTGCCACCCGGGCCGTTCCACATGACCATGAACCGCCCATGCCTAGGAAACCTGCTCCTGCTCCCCGCCATCCTCCACCTAATAGGCCCTTGGGGATTCAAAGACCCTTTTGTACCTATTGCAATAAACCGAGACATTGTAAAACACAGTGTTGGGATTTAAACGGATTTCCCAGGAGGTCGCGGACCGGCCCTCAGGAAAACAGTCATCAGGTCCAATCCCCGAACGATCTAAGTCAGGACTCGCACTTTATGTCGCCTTCTGCCCCTTTGTTAAGATTATTGTAGAAGGTGTACCGTTGGAGGCGTTGATAGATATAGGGTCACAAGTGTCTACTATACCTAAAAGTGTGCCAGTATTTCTGAGCCCTGGTGGGCGCAACTCCAAGTTGTAGACAATTCTACCTCGAGTGAAAATGTCAAGGGAGTCGTCAATGTCGCCAGAAGGTAGCACGAGGCTTTCAGCAAACACCCCACAGACTTTGGACATATGTCCATGATCCAACACAGAATCCTCACTGGCGACAGTCCACCTATTAAAGAAAGACACCATCCGGTCACGCCAGGTATGTATCAGACTGTCAAGAAGATGCTGGCCGACATGAATGAGGTTGATGTCATTCAAGAGAGTCAGAGTCCCTGGGCGGCGCCCTTTGTGTTGGTCAAGAAGAAAGATGGAACTACTCTCTTTTGTGTCGACTACAGGAAGTTGAACAATGTCACCCACAAAGATGCTTATCCTCTACCCAGAATTGAAGAGTCACTTACAGCCCTCAGGTTGGCTGCTTACTTCTCCACTCTGGACTTAACCAGCGAATACTGGCAAGTGCCTATGGCCGTGAAGGACCGAGAGAAGACCACGTTTGTCACACCCATGGGACTGTTTGAGTTTAAGAGTATGCCGTTTGGGCTGTGTAATGCCCCTGCTACATTCCAGCGTCTGGTTGATCAGTGCCTGGGCCATCTGATTTTCAGTGTCCTGTTGTACCTGAACGATGTCACCATGTATTAAAAGTTCTACCAGGAACACTTCAGTCATCTGTCAGACGTCTTCCGAGTCCTGATCAAGCATGGGCTGAAGATCAAACCGTCAAAGTGTCATCTGTTTAAACCTCAGGTACACTACCTGGGTCATGTTGTCAGCACTGAGGGAGTCCAGCCTAATCCTGAAAAGGTAGAGATTGTCAAGAACTGGCTTACCCCGCGCACAGTGAAAGATGTCAGGAGCTTCCTGGGATTTGCCGGCTACTACCGCCGCTTCATTCCCCACTTCGCTCAGATTGCAGAACCCCTCACAGCTTTCCTACAGGGTACAGCGAAGGAGAACTACAGTGGAAGACTACCTGTTCAATTGGCCAAAGAGTAAGAGACAGCGCTCCGAGCTCTCAAACACCTGTTGACAGAACCACCATCCTGGCGTATCCAGATTACAGTCAGCCGTTCCAGTTGTATACTGATGCCAGCTTTGACTGTCCTGGAGCTGTCCTGGAACTCCACGCCCTTGTATGAGCCATGACTGAAAAGTTTAAGGACTATTTGGCTGCCACGCCATTCCCTGTATACACAGATAATAACCCATTGGCCCATCTGAATACTGCAAAATTGGGTGCCATTGAGCAGCGTTGGGCCTCCAGATTGGCCAACTACAACTTCCCCATCAAGTACAGAAGTGGAAAATCAAATGTCAACGCCGATGTACTGTCTCGGATGACCACCGGTGAAGAATCACCTGTCGAAGGCAAGTGGGAAGACGTGGGGAGGCCCCCTTTTTAACAGAAGTTTGTGAGTCAGAATGTTGTGACCGTCCTAGAGAATGGTGAACCCAGGTCTGAGAAGGTCCAAGAAGATCTATATACCTGGAAGAATCTGCAAGACAAAAGTCGAGTCATGGGGGATCTTTTGGATGACCTTTTCATGAAAAGGTGCCAACCTGTCTACACCGGGCCCAGTGTGGCTACAAGTTGAAGCATCTGTAGCGTCAGAGGAAGCGACTGTTCGTGCACAAAGGGACTGTTGTACCGAAATTCTTTGGATCCAGTCTCTGGTGATCGACTTCATCAGATTCTGGTTCCCCGACGGGACTCGGCGATGGTCCTCAACGCCTACCATGATCCGTCGGGACACTTAGGAGTCCACAAGCCGAGGCTACTGTCAGAGTGTGACATCTACAACGTCACCAAGAACTTGCGCAAGGATCCAAGAGCACCCCTCCATTCCATCCAGAGTGAAAGGCCTAACCAGTTGGTCGTGCTAGACCATGTCAAGTTGCCTCCTACCTGGTCTGGGTAAACATATGCTCTCACCATGGTGGATCACTACTCTAAGTGGGTTGTCGTAGTGCCTGTCAAAGACCTTACAGCCAAGACAGCGGCTCAGATGTTCTATTCCAACTGGGTGGACATCCTTGGTTGCCCGGAGCCTGTCCTGACGGACCAAGGAACCTGAGGCCCAACTCTTCCAGGAGCTGTGTAAGTTCCACACCTGTAAGAAGCTCTGGACTACTGCTTACCACCCTCAAGGAAACGTGCCCTGTGAGTGCATCAATCACGTTTTTATCCACATGCTGCATGCAGCGTCTGTGTCAAGACACAAAGAGTGGCCTCGATTGTTGCCCGAGTTGCTGGAAATTAATAACAATAAGGTCCATTGTTCCACAGGATACACCCCTTTCTACCAGATAATGGGGCGGCATGGGCAGCTGCCGAAGGACCGAACGTTTGGACTTCAAGCTCCCTTCAATAACTCTCCGCAAGCTTCCAGGGAGTGGGTCTCTGACCATCAAAGAAGAATCCAGGAAGCAAGAGAGATTGTCACAAAAAGATAGGTGAGGCCCAACAGAGGCAACAGCAAGACTATAACCATTGTGCCTCCGCCAAACCCCTTCAGTTAGGTTACAAGGTCTGGCTGCGGACATTTCCGAAGTCCCACAAGCTGGATTCCATCTGGGAAATGGAGCCATACACATTAACGGCCATACCCTTCCCAGACTCTGATGTGTACGAGATCCAGAAAACTGGGTATGAGCCGCAAATCGTCCACAGTAACCGGATAAAGTTATGTCTCAAGGAAGACCTGCCTGAACCTCCTGTACCTCCTCCACCAGCTGTCAGACCTGCAAGGGAGTATGTGCCAGGAGAGGGGATCCACCCATCCATGGATGCCCCCCATGTTCTCTCCCAGCAAACCTGCAGTCTTCTGTGTTGTGCCATTCCAGGGGCCGGTGCAACCAACCCTAATCACCTCACCAGCTCCACTTCTGTCACCATTGGCACCAGTCTACACCCCAGTTTACAGGTCTCCAGTTTCTCTGCTAGCCAGCCCGAGTCCTGATAGTCCAGAACCAGATACAACTCTGGAATTTGACCACCAAGAATCCCCTACAACTCCAGTCATGACAGGGTTCGCGAAGAGGGAAGTGTTCCTGATTCACAAGAAGTGGTGCTGCATAGGTCCCAAAGGTCTACAAAGGGCCAACTGCCAGCAAGAAACAAAGATTAAGTGTCAAGTAACAGTTAGTATCACACATAAAGTCACTAAGTATATATATATATATATATATATATATATATATATAGCAACTGGAGAATATAGCAGCACACTGCTAGCACAAAGATATAGATGAAACGTGAGTATATAGATAGAACATGAAAAGCTATACAGCTGTAATGCAATAAATGAAGATATGAAACTATGAAAATATGAGGTACTTAGCTTGCAAATTTGGCGCAAAATAGCGTGGACCGTCCCACCACAGTAAGGTGACCTCATTCTGGGACAGACCCTACACTATGAATATGCCTCTGTGTGAACAGTACAACAGGCATGCAAGGTCTGAAACATCCAAGGCACCTTATATACACCTGATAGAGGTGGGTGGGGTGCAGGAGCCAACATGGAGGTAGCCACTCCCCCGTATGTGTAATACAACCAAAGGATAAATTGGCCAGCACTATTGATCCAAACTATTGTAAAAACCGGGCTTGCAGGTGCAAGCTGCTGGGCTAAATATACAGCAACAGGAGAATACAGCAGCACACTGCTAGCACAAAGATATAGATGAAAAATGAGTATATAGATAGAACATGAAAAGCTATACAGCTGTAATGCAATAAATGAAGATATGAAACTATATTCTGTAGCACTAACCAAAAAACAGTCCACACTAATGGCTCTATAAATTGTCATATGTCTAATGTATTTTCTCTTGTGTCCCCGTGCTCAGGATACTTTCCTGGCCAGAAGGCATACCTGTTAAACCTGTAACCTGCTATGCACGTAAAACAGTCAAATGTAACAAATGTCTAGAAATGTCTAGTCTAAATTATACAGCTAGTGTTTTGGGGAGAAGTGTGTTATGCCAAGGGACCCCAGTAGCCAAGGCATTGGGTAAAAAGCCTCCGGCAGGCCAATCCATCTTACATTGTGTCAACAGTTGCATAAAGTGTGTTGTAGTCAAGTGTAATGTTATCGAGTCATGTTCCTAAAATAGTCATAAAAGTTTATAAGTCTTCAGAGCGTCTATGGACATTATACAAGAACTCTTAATTTTCATTGGTCATACTAAGGTTCAGCCTGGAAATGGATGTTAAGTGCAATACTCCAGGCCCTGTGGCCATTTTGCTCCTATGCCCTCCCAGAATGGGCATCAAGGGTGACTTTATTCAAGTGGGGGAGTTTGTGATGTCCCAGTATAGAATGATGTGGCTCCATACTTTCCTCCTGTCCTGTCAGGCTGAGTCCTGCATGTCCCCAGGGCTCCACTGCAGCATACCCCCATTATTTGCAGTACATAGGTTTGCCTTTTTTAATGTACTGTTGCTTTAATGTTTGTACCACATGATTGTTGCCCAGAGGGCTCCAGTGACCAGGTGACCCCCCAAGTGACCTATGGGCTCCTTGCACAGCCCCCCTATATAACAAGGGGAGGGGCTGCAATCTCTCTCTTAGCTCCTGAGGTCAAGTGCAGTCAAGTTGTTCCAGTGTCGGTGTCCAGAGCATTCAAGCCTAAAGTCCTGTAGCCACAAGTCGGTCATCAGAAAGTCAAGTCATCTTATTGTCAGTCACCATTTCTGTCAAGTCAAGTCCATCTGTAGTCACTGTGGCCTGCACTAAAGTCAGTCTAACTACTGCATGTCCCCCTGTGTCACTGGTGACCTCCCTGGGATATTTTGCTGCACTGCAAACACTATATCACCTGTCTACCCTCAGAAAAGCTGCCGTTATCCTTAATCTGGTGTCAGTGTCTTCATTGCCCCTGCCTAACCAAGGATCAGCATTATTACCTTTGGGTGGTTAAGGTTAAACCATGCCCTGGCGTCACGACAAGAAGGGGTTAATACCATCTGCCCCTTGGGTCATAACATCTGCCCTGCATCTACCCTGCACCTCACACCCCGATTCCACACAGGCAATGCCCATCGCCTGCCCAATACCATCCCTACAGTGATCATGGCGGGGGGCAGCATCATGTCTGGGGGAAACCAGGCACTGCCCATCACCTGCCCAATACCATCCCTACAGTGATCATGGTGGGGGCAGCATCAAGTATAAAGGAAACTAGGCACTGCCAATTACCTGCCCAATACCATCCCTACAGTGATCATGGTGGAGGCAGCATCATGTCTGGGGGAAACCAGGTACTGCCCATCACCTGCCCAATACCATCCCTACAGTGATCATGGTGGGGGCAGAATCATGTCTGGGGGAAACCAGGTACTGCCCATCACCTGCCCAATACCATCCCTACAGTGATCATGGTGGGGGCAGAATCATGTCTGGGGGAAACCAGGTACTGCCCATCACCTGCCCAATACCATCCCTACAGTGATCATGGTGGGGGCAGCATCATGTCTGGGGGAAAGTAGGCACTGCCCATCACCTGCCCAATACCATCCCTGCAGTGATCATGGTGGGGGCAGCATCATGCCTGGGGGAAACCAGGCACTGCCCATCACCTGCCCAATACCATCCCTACAGTGATCATGGTGGGGGCAGCATCATGCCTGGGGGAAACCAGGCACTGCCCATCACCTGCCCAATACCATCCCTACAGTGATCATGGTGGGGGCAGCATCATGTCTGGGGGAAACCAGGCACTGCCCATCACCTGCCCAATAGTGTTGCTCGCGAATATTCGCAATTCGAATATTATTCGCGAATATCGCATATTCGCGAATTCGCGAATTTCGCGAATATAGCGCTATATATTCGTAATTACGAATATTCGTTTTTTTTTGTTTTGTTTTTTCACAGTACACATCACAGTGATCACCCCTCTCTGCTTCCAGCTTGTGTGGTGTAAAGAAGACTCTAATACTACTGTGTGAGACTGGCGCGCGAAAATTCTCATATGCGAAAATTAGCATATGCTAATTTTCGCATATGCGACTTTTCGCGCATATGCGAATTTTCGCGTATGTTAATTTTGTATGTGCTAGTTTTCACATATGTTAATTTTCGCATACGCGAATGTTCGCATATGCGAAAATAAAACGGGAATATAACGAATATGCGAATATTCGCGAATATATGACGAATATTCGTCCATATATTCGCGAATATTCGCGAATTCGAATATGGCCTATGCCGCTCAACACTACTGCCCAATACCATCCCTACAGTGATCATGGTGGGGGCAGCATCATGTCTGGGGGAAACCAGGCACTGCCCATCACCTGCCCAATACCATCCCTACAGTGATCATGGTGGGGGCAGCATCATGTCTGGGGGAAACCAGGTACTGCCCATCACCTGTCCAATACCATCCATACAGTGATCATGGTGGGGGCAGCATCATGTCTGGGGAACAGAGAGACTGGTCAGGGTTGAGGGAAAGCTGAATGGAACAATGTGCAGAGATATTCTTAATGAAAACCTGACTTTCTGTCTGCACAATATTTGAGCTGATATCCTCACATTTACACGTAGAACATATTAAGCAGTATATAAATAATTACATTATCACGTTCGCACACACATTGGCGCCTGCAGGGTTCCTCCGTCTTTGTGCTTCTCTTCTTTTGCGCACCTGTCGGTTTATTACACTTTGTTACGGGCGATGAATAACTTTGTCTTTTGCATTATATATCTGGCAAAATCTCACTCCAAAGAATAGAAAATGACGGAGAGAAGGTGAGGGGCCCCGGGGCTTCCAGGGCCCTTCTCCATTATGTGTTTCCAGGTTTTGGCGCAGAGCGCTTGTGTTCTCTTTATGGCTGCAGAGCCCCCCGGCTCTCCCCGCAGAGCATCTCCCTCCCTGCTCTTCTGTGATAAGGTCCTAGAGAAAAGAGAAGACGAGAAAAACAATCTATAAAACCCCCGAGATGAAAGGCAGGAGAACCCGACACGTCCGCAGATGTTACTATGGAAATGTGAAATGCGTCGTCTCACTGTAGGTGATGGGAATCGTTTTCAATCTGTGCGAAAAGGCGACAGCCAGCAGGACGTGTCCTCCATTATCATCACCTCCTGAAGGAACAGCAGAGAAACTGAGATAGATATATATAGAATGTATATACATAATATTACTAATCCTGTATTATACTCCAGAGCTGCACTCACTATTCTGCTGGTGAGGTCACTGTGTACATACATTACATTACTTATCCTGTACTGATCCTGAGTTATATCCTGTATTATACTCCGGAGCTGTACTCACTATTCTGCTGGTGAGGTCACTGTGTACATTACATTACTTATCCTGTACTGATCCTGAGTTATATCCTGTATTATACTCCGGAGCTGTACTCACTATTCTGCTGGTGAGGTCACTGTGTACATTACATTACTTATCCTGTACTGATCCTGAGTTATATCCTGTATTATACTCCAGAGCTGTACTCACTATTCTGCTGGTGAGGTCACTGTGTACATACATTACATTACTTATCCTGTACTGATCCTGAGTTATATCCTGTATTATACTCCAGAGCTGTAGTCACTATTCTGCTGGCGAGGTCACTGTGTACATACATTACATTACTTATCCTGTACTGATCCTGAGTTATATCCTGTATTATACTCCAGAGCTGTACTCACTATTCTGCTGGTGAGGTCACTGTGTACATACATTACATTACTTATCCTGTACTGATCCTGAGTTATATCCTGTATTATACTCCGGAGCTGTACTCACTATTCTGCTGGTGAGGTCACTGTGTACATTACATTACTTATCCTGTACTGATCCTGAGTTATATCCTGTATTATACTCCGGAGCTGTACTCACTATTCTGCTGGTGAGGTCACTGTGTACATTACATTACTTATCCTGTACTGATCCTGAGTTATATCCTGTATTATACTCCAGAGCTGTACTCACTATTCTGCTGGTGAGGTCACTGTGTACATACATTACATTACTTATCCTGTACTGATCCTGAGTTATATCCTGTATTATACTCCAGAGCTGTAGTCACTATTCTGCTGGCGAGGTCACTGTGTACATACATTACATTACTTATCCTGTACTGATCCTGAGTTATATCCTGTATTATACTCCAGAGCTGTACTCACTATTCTGCTGGTGAGGTCACTGTGTACATACATTACATTACTTATCCTGTACTGATCCTGAGTTATATCCTGTATTATACTCCGGAGCTGTACTCACTATTCTGCTGGTGAGGTCACTGTGTACATTACATTACTTATCCTGTACTGATCCTGAGTTATATCCTGTATTATACTCCGGAGCTGTACTCACTATTCTGCTGGTGAGGTCACTGTGTACATTACATTACTTATCCTGTACTGATCCTGAGTTATATCCTGTATTATACTCCAGAGCTGTACTCACTATTCTGCTGGTGAGGTCACTGTGTACATACATTACATTACTTATCCTGTACTGATCCTGAGTTATATCCTGTATTATACTCCAGAGCTGTAGTCACTATTCTGCTGGCGAGGTCACTGTGTACATACATTACATTACTTATCCTGTACTGATCCTGAGTTATATCCTGTATTATACTCCAGAGCTGCACTCACTATTCTGCTGGTGGGGTCACTGTGTACATACATTACATTACTTATCCTGTACTGATCCTGAGTTATATCCTGTATTATACTCCAGAGCTGTACTCACTATTCTGCTGGTGAGGTCACTGTGTACATACATTACATTACTTATCCTGTACTGATCCTGAGTTATATCCTGTAGATCTTTTATTAAAATTTCAAACATAACAATAAAAAAATTACAAAACATAAACATATCATATCCGACAGAACATATCAATAAAACGATCATAAAACCAACACCATAGCATAAAATACAACACCGGTCCACCCCACACTCATTCCTGCACACAAACAAATATATACAATATTTACAAAAGACATATTCCTATAATACCCATAATACCCATACCATACTAATAAACTATATACACTAACACTAAATGTGAATGGCCCAGTTGCAATACCAAAAACACCAATACCAGTAATATACCAAAAGAATAACAACAACAACAATAATAATATATACAAAATAATAAAAACCAACACAAACAAAATAACACCACTTTTTTTTATTTTTCTATTTTTTTTTTTTTTTTTTTTGGCCCTGAGCTGGTCCCGCATCCCATGCCCCCAGTACATGTTACCAGACGTCCATGAACCAGTCCAGGATTTTCTGTATTTATAAAAGTCCCATACAAACCCCCTCCCCCCTTTTTAACCCACCACCCAACCTAAACTAAACCCAATCCCCAGGTGGCATCACACAATATATACAATATATACATTACATAAAATATACACAGACTAACAATATATAAGTATACAAATAGACTACAACAATAAATACAATAACAAATACATATAACACTATAAGCCAAACAACAAAACCCCTAAAGCTCAAGTTCAGCGCCTGCAAGCCCTATATTACCATAAACCAACTGCTCAAAACAAAAAGACTAATGTGCCAGCATCAGCCCACCACCAGGGGGAGACAACAGGCTAAGGCACTTTAAAGGCAGAGCCCCTCCATAGACGAGAGGCCCTGCCAGCACCCAGCCTCTCGTACTCCAGAGAACGCACCTTCACCAGGTCACCGAGAATGTTCCTAACCACCACATCCACAGGGAGGATTTTACGCTGCGTCAACACTAAACACCGTGCGTTCCACGTGTAGTACCTAACCACTGAGCTGACTAGGAATAAAGTGCACCGGTCCCAGCCTCCAAGGTTTCTGAATGCCCCATAGGCCCATTCCGCATAGGAGAGACTGGCCAGCCGAGGCCAACCAATGGAAGCGCCCACCCTGGTGTAAACCTCTGTGTTAAAGGGACAATGAAGCAGAAAATGCTCCATGCTTTCCAGCATGCCTCCACACTCTTCGCGGGGACATCCCCGGTCATCAGAGCTCCTGCACTTCAGATTGTCCCTCACACACAGTTTCCCATGGAAGCAGCGCCAAGTCAAGTCCCAAAACTTCAAGGGGATCCTGATAGAATTCAAAAGCTCTAAACCCACCTCCAGATCCCGACTTGGGCAGTCCTTGAGCGCCAATGGCCTCTGGAAATGAGAAGACAGCACCCTCTTGTCAAGGAATTTCCTCGACAGAGTCCTAATCTCCCCCATCCCCAGACCCCACCGACGAATAACCTTCAGAACCGGGGTAGCGTAAGCCGGGAGATGCCCGTGTGGTGTGCGAAGATCCTTCACTTGCCCTCCTGTCTCCCATTCCTGGAAGAAAGGCCAAAACCATCCCCTACAGGAGGATACCCACGGAGGAGCCCTCTCTGACCAGAGGTTTGCTATATTGGTCTTAAGAAAGGTATTCACTAGGAATACCACAGGGTTGACCATACACAACCCCCCTAGTCTCCTTGTACGGTAAGTAACCTCCCTCTTCACTAGGTTCAGTCTGTTCCTCCATAACATTTGGAAGAACACACTGTAGACCCGGGTCCAAAGAGGTTCTGGCAACATGCATACACTGCCCAGGTATATCAGTAAAGGGAGCAGGAATGTTTTGATCAGGTTAACCCTTTCCCGGAGGGTCAAAGACCAACCCTTCCACTGATCCACCTTCTGAGCGGCGATCTTAAGCCTGCTGTCCCAGTTTTGTTTGGGGTAATCCCCTTGGCCAAATTCGATGCCGAGAACTTTTGCAGATTCCTGGGGCTCTGGAAGGGCGTCCGGGAGATCAAAATTAGGATCTCCCCCTCCCAGCCAGAGACTCTCGCACTTATCCCGGTTGATCTTGGACCCGGATGCCTCCGAGTAGCGGTCCACCTCTGACATCACCCATTGGCCTTCCTCTTGTGAGGAGACAAACACGGTGACATCATCAGCATACGCTACCGCCCTCAGAGCCAAATCCGGCACCGCCAGGTCCATTCTCACCCCCGCCAACGGTCCACAATCAATCCTCCTAAGGAAAGGATCAATTGCAAACACGTACAGCAACGGGCTCAAAGGACAACCCTGACGGACACCAGACCCAACCTCAAAAGAGCAGCCAATCCAACCATTCACAAGCGGGAAACTCTCTGCCCCTGCGTACAAGGTCTTAAGCCAATCAACAAACCCCCCCGGCAGGCCATATCTCAGAAGAACAGACCAGAGGTACTCATGGTTAACCCGATCAAACGCTTTTGCCTGATCCAAGGACAGCAAGTACCCCTTCCAGTGGCCAGCCCTACCCTGCTCCACAGCCTCTCGGACACTGAGCACAGCACTAAATGTACTGCGGCCCGGAACAGAGCAATGCTGAGCCCCCGAAAGGAGCCGGGGTGCAAACTCCACCAGCCGGTTAAACAGCACTTTTGCCAGAATCTTTCGGTCCACATTGAGAAGCGCTATGGGACGCCAATTCTCAATGTGGAACGGGTCTTTACCCTTTGACAGGATGATCAGCGCTGACCTCCTCATTGACTTTGGCAGAGTGCCCGAGGATAGACACTCATTAAATACCTCGGTCAACAGGGGAACCAAAGTGTCCTTAAAGGTCTTATAGAACTCAGATGTTAAGCCATCTGGACCGGGTGACTTCTTGAGGGCAAGCCCATCAATAGCCATCCTGACTTCCTCTTCCCGGATCATCTCTGTCAAAACGTCAAGAGAGGGGTCTACTCCTAGTTCAGGGATGGTTTCAGCCAAGAAAGCTGACACCTTATCCCGATCTAGATCCTTCCTTCCCAAGAGGTGCGAGTAAAAGGATCTGATGACCTCCAAGATCCCTGATCTGGACCTTTTCAAGGATCCCGTACTATCAATCAGTCCTGAGACTACCTTACTATTCACTGACATCTTGCAGTTTCTGTAAGGGTCGGGCGAGCGGTACTTCCCGTAATCCCTCTCAAAAACCAAAGATGCGTGCCTATCGTACTGACACCTCATCAGCAAGGATTTCACTCTGGAGATATCATCACGACTACCTCCAGTCGAGACAAGGTGCTCAAGTTTCTTCCTCAGGCCCTGGTACAAACGGTACCTGTTTAGGCTTCTGAGGCCTGAGAGCTGGCGGAAGAATCTCGCAACCCTTTTTTTGAAGATCTCCCACCACTCTGACTTACTGCTACAAAGGCCCAGCAATGGTACCTGGCTCTGAAGAAAATCCTCAAAGGACTGTCTTATCTCCGCTTCTTCCAAGAGAGACGAATTCAGCTTCCAATAGCCTCTGCCCATCCGGGGGGTCTCTGTAACATTCAGAGAAAACAAAATTAAACAGTGATCGGAGAACTCCACCTCAACAACAGACACTGCTGAAGAGACGGCCTCCTCCTTTAAATAAAACCTATCTATCCTAGACCTACAACTACCCCTATGATAGGTGAATCCCGCGTGGCCTGGGGTGTGCCGGATGTGGACATCCACCAGGCGAGCCTCACTCGCTATGCTATTTAGGGCGACGCTATCATAAGTCAGCTTGTCTCTGGCACCTCCCCTGTCTTGGGGCCTCGTGACAGCATTAAAGTCCCCTCCAAAGACCACCTGCCGACTTGTAAAAAGATAGGGCTTGATCCTCATAAAGAGACACTTCCGGTCCCACTTAGACTGTGGGCCGTAGATGTTAATAAGGCGAAGTTCTTGTCCCTTCATGAGGACATCTAAGATCAGGCACCTCCCCATTTCTAACTCGATAACCCGTCGGCATTCTACCGCTGCGGTAAAAAGGACCGCCACTCCGCTATACGGCTCGGCCCCAAGAGACCAGTAGGAGGGCCCATTCCTCCACTCTCTTTTAGCCTTGTAGATAGATGACATATCTGTTAGCCTGGTCTCTTGCAAAAATAAAATATCAGCATTAATATGGGCAAAAAAATCATAGGCCGCAAATCGAGCCGTATCTGACTTTATGCTGGCAACATTAATGGATGCCAGAGTCAACGGAGAGGGTGCCGCCATCAAGGGTGATTGAGTTAGACAGCTTTCTTTTTCCCACCATCCTTCCCATCCACCCCACCACCCTCCTCATCAGATGATGGTTTACCCCTTTTTAGTGAGATGGATGTGTCCATTTTCCCTTTATTTACATTTTCCTCATCCCCTGACTCTGAGCCAGTCCCCCCCCCATGAAGACATAGGTTCCCCAGGGAGAGAGGACTCAGGGTCCCCTGTGGGCCCCACCGCAACATCCGGAACCTCACCCCCAGCCTCCTCCTCCGAAGAGGAAATGTCGCGGAGGGCTCGGAACCGGTTGGAGAGACCAATCAGAGGGGGGTCAGTTGTACCTTCCTTTGGCATCTGGCGGGTGGGAGAAGATTTTAAATCTCCCTTTTTCTTATTCCTCCGAGTACCCCGCTTTGTTTCTGCCCATCTCCCTCTGTCCTCATCTGCGCTCCCACCATGGGAGGACAGCGAGGAGACAGTATCCTCCTCTTTGTGGATCCTTCCAGTCTCCTCATCCAGTTCACTATCCCCCAGGGCCTCAGCAGTAACACTGGTCGCAGGGACAGGATCAGAAGCCACCTCAGCTGGCTGATGCTCCTGTGACTCCCGAATCTCCCTATCCCTTTGACGCTTCTTGAGACGCCTCAGTTGGGCAGGCGTCTTCTGCTTACTTTTCTTCCCTGGCCCCTGCACCCCTTCATCCCCGCCAGCCATCCCCCCAGCAGAGTTCACCTCATGGCTTACCCCCACTGGGGCAACAACCGCGTTGACAAAGGAACGAGGGCAGCGACTGAATGGGTGACCTAAGTCACCACACAGGTGACACCTAATCTCTGCACAAGATGCAGCGAGATGGCCTATTTCCCCACACAGAGTGCACTTCTGCACAGTGCAATTGGCACTAAAATGTGTGGGGTCACCACATCTGTGACAGAGCTTCGGCTGACCCTGGTAGAAGATCTGGATACGATCCCTTCCGAGGAAGGTCGCAGATGGTATATGGGTAACGGTGTTTCCTGAAAGCTTAAGCTTGACCATAAACGTCCAGGCCCCTGACCAGATGCCATATTCATCCCTGTTCTTTTTTGGGACCTCCACCACCTCTCCATACCGACCTAGCCACGTCATGATGTCAATACAAGAAAGTGATTCGTTACGGGTTAAAACGGTCACTTTCTTGACATTGTTTTGGCGAGACACCGCCTGAATGGCAAAGTCTCGCCAGCCGGGCTCATTCTTTACCAGCTCATAATTCGACCAGAAGAGCTCAAGCCCCTCTGGCCGAACAAAGCTGATATCGAACTCTGGGGTACCATAAGGATGTATTAAGGCGTAGATGTCAGCTGCCTTAAAGCCCAACTTCAGCAGAAGCTCAACAACTTTAGATCTTGGAGGACATGTATCACTGCCTCTCCACCTCAGCCGGACCACATTCCTTCGGAGACCACCTGGCCCGGCTGTTGGGAGGGACCACACAGTATCCCCCCCTCTTTCCTCTCGGAAGGCTGAAAGACCATGTCTTTCTATCCAAAAGGATAGATCAACCTCCCTACCCTCTACATTGATTGATCTCTCCCCTCTCCTTAAGGCCCCCAGGAGACGCTGCTGCAAATTGCCCCCCCCAGAGCCAGAAGACGAGGAAGGTGCCCCCCTCCCCCCAGCGGTGACATTTGCGTAGCTGCGTACCGGTGCTGCCACCGCTGGGGGTGCAACTGGACCAGGCCCTACATCCCCACCACTAATCTGTGCCCCTTCACCACCCTCCTCCACATAATCCATACTCACACCATTATTGCCTGTTTTAGCTGATGTGCCCCCCATACCTCCACCCGTGCTACAGCCCATACTACAATTCACTCCAACATTAACCTCCTCATTCATACTGGCTGGACCGGTGCGTTCTGGTGCAGATAGTGTACCATCAGCATCACTGGGTACCAGAGCTGGAGCCACCACCACAGGACAGGTCACCGGTCCTTTATACAAGGACCGGGAAGCCTGCCTAGCCTGTTTATTAGTGGCCCCAGCCCTGTTTTTACTGGTACCCTCCGCCTCATCAGTACTGGAGTTTTCTGCTCCTGGGCGCCGCTGTTCTGGATAAGCGGCGCCAATACAAAATAAAGGTTTTAGTCCAGTCTTTCTGGGAGGCGAAGACATCTTGGCCCCAGCAGCTCTTTCACGATGACACCGCTGCTCCAAAGGAACAGCAGTGCCAACGCTCAGAGCCACCGGAGCTCCCGCAGCTGACTCTGGCACAAAGCCGCCCCCCCCTCCCGTTAGGGAGCAGCCCAATGTGCCAGAGCCATCCATGCCCATCGCTGGGCAAATATCACTGTCCGACCTCACAGCCGATACATTGTCTGCTCCACCACTGTTACTACAAACAGCGATGGAGCTCACCGCCACACTAGACTCCATACTCTCCCCACTCTCCTGCACTGAGTCCACAGTAGAACTCTGAGAACGCTGAGAAATGGGGTTCACACAGTGAGCTGACCCTGCGGCCAGTCCGGGGGGCTCAGGGAGGGGGGTATATACAAATGTTACCTGCTCCTGGAGCTTGGTCTTCTTTAGCTTCTTTTTCCTTCCCCCAGGTGCCTCCTCTGGTAACTCATCCCCAAACGTGAAGTCCTGGAGGCGACCTGGGGACTCCAGGAGCTGGATCTGGGCCATCAGCGCCCCTCCCTGGTGACTGGTGCTGCTCTCATCCCCCGAACCGCCAGAGCCACGGCCAGATGACATCGCCACTTGCCCTGCAGGGAGCCCACTGTATGGGGTGAGATGTTGCAGACCCCCGGGTGGATTTGGCTCAACATTATCGGCCTCCGCAGCGTCTCCTTCCTCCTCCACCCGTGGCTGAAGCCCCCTCAGCCGTCTCTGCTTCTCTCTCTCCATTGTATGAAAGCGGTCTTCATTTAAAAGTTTTTCCCTAAATGGCCCGCTGTTCTCTAAAATAAAAGTTCTCTTCTTCTCCAGTATCCTTATTTCATTTTTCAGCTGTTTAATCCGGGCTGACAGCTCAGCTTTCTGTCGTTTCGCCGCAGTTTCCATCAGGGCTTTTGCTTCCCGTACCTCCTCCTGGAGCCTATACAAGCTGCCCCTTGCTTCCTCATATCCACGGATGTGTTCTGCCACACGAGAGTTATGGGGGACTCCAGACTCCCGGGCCCTAGGCATCCCCCAATCCTCCTCCACACATCCGTGGGCATTTAGCTTTGCTCCAGGAGGAGTATCACAGTCCACATTGTCAGGCCTTGTTGTCACAGTACCTGTGCTTCCGGAACTTCTTGCACTTGTAGTCCCACAACTTGCAGGGCCAGCCTTGCGGCTGCTCTTTGTCTCTACGGGTTCAGGGGTGGCTGGAGATGCATCGCTGCACCTCCTGGCAGAGCGCCTCAACCCGGAGACCTCTGATGCACTTCCTGACGCTGGTCCCTCCACACCTGGTCGCTGGCTCCCCCTGCCCCCCGCGGACCTGATTCGGGGGGCAGATGTTGGGGTTCTCCTCTCCTCGCTCATGCCTGAACACACGCTCTCCCTCTGGGGAAGGAAGAACGCTGTCCGGCACAGATGACACGGCAGAGCTCAGAGCGCACACACACCAAACAATCCAGCAAACGACTTCCTCCACACTCAGCAGACTCACAGGAAGATGCTCCCTCTAGTGGCCAGACTCCAGAGCTGTACTCACTATTCTGCTGGTGAGGTCACTGTGTACATTACATTACTTATCCTGTACTGATCCTGAGTTATATCCTGTATTATACCCCAGACCTGTACTCACTATTCTGCTGGTGAGATCACTGTGTACATACATTACATTACTTATCCTGTACTGATCCTGAGTTATATCCTGTATTATACACCAGAGCTGTACTCACTATTCTGCTGGTGAGGTCACTGTGTACATACATTACATTACTTATCCTGTACTGATCCTGAGTTATATCCTGTATTATACTCCAGAGCTGTACTTACTATTCTGCTGGTGAGATCACTGTGTACATACATTACATTACTTATCCTGTACTGATCCTGAGTTATATCCTGTATTATACTCCAGAGCTGCACTCACTATTCTGCTGGTGAGGTCACTGTGTACATACATTACATTACTTATCCTGTACTGATCCTGAGTTATATATCAGACAGGAGGCGAGTATCTTGCATTAAACCTTTCTTTTTAATGCCCATAGCAGAAAACCACAGACAATTCATTTACGTCAGTATTAGAAAAATTCCATTAAAACTACAACCCCCAGCAGCCCCTGGATCCTCCCTCCCATGGGTCGGCGACCCTATATAAGAGGCTGTCTGGACCTCCTCCTCTTTCTTTCTGCTCATAGCAGGAGTTAAGTATATCTGTGTTTTTGCTTCTAACATTCTAGTTTATTGTGTCTTTTGTTATTGTGTCTTTAGTGTTACAGTACATTGTCTGTACTGTATACTCTTTTTTTTATTCATTCTTTATATTTCTCTTTATATTTCTCTTTATACTTTATCTTTATTTCCTATTTCTTTAATTACATTTCTTTCTCTGTTTTCTACTTTATTCTCACTATTCTGAGTTCTCCGCCCTGGTTGCTCCCAGTTTACTGGTGGGTACAGGGCAATTACCACTTCAACTATCACTACTTACCGGCGCCATCTTGTGCATATTCACGCCGTCTCTGTCCTTCTTCCCGCTGCTTTCTCTCGGCTTCGCGGGCTTGGTGATGTCTGAGGGGCGCGGCCGAGTGACACGCGCCGCGTGACGCGCCCTCTCTGCGTCCAGCGCAGCCTATCACAGCCAGTACAGCCGTAGTCTCGTGAGATTATGGCCGTAAGCGCTGGTGCTGTGCTCCTCCTCCTCTCCCCGTCGCCAGTGTTGCTGCGAACGGTGAGAGGAGGGCCAGCACTGGAGATAGCTGCGGTCTAAGTGAGAGATAGGTTATATTCCCATCAGATCTATATATATTTAGTCATTAAGTACCTTCAGCCCTACAGTCTATAGTGTGGCTGATACTCTTCAGGGTTATCCCTGACTGATTAGGACTATATACGGTTCTTCCATTTGCTTTTTTTTCTGTACCTCATTGCTGTAACAGCTGTTAGCATTACCTGTACAGATGGCTGGTGAAAGCAGCAACGCTTCTCTTTCTGCCCTACCTGGTTCTGCCAGTGAGGCCATAGAAATCATGTCGGCAGCCCAGATACAAGATTTAATAAATAAATCTATTCAGGCAGCTTTGGTTTCTTCTGCTGCTCCTGGCCTATCTTCTGCCTCAGGGGCCACCTCTACAGGAGATAAAGTCACATCTGAGCGCAAGCACATGATGGGACGTTCCAACTCCCCGGCAGGGGAAGATAATAATGTGTACCAGGCAAGACCTGACCCGGTCTGCCACAACCCGCATCAAACTGAACAAATCCGACCCTTGGGCCTCAAGGGGACCAACTTGAAGAGGCAAAAGTCCGCCAGGCGGGCTAAGCCAGACTCATATGATACGTCTAGCAACGAGTCATCAGCTGAGTCTGAAATAGATGACGTCACAGGCCCTGAGTCTGATGACCAAGATGCGGAGTTCCGACTATCAGGAAGCCGACCCAGAGATGCCTAATGAGGCGATCCTTGATTCGCTCGGACAGCCGTTTTTCTGTCCGGATGCGATCACACATCCCCGTTCTGGGGATTGGGCACCATTGCCTCAAGTGGCGCAGTATATAGAATACTGGACCAGAAGGTCTCTTGATCGCATAAACCGCAATACATTAAGGGCGGAATGCCTTAGGCCATATGTGGCCAAAAAAGTCGTGGTTACGCCGGAGATCGACCCGATCCTCCTGAAGTATTTGACTCGCTCTGGCAAATACGCCAAGAAGGGGATCGAAAGATCCTTTAAAGTGATATAAAGTGCGTACCACTTACGAAGATTCTAAATTTATCGGAGCAGGCAGCGGCTGCTGCCCAACCCGTAGATCTACAACAATTGAGAGGCTGGGCCCAGCGGGCTATCTGCTTGTTGGGAAGCGCAAATACTACATGCTCAACTGAACGAAGACGTTCAATTATTATGAAATTGGAGCCCCAGCTCTCTCATCTGGCCAAAAACGAGCCAGGCCCTTTGGCTGAAGGGTTCTTATTCGGTGAGGATCTTATAAAAGACATTAATAAATTTGTGAGTCCTCTCTCCAGCCTAGATAAGGCTCAGACTTCCTTGAAGAAGTCCACTACACCTACTAAGGTTTTTGGCAAGGCCGGCAGAGGCAGAGGCCGATCTGCCGGCCGCATTGCCTCATACAGGCCCTACGCTAGACCAGTTGTCCAGGCATACGCTCCTCTCCAGCAGCAGTATAGCTTACCCGTGGCACAGCCTGCACCCTTTTTCCCCCCTCGAGGAAGGCCTTGGAGGGGACGAGGAGGTCGTGGATATCCCAGATCCCGTCCGCCGACCGGTGAGTAAAATCCCATCTCTTCCACACACATTGGTGGGGGGCAGACTGAGGTATTTTACCCATGTCTGGTCCACGATTACGGCAGACGTTTGGATCCTCAATACTGTAGCGGGCTACCAGATAGAGTTCCAATCTCTTCCCCCGTTGAACATCATACCTCAACCCATACGGTTCTCCGCACAAAATGTAACGCTCATAGACAACAAGCTCCAGGAGCTCTTGTCCAAACAGGCGGTCCGAGAGGTAGGCCCCTCGTCTCCCGGGTTTTTCAGCAATATCTTTTTGGTCAAAAAGAAGGATGGCGGTTATCGCCCTGTGATAGTTGAATCAACACGTGACTTACCGTCACTTCAAGATGGAGGGGATCCATCTACTACGAGACCTTCTCTGGCCAGGAGACTGGTTAGTGAAGGTAGACCTGAAGGACGCGTATCTTACCGTCCCCGTACCCTACACCTACCGACCTTTCCTAAGGTTTCTGTGGAGGGAACGAATGTTGCAGTCTACCTGCCTATCACCAAGTTGCTGAAACCGGTCGTGGCTGCTCTCCGGAGCAGGGGGGTGCGACTTATAATCTACCTGGACGATCTGCTAATTATGGCCTGTTCCAGAGCGCAAGCCAGGCTGCACAGCCAATGGGCGGTTTCTTTGATGGAGGACTTAGGATTCCTCATCAACCACAAGAAGTCTGTACTGACCCCCTCGCAGGAGATAGAATTCCTAGGTTTCCTAGTGGATACCAAACGGGCCATCCTGATGTTACCGAAATCCAAGTTGGCTATGATTCGGAAGGAAATCAGAGCGACCTTGTGCAAAGGTCGAGTGTCTCTGAGGATGATTGCACGCCTAGTTGGCCTATTATCGGCCTCTATGCAAGCGATCTTCTTGGCCCCACTTCATTATCGGGCCCTTCAGAGACTCAAAGCCCTCCATCTTCGCCAGGGTCTCCGTTATGCAGACGAAGTTACCCTTTGTCCGGAGGCAGTAGAAGAATTGCATTGGTGGTTACGTCACGCCGTCGAATGGAACGGCAGGACTGTATTCAATTCTTGCCCGAACGTCATAATAGAGTCCGATGCGAGTCGTCAAGGTTGGGGAGCTCGCCGCGGGCTAGACACTTCAGGAGAGAGATGGTCCGCAGAGGAGTCTCTCCTCCACATCAATGCCTTGGAACTTCTGGCAGCATTCTTTGCTATCAGTTTTCTACCCCACATTTCCAATTGTTGCGTGCTTTTACGTATGGACAATGTGGCGGCGGTTCAATATGTCAACCGCCTTGGGGGCATGAGGTCCAGAGTGCTGGCGGACATTGCGTCCGAGTTCTGGCATTTTTGCCTCTCCCGAGACATCGTCCCGGTGGCAGAATACCTCCCCGGTGTGTCCAATATTGTGGCGGACTGGAATTCTCGTTATCTGAATGATTCCAGCGATTGGACGCTGGACCGTTCTATCTTTCTAGCTTTGCAGGACCTTTGGGGTCCGTTCCTCACGGACCTCTTCGCATCCCGCCTCAATCGTCAATTGCCTCATTTTTACAGCTGGAGGCCAGACCCGGAAGCGTCCGCAGTAGATGGATTCCGCCAGATGTGGTCGCGGGGGTCGCACTATGCGTTTCCCCCATTCAATATGATTACCAGAGTCCTTCTCCAAGTAGCGAGTCAGAAGGCGACGGTGGTGTTGGTCACCCCTTGGTGGCCCACACAACCGTGGTTTCCCCTTCTACTAGGGATGTCGATCGACTATCCTCGGTTGATTCCTCACTCGCCTCGCCTTCTCACGAACCCGACCAGGGGTCTCCACCCGTTGGTACTGGAGGGCAACTTTCCACTCCTTGCGTGGTTGGTTTCGGAGTCCCGGACACAATCGGCTAGAGACCTCCTTGCCTTGGCCTGGGCCCCAGGGACTAGATCGGCATATTGATCAGCCTGGGCTTTGTGGGTTCGTTGGTGTGATCAACGGCAAATTGATGCCGTTCAAGCACCTGTTTCAGTAATAGTGAATTATTTAGCAGACTCTTTTGAGTCTGGAAAATCTTATAGTTCACTTAACGTGTACAGGTCCGCCATATCGGCACACCATTGCCCGGTGGACGCATTACCGGTGGGTAAACATCCTCTGGTATGTAGGCTCTTGCGGGGCATAAAATTTAAACGTCCTCCCCGTCCTAGATACCAATCCACTAGGGATGTCTCCCGTGTGTTGGACTTATTTTCCTCTTGGGAGGACAATGACGTCCTCTCTTTGAAATTTTTATCCTTCAAGATTACTACTCTTTTATGCTTAGTGTCCATAAAAAGGGTGCTGGACGTTAAAGCATTGGATATTTCCAGGCAACAGTTTTCGCCAGAAGGGGTGCGGTTTTCTGTGGTTCGGAGAACTAAGACGAGACTTCAGTCTGTCTTCTACCCCTTTTTTCCGGATCACCCACGCCTGTGCGTGGTACGCTGTCTCCAAACGTACGAGACACGGACCGCGCCGTTATGATCTGAGACTCACAATCAATTATTGATTTCGTATGTTAGGCCTCACCTTCCGGTATCCTCGGCTACTTTGGCCAGGTGGGTGAGGTCAACCATGGGAATGGCGGGGATAGATATCTCCCTTTTTGGTGCCCACTCTTCTAGAGGGGCTATGGCCACTAAAGTGGTCACTTCAGGGGGTTCGCTCTCGGACCTTTTACTGGCCGAGACGACTTTTCGGCAGTTTTACTTTAGGCCACAAGAACACGTGTCTGTGTCTGTGCTCTGATGTGTGTCTGTTCTCAAGTCTTAAGGTCATACACGTTTAGCTTTAAACTTGCAAGATATGAGCCTCCTGTCTGATATATAAATCCAGATTTTCCTAGCAAATGTGATGGAAAATATAAGTTATATGAAGACAGGAGGCGAGTATCTTCCCTCCCGACCCAACCCTGTTATGGTGTTCTTTCTCGTTTCAGGCTATTGAAGAGCAGAATCTTCATCTGCGTGGAAGGGACTGAGGAGTCCTGAGTTACAGTCGTTTGCTTTCCGTTCCAGTTAGAACACAGTTGGTGAGGCCCAGTTGGCCCTGACATCCAGTTGCCAAGAGTCGGAGTTTCGGTTGATGTCAGAGTGCTTCCGGTGTGACAGTGCTCTTTGCTGATGTCATTATAATAATAACACTAACTCTTCATTTATTGTTGTCCTTAGTGGCATTTGAACCCAAGGCCCCAGCACTGCAAGGCAGCAGTGCTAACCACTGAGCTACCATGCTACCTTTAGCATGCATCTGCTATGCATCTGCTATGCATCTGCTATGCATGGTTGCTAAAATGGACAGAGATGTCAGCACAGAGCACTGTGCTCGTGATGTCATCAGTGCTCCAAAAAGAAAGGAATTTCCTCTGTAGCATTCAGAAGCTAATAAGTACTGGAAGGATTAAGATTTTTTTATAGAAGTAATTTACAAATATGTTTAACTTTCTGGCACCAGTTGATTTAAAAGAAAAAAGGTTTTCACCGGAGTACCCCTTTAATGCAAGATACTCGCCTCCTGTCTGATATATAACTTATATTTTCAGTCACATTTGCTAGGAAAATCTCGATTTATATCCTGTACTATACTCCAGAGCTGCACTCACTATTCTGCTGGTGAGGTCACTGTACATACATTACATTACTTATCCTGTACTGACCCTGAGTTATATCCTGTATTATACTCCAGAGCTGTACTCACTATTCTGCTGGTGAGGTCACTGTGTACATACATTACATTACTTATCCTGTACTGATCCTGAGTTATATCCTGTATTATACTCCAGAGCTGTACTCACTATTCTGCTGGTGAGATCACTGTGTACATACATTACATTACTTATCCTGTACTGATCCTGAGTTATATCCTGTATTATACTCTAGAGCTGTACTCACTATTCTGCTGGTGAGGTCACTTTGTACATACATTACATTACTTATCCTGTACTGATCCTGAGTTATATCCTGTATTATACTCCAGAGCTGTACTCACTATTCTGCTGGTGAGGTCACTGTGTACATACATTACATTACTTATCCTGTACTGATCCTGAGTTATATCCTGTATTATACTCCAGAGCTGTACTCACTATTCTGCTGGTGAGATCACTGTGTACATACATTACATTACTTATCCTGTACTGATCCTGAGTTATATCCTGTATTATACTCCAGAGCTGTACTCACTATTCTGCTGGTGAGATCACTGTGTACATACATTACATTACTTATCCTGTACTGATCCTGAGTTATATCCTGTATTATACTCCAGAGCTGTACTCACTATTCTGCTGGTGAGGTCACTATATACATACATTACATTACTTATCCTGTACTGATCCTGAGTTATATCCTGTATTATACCCCAGAGCTGCGCTCACTATTCTGCTGGTGAGGTCACTGTGTATATACATTACATTACTTATCCTGTACTGATCCTGAGTTATATCCTGTATTATACTACAGAGCTGTACTTACTATTCTGCTGGTGAGATCACTGTGTACATACATTACATTACTTATCCTGTACTGATCCTGAGTTATATCCTGTAGATCTTTTATTAAAAAATATAAAACATTACAAAAAGAATAAACATCACCATAACAATAATACAAACAACATACACCTGTATAATATATACAAAAATGAGTCCATATTAGTCCAAAAATGTCCAACCAAGTATCTTCTGGTCCAGCCTCATTCTCACCAAACACACCGCTATAATAACAACCACTACTAAACACTCTACAATAATAATAATACTTACAGTAATAATAATAACAATAATAACTAAAAACTGGTCCGGTTGCATTTCCCCACCCAAAATAATAAATATGTGTCAAACCACCAACAAACACCGCAAACAGAAAAACCCAATATACAATGTTTTTTTTTATATTTTTAATATATTATTATTATTTTTTTTTTTTTTTTTTATTTATTAATTTTTTTTTAATTTTTTTTTTTTTTTTTTTTTTTATTTTGTCCCTGAGCTGGTCCCGCATCCCATGCCCCCAGTACATGATAACAGACGTCCATGAACCAGTCCAGGATTTTTTTTTTTTTTTTTTAAACAAAAAGTCCCACACAGAATCCCCCCTCCCCCCATCTACCCACCACCCAACCTAGCACTAAACCCCAACACAGCACAACCCCTAGAAAAAAATACAATATATATACATATATACACATATACATAAATGTACAAACAAAACAAATATATACAAAATAATACAAACCAAACAACAAACATCAATAAGGCTTTTCAATCACACAAACCCCTAAAGCTCAAGTTCAGTGCCTGCAAGCCCTATATCACCATATATCTACAGCACAAAACAAAAAAAACTAATGTGCCAGCATCAGCCCACCACCAGGGGGAGACAACAGGCTAAGGCACTTTAAAGGCAGAGCCCCTCCACAGACGAGAGGCCCTGCCAGCACCCAGCCTCTCGTACTCCAGAGAACGCACCTTCACCAGGTCACCAAGAATGTTCCTAACCACCTCACCCACAGGGAGGATTTTACGCTGCGTCGACACTAAACACCGTGCGTTCCACGTGTAATACCTGACCACTGAGCTGACTAGGAATAAAGTGCACCGGTCCCAGCCTCCAAGGTTTCTGAATGCCCCATAGGCCCATTCCGCATAGGAGAGACTGGCAAGCCGAGGCCAACCAATGGAAGCGCCCACCCTGGTGTAAACCTCTGTGTTAAAGGGACAATGAAGCAGAAAATGCTCCATGCTTTCCAGCATGCCTCCACACTCTTCGCGGGGACATCCCCGGTCATCAGAGCTCCTGCACTTCAGATTGTCCCTCACACACAGTTTCCCATGGAAGCAGCGCCAAGTCAAGTCCCAAAACTTCAAGGGGATCCTGATAGAATTCAAAAGCTCTAAACCCACCTCCAGATCCCGACTTGGGCAGTCCTTGAGTGCCAATGGCCTCTGGAAATGAGAAGACAGGACCCTCTTGTCAAGGAATTTCCTCGACAGAGTCCTAATCTCCCACATCCCCAGACCCCACCTACGAATAACCTTCAGAACCGGGGTAGCATAAGCCGGGAGATGCCCGTGTGGTGTGCGAAGATCCTTCACTTGCCCTCCTGTCTCCCATTCCTGGAAGAAAGGCCGAAACCATCCCCTACAGGAGGATACCCACGGAGGAGCCCTCTCTGACCAGAGGTTTGCTATATTGGTCTTAAGAAAGGTATTCACTAGGAACACCACAGGGTTGACCATACACAACCCCCCTAGTCTCCTCGTACGGTAAGTAACCTCCCTCTTCACTAGGTTCAGTCTATTCCCCCATAACATTTGGAAGAACACACTGTAGACCCGGGTCCAAAGAGGTTCTGGCAACATGCATACACTGCCCAGATATATCAGCAAAGGGAGCAGGAAAGTTTTCATCAGGTTAACCCTTTCCCGGAGGGTCAAAGACCAACCCTTCCACTGATCTACCTTCTGAGCGGCGATCTTAAGCCTGCTGTCCCAGTTTTGTTTGGGGTAATCCCCTTGGCCAAATTCGATGCCGAGGACTTTTGCGGATTCCTGGGGCTCTGGAAGGGCGTCCGGGAGATCAAAATCAGGATCTCCCCCTCCCAGCCAGAGACTCTCACACTTATCCTGATTGATCTTGGACCCGGATGCCTCCGAGTAGCGGTCCACCTCTGACATCACCCATCTGCCCTCCTCTTGTGAGGAGACAAACACGGTGACATCATCAGCGTACGCTACCGCCCTCAGAGCCGAATCCGGCACCGCCAGGTCCATTCTCACCCCCGCCAACGGTCCACAATCAATCCCTCTAAGGAAAGGATCGACTGCAAACACGTACAGCAAAGGGCTCAAAGGACAACCCTGACGGACACCAGACCCAACCTCAAAAGAGCGGCCAATCCAACCATTCACAAGCGGGAAACTCTCTGCCCCTACATACAAGGTCTTAAGCCAATCAACAAACCCCCCTGGCAGGCCATATCTCAGAAGGACAGACCAGAGGTACTCATGGTTAACCCGATCAAACGCTTTTGCCTGATCCAAGGAAAGCAAGTACCCCTTCCAGTGGCCAGCCCTACCCTGCTCCACAGCCTCTCGGACACTGAGCACAGCACTGAATGTACTGCGGCCCGGAACAGAGCAATGCTGAGCCCCCGAAAGGAGCCGGGGTGCAAATTCCACCAGCCGGTTAAACAGCACTTTTGCCAGAATCTTTCTGTCCGCATTGAGAAGTGCTATGGGACGCCAATTCTCAATGTGGGACGGGTCTTTACCCTTTGACAGGATGATCAGCGCTGACCTCCTCATTGACTTTGGCAGAGTGCCCGAGGATAGACACTCATTAAAAACCGCGGTCAAGAGGGGAACCAAAGTGTCCTTAAAGGTCTTATAGAACTCAGATGTTAAGCCATCCGGACCGGGTGACTTCTTGAGGGCAAGCCCATCAATAGCCATCCTGACTTCCTCTTCCCGGATCATCTCTGTCAAAACGTCAAGAGAGGGGTCTACTCCTGGTTCAGGGACGGTTTCAGCCAAGAAAGCTGATACCTTATCTCGATCTAGATCCTTCCTTCCCAAGAGGTGCGAGTAGAAGGATCTGATGACCTCCAGGATCCCTGATCTGGACCTTTTCAAGGATCCCGTACTATCAATCAGTCCTGAGACTACTTTACTATTCACTGACATCTTGCAGTTTCTGTAAGGGTCGGGCGAGCGGTACTTCCCGTAATCCCTCTCAAAAACCAAAGATGCGTGCCTATCGTACTGGCACCTCATCAGCAAGGACTTCACTCTGGAGATATCATCACGACTACCTCCAGTCGAGACAAGGTTCTCAAGTTTCTTCCTCAGGCCCTGGTACAAGCGGTACCTGTTTAGGCTTCTGAGGCCCGAGAGCTGGCGGAAGAATCTCGCAACCCTTTCCTTGAAGATCTCCCACCACTCTGACTTACTGCTACAAAGGCCCAGCAATGGTACCTGGCTCTGAAGAAAATCCTCAAAGGACTGTCTTATCTCCGCTTCTTCCAAGAGAGACGAATTCAGCTTCCAATAGCCTCTGCCCATCCGGGGGGTCTCTGTGACATTCAGAGAAAACAAAATTAAACAGTGATCGGAGAACTCCACCTCAACAACAGACACTGCTGAAGAGACGGCTTCCTCCTTTAAATAAAACCTGTCTATCCTAGACCTACAACTACCCCTATGATAGGTGAATCCCGCGTGGCCTGGGGTGTGCCGGATGTGGACATCCACCAGGCGAGCCTCACTCGCTATGCTATTAAGGGCGACGCTATCATAAGTCAGCTTGTCTCTGGCACCTCCCCTGTCTTGGGGCCTCGTGACAGCATTAAAGTCCCCTCCAAAGACCACCTGCCGACTTGTAAAAAGATAGGGCTTGATCCTCATAAAGAGGCACTTCCGGTCCCACTTAGACTGTGGGCCGTAGATGTTAATAAGGCGAAGTTCTTGTCCCCTCATGAGGACATCTAAGATCAGGCACCTCCCCATTTCTAACTCGATAACCCGTCGGCATTCTACCGCTGCGGTAAAAAGGACCGCCACTCCGCTATACGGCTCGGCCCCAAGAGACCAGTAGGAGGGCCCATTCCTCCACTCTCTTTTAGCCTTGTAGATAGATGACATGTCTGTTAGCCTGGTCTCCTGCAAAAATAAAATATCAGCATTAATATGGGCAAAAAAATCATAGGCAGCAAATCGAGCCGTATCTGACTTAATGCTGGCGACATTAATGGACGCCAGCGTCAACGGAGAGGGTGCCGCCATCAAGGGTGATTGAGTTAAACAGCTTTCTTTTTCCCACTCCCCTTCTCACCCTCCACATCAGAAGAACTCTTCACCCTCTTTAGAGAAATTGAAGTGTCCATCTCACCAGACGTCGTTTTACTTTCCTCGTCTCCGGATTCAAGGCCAGTCCCTTCCCCCGAGGACATAACCTCCCCAGGGGAAGAGGACTCGGCGCCCCCTGGAAGCCCCTCTGCCACCTCCCCCTCATCCTCCCCCTCCGAAGAAGAGGAGGAGACGTCCCTGAGGGGTCGGAATCGATTGGAAAGGCCAACCAGAGGGGAGTCAGTTTTGCCTTCCTGTGGCACCTGGACCAGGGTGGGAGAAGATCTTAAATCTCCCTTTTTTTTTTTACTTGTACCCCGCTTTCGTGTCTCCTTCTGCCATCCCACATCATCCTCCTCCACGCTATCTGAGGAGATGGCACCTTCCTCATTCTGGATCCTCCTGACCTCCTCATTCAGCTCGCCATCCCTCAGGGTCTCAGCAGCAAGGTTGGCCTCTGGGACAGAATGAGAGGTCGTCCCAGTAACCCGGGCTTTCCCCATCACCCTATCCCTTTGGCGTTTATCAAGACGTCTTAGTTGGGCTGGTGTCTTTTTCTTGCTGTTCCTCACTGACCCCTCAGTTCCTCCACCCCTGCTAGTCCCCTCCCCAGCAGATTCCGGCTCGTGATCTTCACCCGCTGGGGACAAGACTGCATTAGCGAAAGAACGAGGACAACGACTGAATGGGTGACCTAAGTCACCACACAGGTGACACCTAATCTCTGCACAAGATGCGGCAAGATGGCCTACACCCCCACACAAGGCACATTTCTGCACCGTACAGTTTGCACTGAAGTGTGTGGGGTCACCACATCTGTGACAGAGCTTCGGCTGACCCCGGTAGAAAATCTGGATACGATCCCTACCGAGAAAGGCAGAGGATGGAATATGGGTAACTGTATTTCCTGAACGTTTAAGTTTTACCAAAAACGTCCAGGCTCCTGACCAGATGCCAAACTCGTCCCTGTTCTTCTGCGGGACCCCCATTACCTCGCCATACCGTCCTAACCAGGTGATGATGTCAACACAAGAGAGTGATTCGTTACGGGTCAAAACGGTCACTCTCTTGATTTCGTTTTGGCGAGACAATGCCTGTATGGCAAAGTCTCGCCAGCCGGGCTCATTCTTTACCAATTCATAATTCGACCAGAAAAGCTCAAGCCCCTCTGGCCGAACAAAACTGATATCGAATTCAGGAGTACCGTAGGGATGTATCAAGGCGAAGATATCAACTGCCTTGAAGCCCATCTTTAGCAAGAGCTCAACCACTTTCGTCCTTGAAGGACACATATCTTCGCCCTGCCACCGAAGACGGACTACATTCCTACGGTTACTACCTGCCCCGGCTGTTGGGAGGGACCACACAGTATCGCCCCCTCTTTCCTCTCGGAAGGCAGAGAGACCGTGTCTCTCTATCCAGAAGGACAGATCAACTGCTCTACCCTCTACATTAATCGACCTTTCCCCCTTTTTCAGAGCTTCCAGGAGACGTCGCTGCAATAAACCGTCCCTAGAGTCAGGAGACGAGGAAAGTATTCTACTTCCCCCAGCAGTGACATTGGCATAACTCCTATGGTCTGTCACCACTGGGGGGGCAACCGGACCAGACCCTGCACCTACACCACTGCCGATGACAACATCCCCACCACCCCCAATGACAACATTAGCACCAACTCCAATAACATGGTCACCACCTCCCCCAAAAACACCTTCCCCAGTAACATCAATCTCCATCCTCTCCCCAGTCATACATCCCCCAACCCCATTTACCCCATCACTCACACTGGCTGGACCAGCAACAGGTAAACCGGCAAATGATGATGATGATGGTGATGTTGATGAAGATACATTTTCAGTCCGTTGTGCCTCGGCATCACGGGGCACTAGAGCTGGGACAACCTCCGCTGGCCCTTTAAGGGACCGGGCAGCATGCTTACCCAGTCTAGAGGAGGCCCCAGCCCTGTTCTTATTAGTGCCCTCCGCCTCATCAGCAATTTCTGCAGTCTTATCAGGGCGCCGCTGATCAATGGGATCAGCGGCGCCAATACAAAATAAGATTTGTTCTTTTCTTTTGGGAGCATCTGCTACATCTGTAGTCACCGCGACTACCTCCGGCACTGAGTCACCCCCCCCTCCCACAGGGGAGCGAACTACAGCACCGGAGTCTGCCTCTCTGCCCACCGCTGGGCCGCCCTCACTGTCCGGCCTTGCAGCCAGTGCCTTCTCTGCTCCATCCCTGCTACTGCAAACAGGCATGGAATTTTGTGCCCTTTTAGTACCTGTACTCTCCCCGCTCCTTTGCACCGAGTCCACCACAGAACACGGGCTGGGCTGGGTAACGGGGCTTGCACAATGAGCTGACCCTGCGGCCGACTCAGGGTTTACAGGGAGGGGGGTGTAGATGTAACTCACCACTTCTTGCCGCTTTGGCTTGGTCTTCTTTTTCTTCTTACCCCCAGGTGCCTCATTTGGGAACTCATCTCCGAACACCAGATTCTGAGGACACACTGGGGATTCCAGCATACGTATCTGGGCCATTAGCGCCCCTCCCTGGTAGCTGTTGTCACTGTCTTCCCCTGAGTCGGCAGGTGATACTGCTGGCTGCTGTGCAGGGGGCCCACTGTACGGGGCCTGCTGCTGTTGCGACAGGCCACCAGGTGGATCTGGCTGTTGTTCTCCCTCTATCTCCTCCTCATCATCCACCTGGCTCTCAGGTTGCAGCCCCATCAACCTTCTCTGTTTCTTTTCATCCATATCTCTGAAACGCTCTTGATTTTTCAGCTTTTCTTTAAATGGACCACTCATCTCCAGCAATTCCTCCTTTCTTTCCTCCAAAGCATTTATTTCAGCCATCAGACCTTTTATCTGTGCCTGGACTTCAGGCTTCTTCTTCTTTGGGGTAACCTCCAGCCTAGAACGGACATGGCGAAGTTCCTCCTGAAGCCTCCTCACAGCTTTCCTGGCGTCTTCATACTCACGGAGGTGACTTACGACCCGGGTAGTATAGGTGGAAATAGACTCCCGGGTCCTCAGCACTCCCCAGCCTTCCTCACTGAGGTCGGCTTCACCTCCGTGAGTACTCTGCCTTCCTCCAGATGACCTTGGCTTTCTGCTGGCAGCACCCAGCTTTCCCAAATTGGGATCCTCGTTTCCAGAAACCTTTCGGCCTCTTGCCTCTGTGGGGGGTGTTGGAGTGACATTGCTGCGACTCCGGGTGGATCGCCTAACCCCCAGATCTTCTGATGTACAGGCCGCTTGCTGGCCTCTCCTGCCTCCCTGCGGCCTACTCCGGGAGGCAGAAGCCTGGGCCTCGCCTCCCTCACTCATCCCTGGAAACCCACTCCCTCCCTGGGGAGGAGAAAGCAGGTCCCAGGTGGAACAGGTGGTAATTCCCTGGAGCTCAGGAGGCACAGCAGACACCACCACACAGCTGAACTGAAGCAGAACCACACCCACAACTGATTGGCTCCCACTCCAGAGCTGTACTCACTATTCTGCTGGTGAGGTCACTGTGTACATACATTACATTACTTATCCTGTACTGTTCCTGAGATACTCATTAATCTTCTTTTGTTCCATGGATTTGCCCAATAAGTGTCAGTAAAGTGTTAAGTTCATCTATATTAGTCAGTACATTACACATACTAAGAACACAGAAACTTTTCATTATGTAAATCTGCTGCAAAATCACCCTTTAAAGGGACAGTGACTAAATCGAATGTATTGCATTCTTATGGATTTGCACTAAAAGTTTCAGTTAAGTGTTAATGATGTTTTACAAAATCCTAAAACAACTTGTTCCTGCACTTTGCACTACAACAGTTATTCCCAGCCAGGGAGGTGTCGTTTTGCAACAGCTGGAGGCCGCCTGATTGGGAAACTCTGCACTATAGGAACAGTGACAAAAGATAGTTGGGCACACAGGGAACACCCTGCCACACTACATGACATTTGAAGGACTACTACTCCCAGCTGGCCTGCATTGAAATAGTCCCCGGCACTACACCTCCCAACAGCCTAGTTTTGCAACAGCTGGAGAGCCACAGGTCCGGGAACACTGACTTAAAATTTAGCATTTCAGAATTTGGTCACAGTCCCTTGAAAGCTTGCTCTTGCAGCAGATTTACCAAATGGAAAGTCTTTGGAGTGCTATTAACTTGTGTAACACAGTGACTAACATAGGTGAACTTTAACACTTTACCAAAAGTTTTTGTACAAATCCAACACAACACAATGAGTGCAGATGAATGTTTGGTCACTGTTCCTTTAATGGGCGTTGTTACGCTAAGCGCTCCAGGCCCCCCTGCTGGCCTCGGAGCGCTCACAGCATGTGTCCCCAGGCAGCACTCCGGCGTCTCGGCGTGTGCGTCCCCGCTCTCTAGGGCACGCGCGCGCCGGGACTCTTCGATTTAAAGGGCCAGTGCACCAGTGATTGGTGCCTGGCCCAAAGTGGTTATTAAGGGTTAAGTTTTGTGAGAGGCAGTGCTCTTGGACTTAATTAGGCCTCACCTGTGCACTGCCTATAAATACCTTCTCCTCCCACAGCCTCCTGCCGGATCTTTGCGCCTTGTGCCTAGAGAAAACGTACCCTATCGTTCCAGTGTTACCCTGCCAGTTGCCGACCTGTTGCTAACCCCTTGCCCGTGACTACCGCCTTAGAACCTGTGCTGCCTGCCCTGACCATTGCTACGTCTGACTACGCTTCTGCCTATCCCTCCTGTACCGCGTCTATCTCAGTAATCAGAGTTGAGTCGCTACCGGGTGGAACGACCTGGGGATTACCGCCGCAGCAAGACCATCCCGCTTTGCGGCGACAGCTTTGCTAAATTTGACCCAAGGAGGCGCTTCTGTGGGTGATTACGCCATCCAATATCGTACTCTCGCCTCAGAGTTGAATTGGAACAATGAAGCCCTATGTGCTACATTCAAGAAGGGACTAAGCAGTGAGATTAAGGACGTTCTAGCTGCACGTGAGATACCTGCTAACCTTGGTGACCTCATTTTCCTGGCCACAAGGATTGACAAGCATTTCTCAGAGAGACAAGAGGATCTCCTCCAAGAAAGAGAGAAGGCTCGTACAGGACGCTATACTCGCTTGTCTCCGGTTTTTCAGCGTCCACTGGACCTCTTCTCTGGGCCTCCCGCCGTGGAAGCCATGCAAGTGGACCGGTCTCGTCTGACCTCGCAAGAACGGAGTCATCGCAGACACCAAAATTTGTGTCTGGACTAGTACCGAGCATTTCCTCAGAGACTGTCCTCTCCGTCCTCCACGTACTGGGAAACGCACGCACCTAGTAAACGTAGGAGAGACGTTGCTAGGTGTAGATTCTTCCTCTCCATGCCTGACGGTATCTGTGCAGCTTTCCGTGCCTGCCAAGTCTTCCTTCACTGCCACAGCCTTCTTGGATTCTGGATCTACCGGCAATTTCATCCATGCCTCCTTGATAGACAAGCATCAAATTCCTGTGGTCCGTTTGTCCAAGCCTTTCTTCATCTCTACAGTCAATGGAGAGAGACTTACTACTACTGTCCAGTACCGCAGTCCACCTCTACAGATGGACATTGGCTTTCTGCATACTGAAAGTTTGGAGTTCTTTGTCCTACCCTTTTGCTCCTCTAAACTCCTCCTTGGTTTGCCCTGGCTTCAGCGCCATTGTCCCGTCCTGGATTGGACCACCGAAGAAATCCAGAGATGGGGGTCCTCTTGCTTTGGCCGCTACCTCAAGACCGTACCCATCAAGCAAGACCCTGTTGCTTCTCCGCCACCAGGCCTTCCCGAACCCTACCAGAGTTTTGCTGACGTTTTTTGTAAGAAGCAAGCTGAAGTTCTTCCACCTCATAGACCCTATGATTGTCCGATCGATCTGATGCCAGGGACTACTCCTCCTCGGGGTCGTATCTATCCACTCTCTCCACCAGAGATTCTTGCCATGTCGGAGTACATCCAAGAAAACCTGCAGAGGGGTTTCATAAGGAAGTCTTCTTCTCCAGCTGGAGCCGGTTATTTCTTTGTTACTAAAAAGGACGGCTCCCTCCGCCCATGCATAGATTACAGAGGACTTAACAAGATCACAGTTAAGAACCGTTACCCTCTCCCCTTGATCACTGAGCTCTTTGACCATCTGCGTGGGGCCAGAATCTTTACCAAGCTGGATCTCCGTGGAGCTTACAACTTGATCCGAATTAGAGAGGGTGACGAGTGGAAGACCGCCTTTAACACACGGGATGGCCATTTTGAATACCTGGTGGTGCCCTTCGGCCTCTGCAACGCACCTGCCGTGTTTCAAGAATTTGTCAATGACATTTTCAGAGATCTACTTTACACCTGCGTGGTCGTATACCTTGATGACATTCTCATTTTCTCCTCAAACCTTGAGCAACACCGGGAACATGTACGCCAAGTCCTTTCACGCCTTCGAAGAAACCGCCTCTAAGCAAAAATCGAGAAGTGCCTGTTCGAGCGGTCCAGTCTGCCCTTCCTGGGGTACATAATTTCCGCCCAAGGTTTACAGATGGACCCGGCTAAGCTCTCCGCAGTTCTGGACTGGCCATGCCCCTCTGGACTTCGTGCCATCCAAAGGTTTTTGGGTTTCGCCAACTATTATAGGCAATTCATCCCTCATTTCTCCACCCTGGTTTCTCCCATAGTGGCCTTGACCAAGAAAGGTGCTAATCCCAAATTGTGGCCTCCTCAAGCAGAAGAAGCCTTCCAGTCCTTGAAAGCCGCTTTTGCCAACGCACCTGTACTTTCCAGACCGGACCCCACTAAGTCTTTTTCTCTTAAAGTGGATGCCTCCTCCGTGGGTGCTGGAGCCATGCTCACCCAGAAGTCACTTAGAGGCAGGACCCTAACTTGCGGCTTTTTCTCCAAGACCTTCACCCCAGCCGAGAGAAACTACTCGATTGGTGACAGGGAGTTGCTGGCCATCAAATTGTCTCTTGAGGAGTGGAGATATCTTCTCGAGGGATCCATCCATCCGGTGTCCATTTACACTGACCACAAAAATCTTGCCTATCTTCAGTCCGCACAGAGTCTCAATCCACGCCAGGCTCGTTGGTCCCTGTTCTTTGCTCGCTTCAATTTTGTGATCCATTTCCGTCCGGCAAGCAAGAACATCAGGGCAGATGCTCTTTCCCGCTCTTCAGATGTGGTGGGTGATGAGACTACTCCCCAGCATATTATTCCGCCCGAGCGCCTGTTTGCCGTTGCTCCTGTGGACCTGCGCTCTCTTCTTCCTGGCAAGTCCTATGTGCCTCCTCGTCAGCGCCATCAAATCCTCAAGTGGGGTCACGCTTCCTTGTTTGCAGATCACCCAGGAGTCCTGAAGACACTCCAGCTAATCACCCAAAGATATTGGTGGCCTTCTGTGGAGAGGGATGTCTCGGACTACGTCCAAGCTTGTACTGTCTGCGCTTGTACTGTCTGCGCACACAAGTCGCCTCGCCAGAAGCCAGCTGGAATGCTCTTACCTCTTCCTGTTCCTGAGACCCCATGGTCCCACATCGCCATGGATTTCGTGACTGACCTTCCTCCTTCCCATGGCATGACTGTCATTTGGGTGGTAGTGGACCGTTTTTCCAAGATGGCGCACTTCGTACCATTACCTGGGCTGCCCTCTGCGCCCCTACTGGCTAAGCAATTCTTCAAGCACATTTTCCGTCTGCGTGGTTTACCTACGCATATTGTTTCTGATCGAGGTGTGCAGTTTGTATCCAAATTCTGGAGGGCTCTTTGCGGTCAGCTCAAAGTGAAATTAGATTTCGCTTCCTCTCACCACCCCCAAACAAACGGTCAAGTGGAACGAGTGAATCGAGTCCTGGGAGATTATCTCCGACACTTTGTTTCTTCTCACCACGACAACTGGGCAGATCTCCTCCCGTTCTCTTACAATTACAAGAATTCCACCGCTTCTAATAAATCTCCATTCTTTGTGGTCTACGGACATCATCCTCTACCTCCTCTGCCAGTGTCTACCTCCTCAGCAGTTCCCGCAGTTGATGAGCTCATCCTCAAGTTCTTCGGTACCAATAAGAGGGGAAGGCGGGGGGGCACTGTTACGCTGAGCGCTCCGGGCCCCCTGCTGGCCTCGGAGCGCTCACAGCGTGTGTCCCCAGGCAGCGCTCCGGCATCTCGGCGTGTGCATCCCCGCTCTCTAGGGCGCATGCGCGCCGGGACTCTTAGATTTAAAGGGCCAGTGCACCAGTGATTGGTGCCTGGCCCAAAGTGGTTATTAAGGGTTAAGTTTTGTGAGAGGCAGTGCTCTTGGACTTAATTAGGCCTCACCTGTGCACTGCCTATCAATACCTTCTCCTCCCACAGCCTCCTGCCGGATCTTTGTGCCTTGTGCCTAGAGAAAGCGAACCCTATTGTTCCAGTGTTACCCTGCCAGTTGCCGACCCGTTGCCCGTTACTACCGCCTTAGAACCTGTGCTGCCTGCCCTGACCATTGCTACGTCTGACTAAGCTTCTGCCTATCCCTCCTGTACCGCGTCTATCTCAGCAACCAGAGGAGTTGAGTCGCTATCGGGTGTAACGACCTGGGGATTACCGCCGCAGCAAGACCATCCCGCTTTGCGGCGGGCTCTGATGAAAACCAGTAATCTCTTAGACTCCGTTCCCCTGGTACGGCCCATGCCATCTCTCCTCTGGTCCAGTGGATCCACCTCCTGCCATCTGACCGGACCGTAACAGGCGTCTTGCAGCAGATTTACCAGATAGAAAGTCTCTGGTGTGCTCTTAGCATGTGTAATATAGAGCCTAATGTAGGTGAACTTTAACACTTTACTAAAAGTTTTTGTGCAAATCTAATACTGTACTACTTGCAGATTGATTATTATTTGGTCGCTGTCCCTTTAATGGTTGTCTTGCAGGAGATTTACCGAATGGAAAGCCTCTGGTGTGCTCTTAGCATGTGTAATGTAGAGTACTGAGAGTTTTTGTACAAATTCAATACAACACAATGAGTGCCGATGAATATTTGGTCACTGTCCCTTTAATGGATGCTTTTGCAGCAGAGATACTGAATGGAAAGTCTCTGGTTGATGAACTTTAACACTTTACTGAAACTTTTTGTGCAAATCCAATACAATGCAATGAGTGCAGATTGATGAATATTTGGTCACTGTCCCTTTAATAGTTGCGTTTGCAGCAGAGATACTGAATGGAAAGTCTCTAGTGTGCTCTTAGCATGTCTAACGTAGTGACTAACATAGGTGAACCTTAACACTTTACTAAAAGTGTTTGTGCAAATCTAATAGAACTTGCAGATTGATTAATATTTGGTCGGTGTCCCTTTAACGGTTGTCTTGCAGCAGATTTACCAAATGGAAAGTGTCTGGTGTGCTCTCAGCATGTGTAATGTAGTGATTCATGTAGAGGAACTTTAACACTTTACTGAAACTTTTTGAGCTAATCCAATACAAAGAATGCAGCTGAATGAGTATTTGGTCACTGTCCCTTTAATGGTTGCTTTTGCAGAAGAGATACTGAATGGAAAGTCTCTGGTGTGCTCTGAGCATGTGTAACATAGTGACTAACAGAGGTGAACCTTAACACTTTACTGAAAGTTTTTATGCAAATTTATTACAACTCAATTGTCAGGATCCGGAGTGGTATGCAGGGATGACACAGGTAGTGGATCCTCTATGTCAGTGAGGTGATGGCGTGGGCCGTACCGGGGGAACGGAATCTAAGGGGTTACTGGTTTTCACCAGAGCCCACCGCAAGGCGGGAAGGACTTGCTGCGGCAGGTAACCCCCAGGTCGTTCCACCCAATAGCGACTCAACCTCACTGACTGCTGAGTCAGGCATGGTACACAAGGACTAGGCAAAAAGCAAGGTCAGACGTAGCAGAAGGTCAGGGCAGACGGCAACGGTTCGTAGTCAAGGGCAACGGCAAGGGTCTGGATACACAGGCAATGGACACATGGGAACGCTTTCACTGGCACAAGGCAACAAGATCCGATTCTGCATTGATTGGGCCAGGCACCAATTAGTGGTGCACTGGCCCTTTAAATTTTAGCAAGCCGGCGCGCGCACGCCCTAGGGAGCGCGGCCGCGCTCACCGGGAGGAAGCAGACGGAGGCGTGAGGTGAGTGACATGGGGCGTGATCCGAGAGCGGGCACGTCCCGTGCCTCGGATCGCGTCCCCTCCGGTGACAAGGGGCAGAGGCAAGCCGTGAGCGCTCCGGGGAGGCAGCGGGACCCGGAGCGCTCGGCGTGACATCAATGAGTGCATGAATATTTGGTCACTGTCTCTTTAATGGTTATCTTGCTGCAGATTTACCGAATGGAAAGTCTATGGTGTGCTCTCATCATGTGTAATGTAGTGATTCATTTAGATGAACTTTAATACTTTACTGAAACTTTTTATGCAAATCCAATACAATGCAATGAGTACAGAGGAAAGAGTGTTTGATCAATGTCCCTTTAAGGGTTGCTTTTGCAGCAGAGATACTGAATGGAAAGTCTCTTAGCATGTGTAACGTAGTGACTAACATAGGGGAACCTTAACACGTTAATAAAAGTTTTTGTGCAAATCTAATGCAACACAATGAGTGCAGATTGATGAATATTTGGTCACTGCCCCTTTAAATGTTGGTTTTGCAGCAGATTTATCAAATGGAAAGTCTCTGGTGTGCTCTTAGCATATGTAATGTAGTAAGTTATGCACTTTACTGAAACTTTTTGCGCATATCCAATACAATGCAAGGAGTACAGCGGAATGAGTATTTGGTCACTGTCCCTTTAAAAGTTGCTCTTGAAGCAGATGTAACAAATAAAATGTCTCTGGTGTGTTTTTTGCATGTGTAATGTAGTGACTGGTGTAAATGAACTTTACTAAAACTTTTTGCACAAATCCAAAACAATGCAATGAGTTCAGAGGAAAGAGTATTTGATCACTGTCCCTTTAATGGTTGCATTTGCAGCAGAGATACTGAATGGAAAGTCTCTGGTGTGCTCTTAGCATGTGTAATGTAGTGACTAAAATAGATGAACCTTAACACGTTAATAAAAGTTTTTGTGCAAATCTAATGCAACAGAATGAGTGCAGATTGATATATATTTGGTCACTGCCCCTTTAAATGTTGGTTTTGCAGCAGCATTATCAAATGGAAAGTCTCTGGTGGGCTCTTAGCATATGTAATGTAGTGAGTTATGCACTTTACTGAAACTTTTTGCGCATATCCAATACAATGAAAGGAGTACAGAGGAATGAGTATTTGGTTACTGTCCCTTTAAAAGTTGCTCTTGAAGCAGATGTTACAAATAAAAGGTCTCTGGTGTGCTTTTTGCATGTGTAATGTAGTGACTGGTGTAAATGAACTTTACTAAAACTTTGTGCAAATCCAGTACAACGCAATGAGTGCAGACGAATGAGTATTTGGTCACTGTCTCTTTAATGGTTGCTTTTGCAGAAGATGTACTGAATGGAAATTCTCCGGTGTTTTCTTGTGCTTATGTAGATCAACTTTGACACTTTACTGAAACTTTTTGTGCAAATCCAATACAACGCAACGAGTGCAGAATTTTGCTACAATCTCCAAACGAGTTGAATATTTACGGTTATCCGTCGCCAGAACGAGCGCCGCTCCGGAGAATCAATCTTCTGTTGATTTATTGCAAGAGACGAGAGTATTTTGTACGGTGAATCGATACTTCATACATCAGGATGAATCTCGCCTTTCATCGCACGTTCATCTGGGAAATGTAGATGAAAATATCAATCTATGAAATATAATTAGAGAAATGCATAAAACATAGAGAGACAAGTATAAGTATGTGAACCCCCCCCGGGCCCATAGACTGAGGGGTAATGTCATTGTCAGGCTCATAACCACATCTTCATGTTAAGTGACTTTAGGATAAGATGATGTTCCTGGAGGATGCGGAGAGTAAGCCGGCTGCGTTGGGAGATTTGATCATCCGTTCTCCTCGCCTCCCAATAACCAGTTTATCCGGAAATCTCGGTGTCATCATCCGCCACTTAAGGTGCCGAGCGGAGACGCCAAATCTGATACAACATATTGAGGCTCCACTATGGAGATAATCCGCCTGCAGAGAGGGTCAGAGATTCTCTGCCTCCAGTCAGTAGGGGCCTAGTATACTGGGAATCAGAGATATATGGGGGGGCACAGAACCCAGAGACCCCAACCCCCCCCAACCAGAACATCCTCCTGTTATTATGGTTCTGGGGAGTGAGAGAGAAATTCAGACACGGATAGATGACACCCAAAGATCGGAATGCAACTGGGGGGAGGGCAGAAGTTATTACCCTAGGGGCAGACTCCTCTGTCCTCCTCCAGACTCCTCTATCTGCTCTTCCTCCTTCAGACTCCTCTATCTGCTCTTCCTCCTCCAGACTCCTCTGTCCTCCTCCAGACTCCTCTATCTGCTCTTCCTCCTTCAGACTCCTCTATCTGCTCTTCCTCCTCCAGACTCCTCTGTAATCCTCCAGACTCCTCTATCTGCTCTTCCTCCTTCAGACTCCTCTATCTGCTCTTCCTCCTCCAGACTCCTCTGTCCTCCTCCTCCAGACTCCTCTGTCCTCCTCCTCCAGACTCCTCTATCTGCTCTTCCTCCTCCAGACTCCTCTGTTCTCCTCCAGACTCCTCTATCTGCTCTTCCTCCTCCAGACTCCTCTGTTGTCCTCCGGACTCCTCTCTCCTCCAGACTCCTCTGTCCTCCTCCTCCAGACTCCTCTGTCCTCCTCCTCCAGACTCCTCTGTCCTCCTCCTCCAGACTCCTCTGTCCTCCTCCTCCAGACTCCTCTGTTCTCCTCCAGACCCCTCTATCTCCTCCTCCAGAGTCCTCTGTTCTTCTCCATACTCCTCTGTCCTCCTCCTCCAGACTCCTCTGTCCTCCTCCTCCAGACCCCTCTATCCTCCTCCTCCAGACTCCTCTGTCCTCCTCCTCCAGACTCCTCTGTCCTCCTCCTCCAGACTCCTCTGTCCTCCTCCTCCAGACTCCTCTGTCCTCCTCCTCCAGACTCCTCTGTTCTCCTCCAGACCCCTCTATCTCCTCCTCCAGAGTCCTCTGTTCTTCTCCATACTCCTCTGTCCTCCTCCTCCAGACTCCTCTGTCCTCCTCCTCCAGACCCCTCTATCCTCCTCCTCCAGACTCCTCTGTCCTCCTCCTCCAGACTCCTCTGTCCTCCTCCTCCAGACTCCCCTGTTCTCCTCCAGACCCCTCTATCTCCTCCTCCAGAGTCCTCTGTTCTTCTCCTCCAGACTCCTCTGTCCTCCTCCAGACTCCTCTGTCCTCTCCTCCAGACTCCTCTGTCCTCCTCCTTCAGACTCCTCTGTCCTCCTCCAGACCCCTCTGTCCTCCTCCTCCAGACTCCTCTGTCCTCCTCCTCCAGACTCCTCTCTCCTCCTCCTCCAGACTCCTCTGTCCTCCTCCAGACTCCTCTGTCCTCCTCCTCCAGACTCCTCTGTCCTCCTCCTCCAGATTCTTCTGTCCTCCTCCTCCTCCAGACTCCTCTTTCCTCCTCCTCCAGACCCCTCCGTCTCCTCCTTCAGACTCCTAAGCTCTTTCCAATTGCTTCTGTCCTTCTCAAACTTCATATCTCCCCTCAAGGCTCCTATATCCTCCAGAGTCTTGTGCCCCCTCCAGATTGCTTTGTTTCCTCCAGACTCTTCTTACTTCTTCACACTACACTGTCCTCCTCCTCCTCCAGACTCCTCTGTCCTTCTCCTCCAGATGCCTTTGTTCTCTCCAGACTATTAGCGTACCAGACTCCGGTCTCCTGCTCCAAACTACTCTGTCTCATCCAGTCTCCTCTGTCCCCTACAGGGCCCTGTCTCCTCCATATTTCTTTCTTCTCATCCTGACTCCTCTATTCCCTCCTTTAGAATGATTTGTCTTCTTCAGACTCCTCTGTCCCTTCCAAATCCCTCTGTCCTCCTCCTCTAGACCCCTCTGCCCCCTCCAAAGGCCTCTATCCTCCTCCAGACCCCTCTGTCCCCTTCTTTAGACCCCTTTGTCCTCCTCCACACTCCTCAGTCTACTCTAGACTTCCGAATTCTTCTATCCACCTCCAATCTCTTCTGTCCCCAACAGACCCCTCTGACTCATCCAGACCCCTTTTGTCCCATCTAGACCCCCCCCCCCCTCCCCCTTCCAATCCCCTCCAGAACCTTCTGTCTCATCCAGACCCCCTTTTCTGGCAGGTGTAGGCACTGTAGGGGGTTACATCGGTTCCTTCACAATGCCTATTGACAAAAAGTATTCGCCAAGGTTCCTTAGATCAATGAACTTCTCAGAAATGTTTCCACTCTCTTGTGCCGCTGTGGTGGCCCAGTACGGAAGGTGTTACCCCGTACCCTTACTGTCCTGTCAGGCGGCCTCCCTACAGTGTCCCCTGGGCCCCCTTGCATCTGCCCCCCCCCCCCATGTAAATATGTTTCTAATGTATTATACCATGTAATGTGTTCAGAACGCGTTATCACTTTAAGACTGTTTACCATGTGACTTGTCATGTGATTGTTACCCAGGAGGTACCAGTGACCAGGTGATCCAAGGGAGTTGACCTATGGGCTCCCTGCTCGTCTACCCCATATAAGCCCTGGGTGGAGCTTCTCTCTTTCCTTGAGGTCAAATCGAGTCCTAGAGAGTCCAGAGTCATAGGAGCCTCAAGTCCAGTCTGCAGCCTGCATTAAATTGACCCCATCTACTACATGTCCCATCAAGCCCTTGAGGTCTCTGAAGTCACTGGTCACCTCCGTGGGCCCTGGCTGAACTGTATAGACTAGGAGCTACCGTTATCCGTAACTTGGCGTCACAGTCATTATTGCCCCCGTGCCTAGCCCAGGATCCAGTGGTATACCTTTGGGTTGTATCGAGGATAAACCACACCCTGGCGTCACGAACACAAAGGGGTTAATTCCATCTGCCCTTTGCATCACATCCTCTACCACACTGCCATCTATTGTAGACGTTGAGCTTTGCTTGTTGCTTGAACATTTCAGGTAAAGGACTCAGTAACTAAGTCTTCACTTTCATCATGGAGGCTGAAGTAGGAGCCCCAACCGCTCCTCGTCCTATTAGGCGCAGACAAGCCGCTAATAGAGCCGTAAAGTCACAATCACCCCATTTATTTCACAGAAAGACAATCCGACTCTGTGACCGTCCGCGCCGTGCTCCTTTGGTGTCCGCGAGACTTTGTTACTATGTAATTAATTTCAGCGTCAGTAAGAGGCGCTCAGCTGGAGGATCCGGAGCCGAGGAAGATGAAACAATGTATCTGTTATTGACATCAAATGACAGCGCTCATGGAATCCGCTGTTCTGTGCGTCGCGGTAACCAGATAACAAAGACTTGGTAAAAATGACAATTAACAGCAGTTCTGAAAGGACGGCCCCGGGTGGAAAGAATATTGTTACCATTAGGTCTAAATGAGTTTCCTGGAAATGAGCGCGATCTGAGTGGTAAACGTCCCATACGTGTCCTCAGCGGGAAGTAAACCCGGCGCTCACTTCAATTCCATTATTCTTGACACATTTCACGTAGAATCATTGAAGAGTTGGCGGTTATAACTAAGCCGTGACGGAGGAGAACGCTGAACACGTACACGGTAATTCCAGTTATGAGCCGGCGGAACAAGAGTGTCCAGTTTTATGAAGCGAAAACAATTCTAATACTGAATATTGTCGTAATGTGGACCTCAGCTACAGAGAACATGTCTCATGGGAAGGTATCGGAAGGGTCACTAGATGAAAGGATCATAATGGGGTCATACTCATTACAGTGATGGCTATTGTACGCCAAGCACCTCCACCCAACCCCAAACACATGTACTCTCAAGGAACCAGAGTGTGCATGTGTTTTCCTCCAGACTACCCTGTCCTCCTTCCCCATACTCCTCTGTTCTCCTCCTCCAGACTCCCCTATCCTCCTCTTCAGACTCCTATGTCCCCTCCAGACCCCTCTGTCCCCCTCCTTCAGACTCCTCTGTCCTCCTCCTCCAGACTCCTCTGTCCTACTCCCCCAGACTCCTCTGTCTTCCTCCTCCAGACTCCTCTGTCCTACTCCCCCAGACTCCTCTGTCCTCCTCCTCCAGACTCCTATGTCCCCTCCAGACCCCTCTGTCCTCCTCCTCCAGACTTCTCTGTCCTCCTCCTCCAGACTCCTCTGTCTTCCGTCAGTCTTTTTTGTGCTCCTTCAGACTCTTTTGTCCTCTCCAGAATCCTCTATCCTCCTCCTTCAGACCCCTCTGTCCTCCTCCAGACTCCTCTGTCCTCCTCCTACAGACTCATCTGTCCTCCTCCTCCAGACTCATCTGTCCTCCTCCTCCAATCTCCTCTGTCCTCCTCCTCCAGTCTCCTCTGTCCTCCTCCTCTTCCTCCAGACTCATCTCTCCTCCTCAAGACTCCTCTGTCCTCCACCTCCTCCAGACTCCTCTGTCCTCCTCCTCCAGACTCTTCTGTCCACTCCAGACTCATCTGTCCTCCTCCTCCAGTCTCCTCTGTCCTCCTCCTCCTCCAGACTCCTCTGTCCTCCTCCTCCAGACTCCTCTGTCCTCCTCCTCCTCCAGACTCCTCTGTCTTCCTTCTCAGACTCTCTGTCCTCCTTCAGACCCCTCAAGACCCCTCTGTATGGTGTCTCTGGGGTGGATGTTATAATACAGAGTTTGTGGCGCCAGGGTAATGTTCCGAGGATTGAGATAGCTCTCCTGGGTCAAGCGCAGGGACAATGATGACCACGACACAAGGTTATGGAGAACTATCTTTCCTGAGGCCGGAGTGTTGTGAAATCCTTCACAGTACAGGAGGAGGACAGAGGGGTCTAGAAGGTACAAATGAGTTTGAAAGAGAACGTGGGGTCTACTGAAGGGGACAGAGCGGTCTGGATATTTGCATGGAGGTTTTTAGGAGCGTTTCTTAGTTGATCAAGGTAATGGCTTGGTTGTTGGGAGGGCACTATATGGCGAATGATAAGTGGGTGGGACACCAATATTATGTACAGCGCAAAAAACAATGAAAAAATGGTCGGTGTACTGCACCACTGCTTTGTATTCTCCACAGTTACCTGTGATGGCGCTCGTTTAGTATGAGGCGACAGTATAGATCGCTGACAGTCCCTAATTGGCGCCACATACGCTTTACTAAGTGCTCCATATATGGCCGCACTTGCTTTGGAATAAGTCTATTTACTGTGAAGCCTATTACGGAGCGTCCCCCGGTGACTGCGCTGATTGATTGTTCTACGTCCGCCCTCCGCGGCGAAGTGATCGCGAATGTAAATTGTATTTACAAACATTAATATTCAGGATCGATAGTCATTACTCTGTGTCACTCTATAGTCTAATCCCAGCTGTCACCTTATAATAGAGTGTGTCACACTTTTCGGGGACAACGTTCCCGCCGTCACCATAGCGACCTGCGGTGGAGGCGAGGACAGCGCACAATGAGTGCACGATATATCAAAGAGGACGGAAACAACACAATACATCAGAGATAATAAATAATCTCAATGGAAACTGAAACAATAGACGACAGAGGACGGGAGCGAAGGAACGCGAAACGGGCAGTAAAAACATGCGCCAAACCTGTAATACAAAGTACTGACCCACACCTGACTGAGCCAAAGCGGCTTGGGGGGGAGGGTAGAAGAGCTGAACGCATTTTACATCGATAGTATAAGTATGTATATAAATAATACTGCCCTACAATGCCTAAAGTACACTACGATAAAAAGGCCATAAATATAATACAGCCAAAGTGCTAAACAGTGAGCAAATCACGGTACCATACGGTGTAAATGACAATGTCGCCCCCTACTGAACTTATTTTTAATTAAATAATATATTTTTTTAATACATTTTTAATGTTAACAATATATAATATTATAATAATAATGATAAAAAAATTTAATCATTTTTAATTAAATAATAAGTAATTCTGTGATCGGCGCCATTGTGCAGCTCAGCCTGTAAGCAATGTAACAGCTTAAAGGAGTACTCTGCCTCTAGACATCTTATCCCCTATCCAAAGGATAGGGGATAAGATGTCTGATCACGGGGGTCCCGCTGCTGGGGACCCCCGCAATCTCAGCTGCGGCACCCCAGACATCCGATGCACGGAGCGAACTTCGCTCCGTGGCGGTTGACTGGTGATGCGGGGGGGAGGCTCGTGACGTCAGGGTCACGCCAGCTAGGGACGTCATGACCATGCCCACTCAATGCAAGTCTATGGGAGGGGGCGTGATGGCCATCACGCCCCCTCCCATAGACTTGCATTGAGGGGGTGTGGCAGTGACATCATGAGCGAGGCGTGACCGTGACGTTCACGAGCCTCCGGCGCTGCACCCAACGCTCTAAGCGTTTGGATAGGGGTTAAGATGTCTAGTGGTGGAGTTCCCCTTTAAGAGCTGGTAGTCATATTAGATTTTTATGATGCGCCCACTTTCCATTTATTAACCCTCTAATAGCCCGCCATGCCGTAATTCACTGTGACCAGATACTCAAGACCCGGGAAATGTCCTATTTCATGGTTGGAGATGGATAGCGCTGACAACCATTGCTTTATTTCTGTAAAAAATTCCCACAAAATCAGCTCAAATAAGGTCATTACTGTGGGAAATGATGATTTAGGATTTTGTAAAACACAAAGGGTAAAGTTCTTGCCTGTGATAAAGGATGTTTCCCTTGTTTACGGTTCTGGTTTGCCATTTTCCTGTGCATCTTGTGTACATTTTTGGACTGTTTTCCTGACTACTCAATTGCATTCTGATCCTGTACCACACTGCTCTCTTTGTTAAAGGGATACTCTGCTGCCCCAGCGTTTGGAACATTTAGTTGTGTCATCACGCCGTGTCGTGATGTCAAGAGGGGGTGTGGTCATGACATCACGATCCTCGTAGCCGGCACCCAGCGTTCGGAACTAAATGTTCGGAATGCTGGAGCAGTGGAGTACCCCCTTAACCTTTTTTTGCCCTGACCTTTTCCCAGACTTTCATACTGTGTGGTTTCTTACTTTGACTTCGCTATACCCCGCAACATAAAATTGTAGGGACCGGCAATGTGGTTGGGACCACCCGATTAAGGAGGTGGGCGCCCAAAAGGAAGGGATAGAGGACCACACTCATCCCTGCCCACCATGGCAGATGGTCTTTTTTGATGATGGTTCATCAATGGAAAACCCCTTTAATTCTAGACACAACAACTTTGTCTAGTTAAAGTACACGCCCCATTCATGGCTGGTGCAAGGATTTTTGCCACCCTAGGCAAAAGCCAATTTTGCCGCCATTTGACTCCGCCCATTGGCCTGCGCTTTGACACGCCCCATCTTACCACTGGGGTGACACACTGTAACAAACCTCCTCCTCATGCTGCTGGCTGAGTGTGTGGTTTGGATTCTGGTTGTCCAACTTTCTTGCAGCAGGCAGAGCGATGCCCCCATCAAGAGGGCGCTCTAGGCGCCTACCTATTTTGCCTATAGGCAGAGCCGGCCCTGGCACCATTGTCCCCCAGTCCCTCTCATAGGGATTAGCCCCTGATGACGTCATGTGTATGTTATGTTTCTTTAACTGTTCCTGCAAGATATGGAGATATTTTTCTGTCCTCTGTCGACTCTGCAGGACACCATCAATGGCCGCCCTCCTCTGCCACCATCTTGCACGTTATTTACGCATCATGTGAAGTCCGAGGTCAGGAGATCATTCACCCTCTCAAAATGGTAAACAAAACAAATACTGATGACTTCAGTCAGACCCGGTGACATTATTCTGGAGTATAACCTGTAGAGGACAAGTACCTTCTGCAGCGTGTCACCATGGAGAAGCGGGTGTTAAGCCAAGGGCAAACTGGGACTGGAGCTCCACACAATAGCACAAGCAGGTCCTGGTAGCTAGAGTGGGACCTCTGACACTGGATGGGGCTGCACCAAAGCTTGGGTAATGGTTGTCCCTTGGTTTCCCCTGGGACATACCTGTATACAGTGTTAAACAGCAGATGGTGGAAAGGTTGATGTAACGGAGCTGGATGTGCATCCACTGACCTGAGTGGCTGACAACTCAGACTGTATCGGGGAGCGGAGTCAAAGGTGCCACTGGTCTTCACCAGAGTCCGCCGCAAGCCAGAATGGGCTTGCTGCGGCAGGCGACACCTAGGTCGCTATCCCCGACAGGGCTCGACCACACAGGTATTTGGGCAAGGCGAGGTATCGAAGGATAAGGCAGTAGCGAAGTCAAGCGTAGCAGAAGGTCAAGGCAGGCAGCAAAGGTGTGGAGTCTAATAACGTAGCAGAAGATCTGGATACACGGGTAAGGCAAACAGGCTGTAAGGGAACGCTTAATCTCAGGCTAGGGGCAATGAAGATCCAGCAGGGAAGTGTGGGAGGTGCATAGATTTATAGAATGGTGTCAGGTGTAATAATTATGGGCGTACTGGCCCTTTAAATTTTTGAGCACCGGCACGCACCCTAAGGAACGGGGACGCGCAAGTCGGAACTGAGACACAGCAGAGGCAGCAGGAGAGAGAGGTGAGTGACGGGCTGGGATTCACATGCGGGCGCGTCCCGTGACAGCTGGGGACAAGTGAACAATGCGCTCGCGGCCGGTGCAGGTGGCCGGAGCACGGGACATAACAGTTGGGTGATCTTACCTAGTTCTTGAGATGTTTAAAGGGGTACTCTGCCTCTAGACATCTTATCCCCAATTCAAAGGATGGGGAATAAGATGTCTGATGGTGGGGGTCTTGCCGCTGGGGACCTCCGTGATCTCCCTGCTGCACCCAGCGTTCGTTTAGAGCGTCCGGTGCAGCGCTGGAGACTCGTGATGTCTCTGCCACACCCCCTTAATGCAAGTCTATTGGAGGGGACATGACGTCACGAGCAAGGCAAGACAGCGACATCATGAGCCTCTGGAGCTGCACTCGATGCTATAAACGAACGCTGGGTGCAGCAGGGAGATCGCGGGGTCCCCAGAGGCGGGACCCCTACGATCAGACATCTTATAGGATAAGATAGGATCTCTAGGGGCAAAGTACCCCTTTAACCCCTTAAGGACCCAGCCATTTTACACCTTAGGACCCGGACATTTTTTGCACATCTGACCACTGTCACTTTAAACATTAATAACTCTGGAATGCTTTTAGTTATCATTCTGATTCCGAGATTGTTTTTTCGTGACATATTCTACTTTAACATAGTGGTAAAAATTTTTGATAACTTGCATCCTTTCTTGGTGAAAAATCCCAAAATTTGATGAAAAATTTGAAAATTTAGCATTTTTCTAACTTTGAAGCTCTCTGCTTGTAAGGAAAATGGATATTCCAAATAATTTTTTTTTATTCACATATACAATATGTCTACTTTATGTTTGCATCGGGCTTCAAAGTTCAGCAGCAATTTTCCAATTTTTCACAAAATTTCCAAAATCACAATTTTTCAGGGACCAGTTTAGGTTTGAAGTGGATTTGAAGGGTCTTCATCTTAGAAATACCCCACAAATTACCCCATTATTAAAACTGCACCCCCCAAAGTATTCAAAATGACATTCAGTCAGCATTTTAACCGTTTAGGTGTTTCACAGGAATAGCAGCAAAGTGAAGGAGAAAATTCATTATCTTCATTTTTTACACTCTCATGTTCTTGTAGACCCAATTTTTGAATTTTTACAAGGGGTAAAAGGAGAAAATGTATACTTCTATTTGTAGCCCAATTTCTCTCGAGTAAGCAGATACCTCATATGTCTATGTAAATTGTTCGTCGGGCGCAGTAGAGGGCTCAGAAGGGAAGGAGCGACAAGGGGATTTTGGAGAGTATGTTTTTCTGAAATGGTTTTTGGTGGGCATGTTGCATTTAGGAAGCCCCTATGGTGCCAGAAAAGCAAAAAAGAAACCACATGGCATACCATTTTGGAAACTAGACCCCTTGAGGAACGTAACAATGAATAAAGTGAGCCTTAATACCCCACAGGTGTTTCACGACTTTTGCATATGTAAAAAAAAATTACAAATATTTCAATAAAATGTGTTTCCCCCCAAATTTCAAATTTTTGCAAGGGTTAATAGCAGAAAATACCCCCCAAAATTTGTAACCCCATCTCTTATGAGTATGGAGGTACCCCATAAGTTGACCTGAAGTGCACTACGGGTGAACTACAATGCTCAGAAGAGAAGGAGTCATATTTGGCTTTTTGAGAGCAAATTTTGCTCGGTGGCATGTCGCATTTAGGAAGCCCCTATGGTGCCAGGACAGCAAAAAATACCCCACATGGCATACCATTTTGGAAACTAGACCCCTTGAGGAACGTAACAAGGGGTACAGTGAGCATTTACCCCCCCACTGGTGTCTGTCAGATCTTTGGAACAGTGGGCTGTACAAAATTTTTTATTTGCACAGCCCACTGTTCCAAAGATCTGCCAGACACCAGTGGGGGGTAAATTCGCACTGCACCCCTCATTACATTCCGTGAGGGGTGTAGTTTCCGAAATGGGGTCACATGTGTTTTTTTTTTTTTTTTTGCGTTTGTCAAAACCGCTGTAACAATCAGCCACCCCTGTGCAAATCACCTCAAATGTACATGGTGCACTCTCCCTTCTGGGCTTTGTTATGCGCCCCCAGAGCACTTTGCGCCCACATATGGGGTATCTCCGTAGTCGGGAGAAATTGCATTACAAATTTTGGGAGGCTTTTTTTCCCTTTTACCTCTAACTAACATGCTGGTGTAGACCCCAACTTCACCTTTTTATAAGGGGTGAAAGGAGAAAAGGCCCCCCAAAATTTGTAAGGCAATTTCTCCCGAGTATGGCGATACCCCATATGTGGCCCTAAACTGTTGCCTTGAAATACGACAGGGCTCCAAAGTGAGAGCGCCATGCGCATTTGAGGCCTGAATTAGGGATTTGCATAGGGGTGGACATAGGGGTATTCTACGCCAGTGATTCCCAAACAGGGTGCCTCCAGCTGTTGCAAAACTCCCAGCATGCTTGGACAGTCAACGGCTGTCCAGCAATACTGGGAGTTGCTGTTTTGCAACATCTGGAGGCTCCATTTTGAAAACAGTGGCGTACCGGACGTTTTTCATTTTTATTGGGGAGGGGAGTGGGGCTGTGTAGGGGTATGTGTATATGTAGTGTTTTTTACTTTTTATTTTATTTTGTGGTAGTGTAGTGTAGTGTTTTTAGGGTACAGTCACACGGGCGGGGGATTACAGCGAGTTTCCCGCTACGAGTTTGAGCTGCCGCGCAAATGTGCTGCATCGCAAACTTGCAGCCTGATACTCACTGTAAGCCCCCTGTCCATGTGAATGCACCCTGTACATTCACAGGGGGGGTGGGGGGGACCTCCAGCTGTTGCAAAACTACAACTCCCAGCATGCACAGTCTATCAGTGCATGCTGGTAGTTATAGTTTTGCAACAGCTGGAGGCACACGGGTTGGGAAACACTGAGTTAGGAAACAGACAATGTTACCCAACCAGTGTGCCTCCAGTTGTTGCAAAACCACAACTCCCAAACATTCTCAGGCATTCTGGAAGTAGTAGTTCGGCAACATCTTTAGAGCCCAATGTTGCCGAACTACAACTCCCAGCATGCTTGGAGTTGTAGTTTGCAACATCTGGAGGATACAGTTTGCAGACCACTAATACAGTGGTTCCCAATCTGTGCCCTTCCAGATGTTGCAAAACTACAACTCCCAGTATGCCAAAACTGTCAAGGCATGCTGGGAGTTGTAGTTCTGCAACATCTGAAGGGCCAGATGTTACAGAACTACAACTCCCAGCATGCCTGGACAGTAAGGGCATGCTGAGGATGTGTAGTTTTGCAACATCTGGAAGGGCACAGATTGGGAACCACTGTATTAGTGGTCTGCAAACTGTAGTCCTCCAGATGTGTTGCAGAGACCCGATCAGCCCGGTATCGCCGCAGATCGCAAGGGCGATTTCCCTTGCGATTTGCGGCGATTGCCGACATGAGGGGCCTACATGGCCCCCCTCGGCATTTGCCCTGGATCCCTGCTGAAGGATTTCAGCAGGGATCCGCTTCCGATCTACGTGAGCGGCGGAGACCAGGAAAAGACCATGACGTATGCGTACGTCATGGGTCCTTAAGGGGTTAAATAAGGTTTTATTGAGGTACCATGCCCCTTATTTGACGGTTCTAAATAAATAATTAATAACTAACTGGGTAGAGCTGGTTAGGAAGAAACTTTCTGTGAACTGGAAAGTGGAATTTATTCTGCAATGACCACGCGCAAGAGCAGCAAAAGGACAAAAGGAGTATAAAAAACAATTAAATATCAAGGAAAAAGTAAACCGTACAGTGTGTCACATTACACAACTATTCACATTTCACCAACATGTGGTTTTGACATAGCGACCTTTCATTCAGCCAAGTACAAGAAGCGTCAGGTCTACCGGGATACGACACTTCCTCCTCTCTGACTTTGCATCCCCGGAGTCTGGGCCTCTGTACTCCGACCTGTAGACTGTGAGAAAATATCCACAGGAGAAGGAGAAAAACTTACTAGATTTCAGGAAAACCCAGGAACCTGTTGATGTGATGGAAATGGATACCGCACAATGGTCGTCGTCCAGGGTTTCTATGGAGCAGGCACATCTTTGTTGTTGCCCTTCTCCCCGGGAGGTGGCGGCGGCAGTGTTTTTTTTGTGTGGAATTAATATTCAGCAAAGTAACAAGAGAAACGTAAAACCCAAGTAAATATTTATGAGGATAGACCTTTATGTAACAAAGGGGCCCCAAGATGATCGAAGCATCCGGCGGTGAGGGGCTCCGAAGTTACCAGCAACAAAATCCATCAACGTCTCCATAGTGGATCCTGAGGAAGGTAAACAAGATGCCCGCCGGGGGAGTCACCTCCACAGGATGAGGAATTTCCTCTCTGACATGAAGGATTTCTTCCCTGGATCCAGTTACAAGACTGTTATCATTTAGGAAGTGGTGGGACCCTATATCTCCAGTATTATATTGTCAGGGCCAGCCTCAGGATTAATGGTATACTATGCCATTATACTATTGATGCGCCCATATGGTGTGCTATATACAGTAGTGCCCAAATTATACAGTCTTATATTCCATAGAGCAATCTGGAGGAGTCTGGAGATGGACAGAGGAGTTGGAGGAGGACAGAGGAGTCTGGAGGAGGAGGACAGAGGAGTCTGGAGGAGGAGGAGGACAGAGGAGTCTGGAGGAGGAGGACAGAGGAGTGTGGAGAAAGAGAACAAAGAAGTCTTGAGTAGGACAGAGGAGTCTGGAGGAGGACAGAAGAGTCTGGAGGAGACAGATGAGTCTGGAGGAGGAGACAGAGGAGTCTGGAGGAGGAGACAGAGGAGTCTGGAGGAGGAGACAGAGGAGTCTGGAGGAGGAGACAGAGAAGTCTTGAAGAGGACAGAGGAGTCTGGAGGAGGACACAGGAGTCAGAAGGAGGACAGAGGGGTCTGGCGGAGGAGGAGGACAGAGGAGTCTGGAAGAGAAGGACAGAGCAGTCTGGAGTAGGAGAAAAAAGTAGTCTTGAGTAGGACAGAGGAGTCTGGAGGAGGAGGACAGAGGATTCTGGAGGAGACAGAGGAGTCTGGAGTAGGACAGAGGATTCTGGAGGAGGAGGATAGAGGATTCTGGAGGAGGAGGACAGAGGAGTCTGGAGGAGAAGGACAGAGGAGTCTGGAGGAGGACAAAGGAGTCTGTAGGAGGACAGAGGAGTCTGGAGAAGGACAAAGGAGTCTGTAGGAGGACAGAGGAGTCTGGAGGAGGAAAGAGGGGTCTGGAGGAGGACAGAGGGGTCTGGAGGAGGAGGACAGAGGAGTCTGGAGGAAAAGGACAGAGGGGTCTGGAGGAGGACAGAGGGGTCTGGAGGAGGACAGAGGGCGCTGGAGGGGACAGAGGGGTTTGTCCAACACTTTCTCCCATCTCCCTATTGAGAACACATGCATGTTTGGCCAAACCAAGCAGGAAAATGTATGAAGGGATCAGAAGGAATAGACCTTATCTGATTTTCATCTTCGGGTTACCTTTGTCCCATAAACTACAATAGAGAGAACCCACATATGAGAATTCAGGCTCCTCCTATATCTGGCCTCCTCATTAGGGTCTAGGGACCCCTCTTCTCCCAAATCATGGGAATCCCAGAAGTCCCACCTATCAGAAGCCCTGTCTGGAGTCCGACCCCCCGTAACAATCCAGAATCACCCTGACACGTCATTGCTGGGGCTCCGGGTGCCGGGTCTGGTATGAAGAGTCATGAACAGGAATTCAGGAGTAGACATGGTTACATTTCATGACAAATACTAAAATCCTTGTTCATGTCCTGACTCTATGGTGAGGAAAAGTTAGTCATCTCTCACCGACACCATGTGGGTCCTTAGATGGGTGCTCGGAGGAAAGAAGGAAAACAAGGGGCCCGGACGCTGCATAAATACGGGGAAAGTAATGTCTACGATTAGGGATGAGCGAATCAAATCTGACTAATCCGAATTCATTACGAATTTCAGGAAAAATTTGCTTCGCAACGTATCCGAATAATTCGATCGCAAGAATCGTTTCATTAAACTCCTTTTAGTGTGGTCCAGGCTCCAGGCCTAGTTACTGTTAAAGGCCAGCCAAAGCTACCCACTTGTTTCTGTAGCCTCATACAGTTTGTAGTGGAGCGCATAGTCCTCCTCTCAAAAGTGTAACATATACGCACTCAGCTGGTGTATAAGTATGTCAGGCAGAGAAGTGCCAGGACGTGCACAGAGGAGTGGCAGAGACCTAAATTCATCAGGCACAGACAGAGGTGGCAGCAGACTAGGGGCGAGTGGCAGCAGGAGTCACAGCGAGAGGCCTGATCTTCCAGTATCAGCTAGCAGTTGTGTCTCGACCAGCAATGCAGCAGCCGCGATCGATCAGTTTACTCGGTCATCCACTTCATCCCAAGTGACATCGGACATTTCCAGTCAACAGTTGGTGGGTTCCTCAGACTCAACCTTCAGTAGGCATGGGCCTCATGCTGCTGCTGCCACCCCCAGGCTCTGCCATTGTGCCACCATATGTTCTCCTCATGGTGATGCTGCAACCTCCAGGCTCTCTCATTGTGCCTCCATATGGTCTCCTCATGCTGATGCTGCCACCTCCAGGCTCTCTCATTGTGACGCCATATGGTCTCCTCATGCTGATGCTGCCACCTCCAGGCTCTCTCATTGTGACGCCATATGGTCTCCTCATGCTGATGCTGCCACCTCCAGGCTCTCTCATTGTGCTGCTATACGGTCTCCTCATGCTGATGCTGCCACTTCCAGGCTCTGTCCTTGTGCCACCATATGGTCTCCTCATGCTGATGCTACCACCTTCAGGCTCTCTCATTGTGCTGCCATGGATGCCGCAAAACATAATTAAGGTGCTGGTCGCAGTTACAGAAATCCCTCCGCATTAGACCACAAGTAAGTATTAAAGATATGCATTAGCTAAAACTTAACTTTTCTAAGGATAAAATATATGGACCCAATTTTTTTTTTTAAATCTAACAAATGGGAAAGGTTTGCAAAAACACCATGTGCCACCTACACCACCAAGTATTGATGTGATGCAAAGACCTCTAAAAGGGGGGAGGGAACAATGTATGGTCCCTGGGAATGGCAGTGTTTGTACGTGGAAATAGAGAGAGGTTCCTGTGTGGAGCCGCCCTTTTTAGGGTGACACTTGCCAATAAGGGAATTAATAATGCGAGAGTAGGGCCTTACAGGGGAAGTTTTTACCCCCACCAGTTACAATGGACCATAGATTGTTCCCTTCCCCCTTTTAGAGGTCTTTGCATCACATATCTGGTGGTGCATCAATATTTGGTGGTGTAGGTGAATTCCTCTCGAAGGGAGGGGGCGTGGCCTCACTGTGCAGGTCTCCTCCCCCTCCCTCAGTATGCTGTCTGCTCACATCTCCCCTAGCATTAGCAAAACTACAACTCCCAGCTTGTCCTCAATGACCTTAGCGGGACACAAGCTGACAGTGGGAGGATTTTTCCTGCACTCACAGCTGTCAATCAAGGAAATATGTCCATGACATAGGTGATGACGCATGGACACAGGAGGACTAGTATGTGTCCAAGCAGGCAGGGGGGGGGGCAGTTGTTTGACTGGATTTTTCTGTATGAAATACTGGAAATTTTCTAATGAAAGCAATTGAAAAACCTGTTGGTTATACATGCTTTACAACATATCAAAAGTTTTTGTATCTGACAGTGACCATTTAAGTTTTACGTAATGCATATCCTCAATATTTACTTGTGCACACTAACACTTTTACAAAAGAGACCATTTTCTTCTGCCTACCTGCCTCAGCTACTATTCTGATCCTGCCACCCGCCTGATGCCCAAATCTGATGCCAAGTTTTCCTTCTTTCATCCACCTTCGTCACCGGGTACTGGTATTGCCACCCACTGCACCACTCTGTCACCTGGTCACTTTCAGGCTGTTTCATTCTGCCACCATATGTTCTCCTCATGCTGATGCCAGCTCCAGGCTGTATCATTCAGCCACTATATGGTCTCCTCATGCTGCCGCCACCTCTAGGCTGTGGCATTCTGCCACTATACGGTCTCCTCATGCTGCCGCCACCTCTAGGCTGAGTCATTCAGCCACTATATGGTCTCCTCATGCTGCCGCCACCTCTAGGCTGTGGCATTCTGCCACTATATGGTCTCCTTATGCTGCCACCACCTCTAGGCTGAGTCATTCAGCCACTATATGGTCTCCTCATGCTGCTGCCGCATCCAGGCTAATTCATTCAGCCACTATATAGTCTCCATATGCTGCCACCACCTCCAGGCTGTGTCATTCAGCCACTATATGGTCTCCACATGCTTCCGCCACCTCCAGGCTGTGGCATTCAGCCACTATATGGTCTCCTCATGCTTCAGCCACCTCCAGGCTGTGTCATTCAGCCACTATATGGTCTCCTCATGCTGCTGCCATCTCCACGCTGTGTCATTCTGCAGCCATATGGTCTCCTCATACTGATGCCACCTCCAGGCTCTGTCATTATGGCGCTCTGCAACAGTCATTCTAATAGCGATGCCTGTAATCTGCAACAGTATTATTTCACTAACACAGCACACTCCCTATGAGTGTTACCACAAGGCAAAGTGTTCTACACCCCTATTGAGGCTCTCTGTAGCACAGAAATAGCTGTTTTTAATAGCAATTCGCCGCGAATAAATTCGGACCGAATAAAAATTTTTCGAAAATTTTAGCGAATCGAATGTTTAAAAAAAATTTGCTCGTCTCTATCTACAATGATGGAGAAATTCCATCAGAAACATCAATCTCCCATCTTTAACCCTTTCCTGTTTAGTTTTGGCCCTTGGGTCTCATGGTGATTTTTCCTCTCTCTCATCACTGCGGCCTCCTTCACAACCTTTTGTGCTTTTTTCAAGTTGTTAATGCATTTCTTTGTGTTTTAAACGATTGTTTAGGCTGATTTAATGCACCATTTTGTAAGATTATTATAACCGGCAATAAAGAAACATAAAATGTATAGCAAACAATAATAGTTTTTTTTGTTGTTTTTTGTTGTTGTTGTTTTTGGCATTACTTTAGTTTATTTAATTTTTTTTCACAGAACACTAGATATATTTTGACTGCATATACAAAATGAATGTTTAAATGGGTTTTGTGTTCTTTTTAAGGAACTTTTTGCAAATTTTAGAAGATAAATCGTTGACTTTGATGATGACAGTGATGTGTAAAGAGAAAAACACCAAATACAGAAATATGGAAATACAGAAATAATTTTGTCCTGAACGCTGGGTGATGGCTGCGGGGGTCGTGACATCACGACCATGCCCCTTGTTATGTCATGCCACACCGCGTCAATGCAAGTCTATGGGAGGGGCGTGGCAGCTGCCACGCCCCTCCCATAGACTTTCCATAAGTTGGCGTGGCATGACATCACTAGGGGGCATAATCGTGATGTCACGACCCCCCCAGCCATCACCCAACGTTCGGAACAAAGTTTCTGAACACTGGGGCAGTGGAGTACCCCTTTAAGGTGACATTACGAAAAGCCATGGTCATTGAGAACATTTGTATAAAAAACTATCGGAATTCCTACAGCCGTTAAAATAGTGGGTATGTTCATTATTTGCGCCGAGAAATTTGCGAGAAATAACGTCCAGCATAACCAAATCTGACTATAGAACAGAAAAAAATGGCCACAAATACAACCAGAAATATCCTGTGTGAATGTGGCCTTATAAGGATGCCCGAGGGGGGAAAAAATATAATAAAAAAAACTATTAAAAAAGAGACAAAAACCAAACCAAAAAATGTGAAAAGAAAAAAATAGAAAAAAAATGTAAAAAAAACCATGCAGAAAATATTTAGTTTAATAATGTAATACAGAGTTTGAAATAACAACAAAAAAGCCACTAAAAATTTGGCAGTAAGAGACACCAAAAAAGGACAAAAAATGGTGATAGCCCGGAAAAAAAATATGTAGTTTTTCCTTATCGTTGTTTCAGATTTTTTTAATAACAGGGAAATGACTATTTCCGTGTGACAGTCTGATCCTGCGGATGGCGCTGCAGACGTCTGGTGCAGGGAGCATGACATGAGCCAATTCATTCAAAAGGGGTGGACTGGAAGGGGTTAAAAAAGATGACTGGGGGTGAAAGGCCGTCATGAGTTGTGGCCTTTGGGATATTTTAGAGCAGCGTTCCTCAACCTGTGGACTTTCAGCTGTAGCAGAACTACAACCCCCATCATGCCCTGAAAGCCCTTACTATTCGAATGTTGCACCAGATCACATGACTTGACATTTTTGCGCTCTACAGGGTGACGGAGACAAATTCATTTATGGCCACGATGGAGTCGACTGGTGTCACCATTATCTCTCTTTATCCTATTACAAGTGTCATCCGGCGCTCACCGCGGCACCGAGAGATAAGAGCGCGATGGAGATAGCCAAGGAGGCCGCGTGCAGACCGCCGTATTAACTCTTTGTGTCCCTGATGTAGAGGTGCGGTTCTGTGTAGCCTGATATTAGTCCCATATGTCTCTACATTGGAACAACGGGACCATAAAATGTAGAAGACCCTGACCCTCTGTAGGCCCCGATCAAAAGCTGCAACAGGGCCCCATGTGCCATTTATAACTCTGGTCTCTTGTGGGGCAGATAAGTTTTGGGAGCCCCTTAGGCCCCAGGGCCCTGGTGTAACTGCGAATTCTGCACCCCCTACAACTACACCCCTGGTAGGTTGTAATACTGGGAATTAGACCTCAGTCCAGTTGCAGATCTCTGGGCTGAGTCTTCCTGGGGCCCAGAAGACCGTCCACCACACCACAACCTCTCCATGCGGTCAGATAGCTGATAGATCTTGCCGTAGCTTGTGTGCTGTTATGGCTTTAAAGGGTTACTCCGGGAAACTAGCCCCATAGTCCATTCTTTCCTGCTCACCAACCTACTTAATTGTCCGTCATCCATTAGATAAATAGAGAAATTTCCCCTCTTTAGTTGTCACTTACATGCAGGTAGTGAGGGAATGACATCATCCTGCCATCCACTCTGTCTCTGTCCAAGTCCCTCTCTGAAAGCAGTCCCCACCCTCCTGAGAAACATAGACCATGTGGTTTCTGCCCTGCACTGATGGGCCATTGTCACGATGCCGGCTGGCAGGAGGTGGATCCTCTGTGCCAGAGAGGGATTGGCGTGGACCGTGCTAGTGGACCGGTTCTAAGTCACTACTGGTTTTCACCAGAGCCCGCCGCAAAGCGGGATGGTCTTGCTGCGGCGGTAGTGACCAGGTCGTATCCACTAGCAACGGCTCAACCTCTCTGACTGCTGAAGATAGGCGCGGTACAAGGGAGTAGACAGAAGCAAGGTCGGACGTAGCAGAAGGTCGGGGCAGGCAGCAAGGATCGTAGTCAGGGGCAACGGCAGGAGGTCTGGAACACAGGCTAGGAACACACAAGGAAACGCTTTCACTGGCACAATGGCAACAAGATCCGGCGAGGGAGTGCAGGGGAAGTGAGGTATACATAGGGAGTGCACAGGTGAACACACTAATTAGAACCACTTGCGCCAATCAGCGGCGCAGTGGCCCTTTAAATCGCAGAGACCCGGCGCGCGCGCGCCCTAGGGAGCGGGGCCGCACGCGCCGGGACAGGACCGACGGAGAGCGAGTCAGGTACGGGAGCCGGGGTGCGCATCGCGAGCGGGCGCCACCCGCATCGCGAATCGCATCCCGGCTGGAGGCGGTATCGCAGCGCACCGGGTCAGTGGATCTGACCGGAGCGCTGCAGTAGCGAGAGTGTAGCGAGCGCTCCGGGGAGGAGCGGGGACCCGGAGCGCTCGGCGTAACAGTACCCCCCCCCTTGGGTCTCCCCCTCTTCTTAGAGCCTGAGAACCTGAGGAGCAGACTTTTGTCTAGGATATTGTCCTCAGGTTCCCAGGATCTCTCTTCAGGACCACAACCCTCCCAATCGACCAAAAAAAAAGTTTTCCCTCTGACCTTCTTGGAGGCCAGTATCTCCTTTACGGAGAAGATGTCCGAGGAGCCGGAAACAGGAGTGGGAGAAACAAGTTTGGGAGAGAAACGGTTGATGATGAGTGGTTTAAGAAGAGAAACGTGAAAGGCATTAGGAATACGAAGAGAAGGAGGAAGAAGAAGTTTGTAAGAGACAGGATTAATCTGGCACAAAATTTTGAAAGGACCAAGATAGCGTGGTCCCAATTTGTAGCTAGGGACACGGAAGCGGACATATTTAGCGGAGAGCCATACCTTGTCTCCAGGAGAAAAAATGGGGGGAGCTCTTCTTTTCTTATCAGCAAACTTCTTCATGCGTGATGAAGCCTGTAAGAGAGAATTTTGGGTCTCTTTCCATATGGTGGAAAGATCACGAGATATTTCATCCACAGCGGGCAAACCAGAGGGCAAGGGAGTAGGGAGGGGGGGAAGAGGGTGACGGCCGTACACCACGAAAAATGGGGATTTGGAGGAAGATTCAGAGACTCTGAAGTTATACGAGAATTCGGCCCATGGTAGAAGATCTGCCCAGTCATCCTGGCGGGAGGAAACAAAATGCCGTAAATAATCACCCAGGACCTGGTTAATTCTTTCTACTTGCCCATTGGATTGAGGATGATAGGCAGAAGAAAAGTTTAATTTAATCTTGAGTTGTTTACAGAGAGCCCTCCAGAATTTTGACACGAATTGGACGCCTCTGTCCGAGACGATCTGCGTGGGCAACCCGTGAAGACGAAAAATGTGTACAAAAAATTGTTTTGCCAACTGAGGCGCTGAAGGGAGACCAGGAAGAGGGATGAAATGTGCCATCTTGGAGAATCGATCAACGACCACCCAAACAACAGTGTTGCCACGGGATGGGGGTAAGTCTGTAATAAAGTCCATACCAATCAGAGACCAAGGCTGTTGGGGACAGGCAGAGGATGAAGAAGACCAGCGGGCTTCTGGCGAGGAGTCTTATCCCGGGCACAGACAGTGCAGGCTCGCACAAAATCCACAACATCCGTCTCCAGAGTCGGCCACCAATAGAAACGAGAGATGAGTTGCACGGATTTCTTGATGCCCGCATGACCTGCGAGATGGGAGGAGTGACCCCATTTGAGGATTCCGAGGCGTTGGCGTGGAGAGACGAAGGTCTTTCCTGGAGGAGTTTGCCTGATGGAGGCTGGAGAAGTGGAGATCAGGCAGTCAGGAGGAATGATGTGTTGCGGAGAGAGCTCTACTTCCGAGGCATCCGAGGAACGAGAGAGAGCATCGGCCCTAATGTTCTTATCGGCAGGCCGAAAGTGAATTTCAAAATTAAATCGGGCAAAGAACAGAGACCACCTGGCCTGGCGAGGATTCAGCCGTTGGGCAGACTGGAGATAGGAGAGGTTCTTGTGATCGGTGTAAATAATAACTGGAAATCTTGATCCCTCCAGCAGATGCCTCCATTCCTCAAGTGCTAATTTAATGGCTAGTAGCTCTCGATCCCCGATAGAGTAGTTCCTCTCCGCCGGAGAGAAGGTCCTAGAAAAAAACCCACAAGTAACAGCATGCCCGGAAGAATTTTTTTGTAGAAGGACCGCTCCAGCTCCTACTGAGGAGGCATCAACCTCCAATAGGAAGGGTTTAGATGGGTCAGGTCTGGAGAGCACGGGAGCCGAAGAAAAGGCAGACTTGAGCTGTTTAAAGGCGTCTTCCGCTTGAGGAGGCCATGACTTAGGATTGGCATTCTTTTTGGTTAAAGCCACGATAGGAGCCACAATGGTAGAAAAATGTGGAATAAATTGTCTGTAATAATTGGCGAACCCCAAAAAACGCTGGATAGCACGGAGTCCGGAGGGGCGTGGCCAATCTAAGACGGCAGAGAGTTTGTCTGGATCCATTTGTAGTCCCTGGCCAGAGACCAAGTATCCTAGGAAAGGAAGAGATTGACATTCAAACAGACATTTCTCCATTTTGGCATAAAGTTGATTGTCACGAAGTCTCTGAAGAACCATGCGGACATGCTGGCGGTGTTCTTCTAGGTTGGCAGAAAAAATCAGGATATCGTCCAGATACACAACAACACAGGAATATAAGAGATCACGAAAAATTTCATTAACAAAGTCTTGGAAGACGGCAGGGGCGTTGCACAGGCCAAAGGGCATGACCAGATACTCAAAGTGTCCATCTCTAGTGTTAAATGCCGTTTTCCATTCATCCCCCTCTCTGATGCGGATGAGATTATAAGCACCTCTTAAGTCCAGTTTGGTAAAGATGTGGGCACCTTGGAGGCGATCAAAGAGTTCAGAGATGAGAGGTAGGGGGTAGCGGTTCTTTACCGTGATTTTATTAAGACCGCGGTAGTCAATGCAAGGACGTAGGGAGCCATCTTTTTTGGACACAAAGAAAAATCCGGCTCCGACAGGAGAGGAGGATTTGCGGATAAAGCCCTTTTTTAAATTTTCCTGGATGTACTCAGACATAGCAAGAGTCTCTGGGGCAGAGAGAGGATAAATTCTGCCCCGGGGTGGAGTAGTGCCCGGGAGGAGGTCAATAGGACAGTCATAAGGCCTGTGAGGAGGTAGAGTCTCAGCTTGTTTTTTGCAAAAAACATCCGCAAAGTCCATATAGGCCTTAGGGAGACCGGTTACAGGGGGAACCACAGGGTCACGGCAAGGAGAACTGGGAACCGGTTTAAGGCAGTCCTTGAAACAAGAGGAGCCCCAACTCTTGATCTCCCCAGTGGACCAATCCAGGGTTGGGGAATGGTGTTGAAGCCAGGGTAGTCCGAGGAGAATTTCGGAAGTGCAATTGGGGAGGACCAAAAACTCAATTTTCTCGTGATGAGGTCCGATGCACATTAGGAGGGGCTCCGTGCGGAAACGTATGGTACAGACCAATCTTTCATTGTTAACACAATTGATGTAGAGGGGTCTGGCGAGACTGGTCACCGGGATGTTGAACCTGTTGATGAGAGAGGCCAAAATAAAATTTCCTGCAGATCCGGAATCCAAGAAGGCCATAGTAGAGAAGGAGAAGGCAGAGGCAGACATCCGCACAGGCACAGTAAGACGTGGAGAAGCAGAGTTGACATCAAGGACTGTCTCACCTTTGTGCGGAGTCAGCGTACGTCTTTCCAGGCGGGGAGGACGGATAGGACAATCCTTCAGGAAGTGTTCGGTACCGGCACAGTACAGGCAGAGATTCTCCATGCGGCGTCGTGTCCTCTCTTGAGGTGTCAGGCGAGACCGGTCGACCTGCATAGCCTCCACGGCGGGAGGCACAGGAACGGATTGCAGGGGACCAGAGGAGAGAGGAGCCGGGGAGAAAAAACGCCTCGTGCGAACAAAGTCCATATCCTGGCGGAGCTCCTGACGCCTTTCGGAAAAACGCATGTCAATGCGAGTGGCTAGATGAATGAGTTCATGTAGGTTAGCAGGGATTTCTCGTGCGGCCAGAACATCTTTAATGTTGCTGGATAGGCCTTTTTTAAAGGTCGCGCAGAGGGCCTCATTATTCCAGGATAGTTCAGAAGCAAGAGTACGGAATTGTACGGCGTACTCGCCAACGGAAGAATTACCCTGGACCAGGTTCAACAGGGCAGTCTCAGCAGAAGAGGCTCGGGCAGGTTCCTCAAAAACACTTCGAATTTCCGAGAAGAAGGAGTGTACAGAGGCAGTGACGGGGTCATTGCGGTCCCAGAGCGGTGTGGCCCATGACAGAGCTTTTCCAGACAGAAGGCTGACTACGAAAACCACCTTAGACCTTTCAGTAGGAAACTGGTCCGACATCATCTCCAAGTGCAGGGAACATTGAGAAAGAAAGCCACGGCAAAATTTAGAGTCCCCATCAAATTTATCCGGCAAGGATAGTCGTAGGCCTGAGGCGGCCACTCGCTGCGGAGGAGGTGCAGGACTTGGTGGAGGAGATGATTGCTGAAGCTGTGGTAGTAGCTGCTGTAGCATCACGGTCAGTTGAGACAGCTGGTGGCCTTGTTGCGCTATCTGTTGTGACTGCTGGGTGACCACCGTGGTGAGGTCGGCGACAACTGGCAGAGGGACTTCAGCGGGATCCATGGCCGGATCTACTGTCACGATGCCGGCTGGCAGGAGGTGGATCCTCTGTGCCAGAGAGGGATTGGCGTGGACCGTGCTAGTGGACCGGTTCTAAGTCACTACTGGTTTTCACCAGAGCCCGCCGCAAAGCGGGATGGTCTTGCTGCGGCGGTAGTGACCAGGTCATATCCACTAGCAACGGCTCAACCTCTCTGACTGCTGAAGATAGGCGCGGTACAAGGGAGTAGACAGAAGCAAGGTCGGACGTAGCAGAAGGTCGGGGCAGGCAGCAAGGATCGTAGTCAGGGGCAACGGCAGGAGGTCTGGAACACAGGCTAGGAACACACAAGGAAACGCTTTCACTGGCACAATGGCAACAAGATCCGGCGAGGGAGTGCAGGGGAAGTGAGGTATACATAGGGAGTGCACAGGTGAACACACTAATTAGAACCACTTGCGCCAATCAGCGGCGCAGTGGCCCTTTAAATCGCAGAGACCCGGCGCGCGCGCGCCCTAGGGAGCGGGGCCGCGCGCGCCGGGACAGGACCGACGGAGAGCGAGTCAGGTACGGGAGCCGGGGTGCGCATCGCGAGCGGGCGCCACCCGCATCGCGAATCGCATCCCGGCTGGAGGCGGTATCGCAGCGCTCCGGGTCAGTGGATCTGACCGGAGCGCTGCAGTAGCGAGAGTGTAGCGAGCGCTCCGGGGAGGAGCGGGGACCCGGAGCGCTCGGCGTAACAGCCATGCTTCCTTTAGTGTTGAGAACTGGGAGGTTGTGCAGCCTTAGCCAATCAGACACTGAATCTTTCTCTGCTGCTCAGAGCAGGAGGGTGGGGACTGCTCCCAGAGAGTGAGCTGGACTGCAGAACATAGCTGCAATCATTGCTGTGAGATGTAGGCAAAGGAAGGGAGGATGGCAAAGAATATGAAGAAACCAGAGAAGACAACAAAGGCTACAGGAGCCATATATATACTTCCCTTGAGTACCCCTTTTAAGGAATGCCATCATCTACACAGCCTGGCCCATGTAGGTGTTCCTCACAGGGGTTTGCACCAGCCTCTTCTCTACAACAGCCTGATGGCCTTCGGTGGTCACGGTGACCGGTAGGCCATCATGGACATCCACAGCCGGAGACTATACATATATAGCAGTTATGTCTTTGGCGTAAAAACCGACTTCTCGGTATGTATTCCAACCATTGGGGTGAATAACAGCTGTCTTTAGGTATAAAACTATTCCTGTCATTGCTTTTATGATATGTAGTGGTTATTGTTTTTCCTTCCTCTATAGTGATTTTTAAAGGGGTACTCCGTTGCTCAGCGTTTGGAACAAACTGTTCCAAATGCTGGAGCCGGCGCCGGTAGCTCGTGACGCCATAGCCCCTCATGCCGTCACGCCCCACCCCCTCAATGCAAGTCTATGGGAGGGGGCGTGACGGCTGTCACGCCCCCTCCCATAGACTTGCATTGAGGGGGCGCGGTGTGACATCATAAGGGGGCGGGGCTATGACTTCACAAGCTCCCGGCTCCAGCGCTCGGAACAGTCTGTTCCAAACGCTGAGCAGCGGAGTGCCCCTTTAAGACTAAAAAGTGAATAAGGGTTTTGTTATACTCTGCAGTGCATTCTAAATAAGTCATTTTTATTAATTATATTCTTTAATTATATATATATATTTTTTTATTATATAGTCCTTTTTATTTCTCCTACTCTGGACAGTTCTTAAAATGGAGAGCTCTGTGTTCCAAAAAGAAAAGAATTTCCTCTGTTGTATTCATTAGCTAATAAGTACAGGAAGGATTAAGTTTTCCACCGGAGTACCCCTTTAATTGTAAAAGCAAGAGTGAAATATATGGAATAAAATGTGCCTGCAATAAAATTTATGTAGGATAAACAAAGAGGATGCTATCTAAAAGAATAGGGAAATATATATATATATATATATATATATATATATATATATATATAGGGAGAAAATTCCAGGGACTTCCCCTATCCAAGCATTTTAAAGAAAAACATCAGTCATCATAAAAAGAAAAAGTTTTGCACCAGAGTACCCCTTTAATGTAGTTTCCTCCGCTCCAGTGGGGAATGACTTTTTCTATTCCAAAAAATTTTAAAACTGAATTAACAATTTTTGGTATAGAAAAAGTCATTCCCCGCTGGAGGGGAGGAAACTACATTTAAGGGGTACTCTGGTGGAAAACTTTTTCTTTTGAAATCCTTCCAGTACTTATTAGCAGCTGTATGCTACAAATGAAATTCTTTTCTGTCATGACCACAGTGCTCTCTGCTGACACCTGTCTCAGGAACTGTCCAAAGCAGGAAAAAATCCCTAGAGCAAACCTATCCTGCTCTGGACAGTTCCTTAAATGGACAGAGGTGTCCGCAGAGAGCACTGTGGTCGTGACAGAATCCCGGTGGGGCCGGGTTTGTCATCGCAGGACACGTCCACATGCGAATCCCAGCCTGTCACTCACTTCTGCTTCCTGCTGTCCCTCCAGTCCTCTCGCAGCGCTGGCACGCATGCCTCCGCCTCCTAGGGTGCGTGCGCGCACGTCGGTGCTCTAATATTTAAAGGGCCAGTGCGCCCATAATTATGATACACACCTGCATCTATCCTATAAGTATCAGCACCTCCCACTGTCCCCTGCCGGATCTTTGCTTGCCATTGTGCCCTAGTGAAAGCTATCCAGTGTCTTGCCTTGCCGTGTTCCTGATCCCTTTTTTCCGTGTCCTGACCTTGCTCCTTTGCCGCCTGCCTATTGACCTCCTGCTATTTTCCTGACTTCGCACCTGGGCCGCCCTCCCTGACCTTTTGCTATCCAGACCATGAGTTGCCATATACCTCCTGTGCCTCGAATCTCCTCAGCTGCCTGTGTGGTCGAGTTGAGCCAGGGGTAGAGACCTGGGTGTCGCCTGCCGCAGCAAGACCATCCCGCTTTGCCGCAGGCTCTGGTAAAAACCAGTAGCACCTTAGACTCCGCTCCCTGGTACGGTCCGTGTCATCTACCACACAGGTCCAGGGGATCCACTACTACCCTGAGTGCTACAGTCTACTGCCGTGAGTCTTACACAGAAAAAAAAATCCAAAAAGAGAAGAATTTCCTCTGTAGTATACAGTCACTAATAACTACTGGAAGGATTAAGAATTTTTAATAGAATAAATTTAAAAATCAGCTTAACTTTCTGGCACCAGTTGGTTTAAAAAAAAAAGAAAAGTTTTCCACCGGAGCACCCCTTTAACCAAATGTCAAAAATGGAAGGAAAATGGATATTCTAACTAAATCCCCTTGCTCCACATGGATTAAACATTGACTTTGTGCTTTTTTTCTGTGAAAACTTTTTTCAACAATAGAAACATTTTTGCATATCCTGAAAGAATAGATCCAACATCCAACCAGTGAATATCCAAAAAATATACATAAATAAACAAACTAGCATGTTCTCACTAAAGCAGGTAGCATGATAAAAAAAACAGCCCATCTGAAGCCTTGAAAAGGACAGGAGGAACAGAAAGCGATCCCCCTGATGAAGGAGGATGTATTTGCCTTTGAAACGTGTTGGAAGCCTTTCTGACCCTTCAGGTTCACATTAGTGATGTCACTCAAACCAAACACACGGATTTAAGTGGGAAAGGTTTAGGTTGAGACGCGGTCGGCCGGGGCTGTCTCCCAAACTCGGACTATCAAGCATTACCTGCAAGAACAGCGCCATATCCACATCATCTGAGGACAGTATGAAAAGGAGTAGATCGGTACAGAGCCTTATTGGGTGAGATTGAAACTCTGAATACGAGCGCAGAACATCGCATCTTCATAGTAAGTTGTATTATATACATAACTTCTCAAAGTACCTATTTTTGCGCTTTGAATACACTATTTATACTGAGTTATATCCTGTATTATACCCCAAAGCTGCACTCACTATTCTGCTGGTGGGGTCACTGTGTACATACATTACATTACTTATCCTGTACTGATCCTGAGTTATATCCTGTATTATACCCCAGAGCTGTACTCACTATTCTGCTGGTGAGGTCACTGTGTACATACATTACATTACTTATCCTGTACTGATCCTGAGTTATATCCTGTATTATACTCCAGAGCTGTACTCACTATTCTGCTGGTGAGGTCACTGTGTACATACATTACATTACTTATCCTGTACTGATCCTGAGTTATATCCTGTATTATACTCCAGAGCTGTACTCACTACTCTGCTGGTGAGGTCACTGTGTACATACATTACATTACTTATCCTGTACTGATCCTGAGTTATATCCTGTATTATACTCCAGAGCTGTACTCACTATTCTGCTGGTGAGGTCACTGTGTACATACATTACATTACTTATCCTGTACTGATCCTGAGTTATATCCTGTATTATACTCCAGAGCTGTACTCACTATTCTGCTGGTGAGGTCACTGTGTACATACATTACATTACTTATCCTGTACTGATCCTGAGTTATATCCTGTATTATACCCCAGAGCTGTACTCACTATTCTGCTGGTGGGGTAACTGTGAGGTACATGCGTTAACATTTTACATCTCATACAACTATATAGCGGGTAGAGAAGCAGCAGTGAGGGCTGGAGTTCCCCTTTAATGTTTTCCTCTTTGCCTCCTTTATTTAGCAGCTCGGTGCTTCGGTCGGGATTCTTCTGTTCCCGTTCCCATCCATCAGACTTTTATGGCGCGGTATTATTTGTCTCCTGGATGTTGCGCTGTCTCCCGCAGTCTGACAGAATGCCGCTTGTTTTATTTTCCTATATATCTCTATAAGGATTTTCATAAAATAAATGGATATGTTACATGATGCAAAAAAAAAATCCAGATTACCTTAAGACGAAATAGAATTTGGTTGACAAGTCGTCCCGGCGCGTCCAATAAGAGCGGAGAGTTATGGGCTTGTCTCGTTGTGTTAATCTAGTGTCAGGCAGATATATGGAAGCTCTCCGGGCACCTCCATGAGCACAGAACCCGCTCCTCCAGCTCCTCAGAACTTCATTTAACTCCGGGCCTTGGAGTCAGTCTTCAAACCTCCATGATTTAGAGGGAATGATCAGAAGAAGGAGAACCCTAAAGGAAAGTCTTCACTCTGCCGTACGGGCTCCGGCGGGGTTTAGAATAATCAGTACTAGTGCATACATAAAGAGGTACACCGAGCAGAACATCTGAATATGAAACTGCAACGGCCATTGAGATGATCTTGGTCTAATTCCAGGCCGACCCTGCTCCTGGGCCCCGTCATAGTGGTAGGTTGTTGTTCTGCACTACAGGTTTGAGAAGCATTTACAATTAGCTTTCTGCCCGTCACTATATCTGACAGTTCATTAGTGTGGTTATAGCACTATCTAGTGGTGTTAAGTTGTATTACACCTTGTTTTTCTTGTTATAAGAATTCTGCCTTGTGGGTGGTGCTATGCATTGTGGGTTGTTGCAGGGCATTCTGGGAAGAAGAAGAGGCAGCCCTTAGTCTCCTGGACAGAAGACCAGAGCAGCTCTACATCTCTCCCTTCTATAACTCCACCATCTGTGTAACAACCTATCTGGTGAGTGACTTACCTCTGTTACTAGGGCATTATAGAAGCTGGAGCTGTTTAGATATTTGTATTGCTACTCAGGGAGTTCACTGTGTAGATGTTAGACTGTTAGCAGCCATTTTGCCATGTGCTTGAACTACAAAGAACACTCCTCAATGTCAGACTGCACAGTGTGTGAACGTGTAAGAAGACAGAACAGTAAAACAGATGCTAGTCAATAGCAATAGTGGACCTGACTATACGGAGCCACCATCTGCCACGTGGTCCTACGCACATGACTACAGCGCCAGCCACACAGCCACAAGAAGTGAGAGTGTAAGCGCAGCACGATACAATCCACGCTAAAGTCCATTCTCACCCAGACTGAGTCCTTAAAGGGGTACTCCACCGCCCTAGCGTTCGGAACATTTTGTTCCGAGCGCTGGGTGAGGGCTGCGGGGGTCGTGATGTCACACCACACCCCGTCAATGCAAGTCTATGGGAGGGGGCGTGGCAGATGCCACGCCCCTCCCATAGATTTGCATTGAGGGGGTGTGGTGTGACATCACGACCCCCCAAACCCTCACCCAGCGCTCGGAACAAAATGTTCCGAATGCTAGGGCAGTGGAGTACCCCTTTAAGCAGCCAGCAACAGGAACACCATGTCCACTAGCCAGATATCAACATGCAGGACAAGGTCACGAGCGAGACGCTCTAGCAAGTCCTCCATAAAAAAAAATGGCTGCTCTCGCCCACGCAGAAGCGCAGGCTGCAAAAGTAAGGGCTTCCTTTACGGCACAAGAGATACAACTAAAGAAAGACACAGCATGCCTGCAAGCATCGTTGGAAGAGCTCGCAGCAGAGAGAGAAGCGGCAGCCACAATAGCCAAAGCAGAGTTCCTAGAAGCCATGTGTGACGTCCCAGTACAATACATGGTCCTGTACTACCCTTAGGCCCCTGTCAGGTTGAGACCCTCAGTAACCTGGGGGCTCCCCTGCAAGGTCTCCCACCTGTTGTTTCCAGAATGTTGTATATATCACTTTAATGCCTAGACAGTATCTTTATGTATAGGTGGTACAAAGGACCAGTGGGAGGTCTCAAGGACCTGTGTAAGTCTGTCACATGTTATGTTATGCAGTCACATGATTTGTTGTCACATGTCCTCCCAGAGAGCACCAGCTTAACCTATCACCTGCAGCTTGACCAATGGGCTTTAATCCAGCCCCCCACTATATAAATGGGCGACCATTACAATTCACTCTCTTAGCTTTTGTACCATCAGTCTTTACTGAGACCAGCAACCCCCAGAGATCTCAGCGCAAGTGATCAGCATCTTGAAGACCCCAAAAGCTACAGTCATTCCAGTAAGTCACAAGTCTATGTCTGCTGTCACTGAAACTTATCAAGTCCTGCATATAGTCAAGTCAAGACCAATCTCAAGTCAAGTTTAATACAAGTATTGGTCCAGAAAGCTGAAAGGTCCTCTGGGTTCTGGCCACCTCTCTGGGGAATCTGGCCTTAGCTGTGAAGATAATTCAGTCTGTCTTATACTCAGTAAAGCCTCCGTTTGACCATAACTGGTTGTGGACTCTCATTTCACTGCAACTGGGATAGCAGAGAAACTGGGCGTGTGGTGTTCCGGAACCCTAAAACCCCACTGGTGTCACGAACACTAGGTGTTAATACAATCTTGCCCCTGGGGTTAATACCATCTGATCCCACTACTCACATTACTACACCCGTGGTCCCGCCATTACACCTGGGGTTCACCACACATGGACTTTACCGAATCTGGGAAGCACAGCGAAGTACTCAGACCAGACTTTGATCAACAAGTTCCAGCACAGCGTGTCTCAGAATATGTCCACCAGCATCCCAAGACAGATGACAGCTATGATCCAGAAGATCAGCCAGCATATACAGAGTGCCAAAGACCCTACCTAGAATGTCAGTATCTTCAGAAGGTCGGGGTGTGGCAAAGCGATACTGACCACAACTACCGCTCTACAGAACAAAAGCTACAACCTACGCTTCGACTTAAAGGGACACCCTTCGCATCAGAACGGTATTATACAGACTTCCCTAAGCCAGAAACCCCTAAAAGGTATGGCGATACACCACACACGCAGCATAACAACAACACACCGGGTAGTATTGGCGCCAACCAAGCAGCCATGGACTTCGCTAAGTTCTTTGCTAATGGGAACTGGTTACCAAGGAACTACAGGTCATGGCGAGCCTCCTTCCAGAACGCCATACGGGACTTAGATCTTTCCCGTAGTGAGGAGTTAGATCTCTTGGTAAAATGGCTTGGAGGCGAGTCTGCTGAATACGCCAAAAGACATAATGGGTCAATAAAGGCTATAGAAGTTGCTTTATATAAGAGAATTGATAATTTTCCCAGAATAGGGGGTAGGGGTTACCGAAAGCAGGTTGCTCAGGCAGAAGGAGGTCTACCAGGGCTAGCATTCCTGGACACCGCCAGAGGTGTTAAAGGGTACAAACTGTTCCAAATGTTGGAGCTGGCGCCGGGAGCTTGTGATGTCATAGCCCGCCCCCTCGTGTCGTCACTCCCTGCCCCCTCAATGCAAGTCTATGGGAGGGGGCATGACGGATGTCACGCCCACTCCAATAGACTTGCATTGAGGGGCAAGTCTATGGGAGATTTGCTCTGAGGGGCAAGTCTCCTGCTAAAAAATCTGCCTTGTCAGAGTTTATCCGGTTGGTCACCGAGATAAGACGATCAAGGTGTATGGGATCTTAGACGACCAAAGCAACAGGTCTTTAGCTAAACTCACCTTCTTCGACAACTTCAACATCGTAAGGCCTGGTTCTCCCTACTCGTTAAGGACATGTGCAGGTACCGTTGAGACGGCGGGGAGGAAGGCAACTGGGTACAAGATAAAGTCCATAGATGGTCAGACCTGCTTGTCCCTGCCAACCATACTGGAGTGCATCTACCTTCCTGATAACCGGTCTGAGATACCTACACCAGAGGTAGCAGCGTACCACCCCACCTGAGGAGAATAGCTCACCTGATACTGGAACTGGACCCAGAAGCCCCAATAGTCCTACTCCTTAGAAGAGACATATTTCAAGTTCACAAGGCTAGAGAACAGATTAATGGACCCCAAAACGCTCCATACACCCAGAGACATGACCTAGGATGGGTCTTCATAGGAGACATCAGTCTAGGAGGAGCACACAAACCGACCTCAGACTACAGTATGCTCACCAACACACTTCAAAATGGACGTCCTTCCCTATTCCAGTAGTTTCCTGATAAAAGAATTACCACACAGCGATCCCGTGCCTTGTCCTTACATGGATCCCTCCTGTGAAGACCACGCCGGCGATGGTGATCAAGATCACTTAGGGTGCACAATCTTCCACAGGATAAGAGAAAACAAGAGGGTCTTGGATATCATGGATCAAGAAATAGTAAAAGACAAAGTCAAAAAGCTGGGGCGCACCTTTACCCGTTAAACCCCAGAAACGACGCTTATCTAACAATAAGGAACTTGTCTACGGTCAATTTATCTCCCTCAGACACAAATTTCAGAGAAGCCCAGAGACAAAAGAACATTTCTTTACCTTCAAAGAATATTTCAGAACAACCATGCAGAGATGGCACCCACTCTCCAAGATTCAGAGGATTGTTGGTACTTACCCATATTTGGTGTGTATCATCCTAAAAAACAGGACAGATAAGAGTAGTATTCAACTCAAGCGCCATGTGCAAAGGTGTCTTGCTAAACGATGTCTTACTGTCTGGTCCAGACCTCAACAACAGACTTCTGGAGGTACTTCTATGCTTCCGCAGAGATTCCGTAGTATTCATGGCCGACATACAACAGATGTTCTATGGCATTCTTGTTAAGGAAGAACACAGAAACTACTTAGCATTTTTCTGGTATCGCAACAACGACCTCAATGAGGACATCGTAGAAAACCGAATTAGAGTACACATTTTCGGAAACAGTCCTTTCCCTGCAGTTGCTATCTACGGTCTCGGACATTCAGCCTGAGAGAGTGAAGCAAAGTATGGGTTGGATGTCAGGTCCTTTGTGGAAAATGATTTCTATGTGGACGACTGCTTGAAATCTACACCCTCAAACGAGACCACAATCAGTCTCCTGAATAGAGCTCGGGAAATGCTCGCTCTATCTAATTTGAGGTTGCACAAAATCGCCTCCAACAGTCGTGAGATGGCCAGTCTTCCAATTCCTTCCAACTTGGACACTACCAATGTGGAAAGATACTTAAACAAGCAAGGATGCACCTGGACCTTTAATTCACCTCGTTCATCTCACATGGGCGGCGTCTGGGAAAGGATGATAGGGATAGCAAGGAAATCTTGGATTCTATCTTTTTGCGGGGGGGGGGGGGGGGGAAGTACAAGACTCACACATGAAAGGTTGACCACCTTCTTGGCAGAAGTTTCAGCTATCATAAATGTAAGACCATTGACTATCCTTTCCAACGACCCTGAAGATTGGACCATCCTTACTCCTGCCATGTTACTCAAGCAGAAGACCCTAGTGATGGCGGTATTGCAAATGACATTCAACATGATATGACTGACAACAGTGAACACTGCTGAATGTCATGTCATGTGCAATACCACCATCACTAGGGGCACTTTTTATTTAAATTTAATGTCACCCTAAAAAAAAAAGTTTTTAGACACATTTTTAGTCCTTATATATGGATTCCACTAATTATACTGTTGTTACCTACCAATATAATTAAACATTTTATGTCCTATTACATTTTGTTTTTATATCAGAATAGACCATTTGTTTATAATTCTTTGTCTATAGAAACCTTGGTGGACCTGAGGAAGGCACTAGTCGGTGCCGAAACGCGTCGTCCTTACTGTAACCAATAAATTGTACGTTGTCCTGTGCTGGCCTGAGACCTTCATTTGCGTTCAAGTTTTGAGCAGCGCCTCCAAGACCGTTTTTTTTTTTGCTTGTATGTTCGCTTGGCTAACAGGCATCTATATTCATTGCAGAGACTCCTCTGTCTCCTCCAAAATCCCCTGCCCTCCTCCAGACTCCTCTGTCCTTCTCCAGACTCCTCTGTCCTTCTCCTCCATATTCCTCTGTCCTCCTCCAGACTCCTCTGTCCTCCTCCTCGAAACTCCTCTGTCCTCCTCCTCCAGACTCTTCTGCCCTCCTCCTCCAGACTCCTCTGTCCTCCTCCAGACCCCTATGTCCTCCTCCTCCAGACTCCTCTGTCCTCCTCCAGACCCCTATGTCCTCCTCCTCCAGACTCCTCTGTCCTCCTCCAGACCCTTCTATCCTCCTCCAAACTCCTCTCCTCCTCCTCCAGATTCCTCTGTCCTCCTCCAGACCATTCTGTTCTCCTCCTCCAGACTCCTCTGTCCTCCTCCTCTAGACTCTTCTGCCCTACTCCTCCAGACTCCTCTGTCCTCCAGACTCCTCTGTCCTCCTCCAGACTCATCTGTTCTCCTCCTCCAGACTTTTCTGTCCTCCTCCTCCTCCAGACTCCTCTGTCCTTCTCCTCCAGACTCCTCTGTCCTCCTCCTCCTGACTCCTCCATCCTCCTCCAGACACCTCTGTCCTCCTCCAGACTCCTCTCTCCTCCTCCAGACTTATCTGTCCTGCTCCAGACTCTTCTATCCTCCTCCAGACCCCTCTGTCCTCCTCCTCCTGACTCTTCTGTCCTCCTCCTCCAGACTCCTCTGTCCTCCTCCGCCAGACCACTCTGTCCTCCTCCAGACTTCCCTTTCCTCCTCCAGACTCCTCTCTCCTCCTCCAGACTTCTCTGTCCTGCTCCAGATTCTTCTATCCTCCTCCAGACCCCTCTGTGCTCCTCCAGACCCCTCTGTCCTCCTCCTCCTCCAGACTCCTCTGTCCTCCTCCTCCAGACTCATCTGTCCTCCTCCTCCAGACTCCTCTATCCTCCTCCTCCAGACTCCTCTGTCCTCCTCCAGACCCCTCTGTCCTCCTCCTCCAGACTCATCTGCCCTCCTCGTCCAGACTCCTGTGTCCTCCTCCTCCAGACTCCTCTATCCTCCTCCTCCAGACTCCTCTGTCCTCCTTCTCCAAACTCCTCTGTCCTCCTCCTCCTCCAGACTCCTCTGTCCTCCTCCAGACTCCTCCATCTTCCTCCAGACCCCTCTGTCCTCCTCCTCCAGACTCCTCTATCCTCCTCCTCCAGACTCCTCTGTCCTCCTCCAGACTCCTCCATCTTCCTCCAGACCCCTCTGTCCTCTTCCTCCAGACTCCTCTGTTTACTTTGCATTACACTTCATCTATACTTCTTTATTTTATTAGGCTAAGACTGAGCCTACGGTTAGTCAACTAAAACTCAAACTATTCAGAAGACTAAAACAAAAGACATAGGGGTCATTTATTAACATGTGCCCCTTTTTTTTCCACCTGTGTGGCGCAATAGTGTGCACCTGCGGTAGCTGGTCGTCGCTTACCAAGAAGCCTATGACTATGGCCGCCTGCACCGAACTTCATAAATCACTGCTAAAAAAATTCACAAATGCGAAGAACTCTGTGCGCCAAAACTTGGGGAAACTTAGACCAGAATCTCCTCAGAGTGCACCGGCCCTACCGTATACCGGGGAGTTGGCATCGCCCGACACTTACAGTCCTGTTTTCTCTATTTGGGTCATGATTTATAGTAACTTAGAAATAAGTTTTAGGGAGACGTTATGGGGTGCACTAGTATGGTGGGTGAGGTGACCCCATAACTGGCACCGATGACTGGCGTCCATTTCCATATATTTATTTATTATTTATTTACTTATTTTATTATTATTTTTTTGGCATCCATTTCCAATGTACCCAGCCTCAGACATCATGGGGTATGTCTCCTGTCATCGCACACATCATTATTATTACTTTGCATCTCCAGAATCTGTGTAATATTAGCGCCGCGCTCGGCTCCGTGCGGCCGGGTAGACAGGGTTTCCTTAGAAACAGATTTAATGAAAATTGGTTGATCTACGCTTATTACATCGCGGGCGAAATGATTGCGAGGGAGACGTTAATATTTCAGAATGGAATATTGTCTCGCTGAGTTACATCATTTTAATCCTGTTTCCACAGATCCGTACTGTGAGCGTCGGGAACATTTCCATAATAAAATATTGTTATTACTATTTAAATCAGCCGCCGCGACGGTCACGTTCCCTTCGCTCACGAATTGTTTTAATAAAATGATTGTTAAAAAAGAAAAAAAGAGTGTGTTAAAAAAAAAGACGGGCGTGGCTAGGAGTGGGTCTCCGACCATCAGAGAAGGATTCAAGAGGCCAAGGAGATTGTCGGCAAGAAAATGGGCGAGGCCCAACAAAGACAACAAGAAGACTACAACCCCCATGCCTCTGCCAAACCACTCCAGGTGGGTGATAAAGTCTGACTACCTTAGTTCCCAAGAACTAACAGATTCCATCTGGGAGACAGAACCCTATACGGTGACGGCCATACCCTATCCCGAATCCTATGTGTACGAAGTACAGAAGCCTGGGTATGAGCCACAATCAAATCAAAGTCTGTCTTAAAAGAAGATTAACCAGTGCTCCCAGCGCCTACTCCCCCTGATGTCAGAACTGCAAGGGAGCATGTTCCTGGCGAGGGGATCCACCCATCCATGGATTTCCCCATGTTCTCTCCAAGTCAGCCAGAATTCTTCTGTGTGCCTCCAATCCAGGGATTAACTCAACCAACGTTGGTCAACACGCCAGTCCCTGCTCTGTCTCCATTGGCCCCGGCCTATACTCCTGTCTCCAGAATGCCAACCATGTCTCCAATGTCTCCAGCACAAATGCCAGCTATCCTGAGTCCAGCAAGTTCTGAACCAATTCCAGCTCCTGAGTTCACTGAAGCTCTGGGCGTCTGATGGGCAATTAGCAGATGCGGTAAGTCGCTTTGCTAGTCATGATTATTTTGTGTCATTAGGCTGCTACATCTTATATCATTGTGATCACATCACTTTCATGGTTATTTCAAAAGCAGTTGGTTTATGGCTAGACTGCATGTTTTAGGTTAGAAGTAATAGTTTGAGTGGTTGGAGAGGTGTGTATGTAGGGTATGTCGAAGTTATGTTTATAAGTTGTCGCATGTTATTGTATCCCCACAATACCTGACACGTCTTCAGGTGGGATGTGATCTTCGCAGTCATTGTTACCGACACGTCTTCAGAGCAATAACATCTTTACACGGATGGTTGTATCTGCACTGTAAATGACATTTCTTCAGTCAGAATACGATTTCGTAGTAAATGTTACTCATAGTCAGAGCAATATCATCTTGGCACATCGGTGGTGGTTTCACACAGTACCTGACACGTCTTCAGGTGGGATGTGATCTTCGCAGTCATTGTTACCGACACGTCTTCAGAGCAATAACATCTTTACACGGATGGTTGTATCTGCACTGTAAATGACATTTCTTCAGTCAGAATACGATTTCGTAGTAAATGTTACTCATAGTCAGAGCAATATCATCTTGGCACATCGGTGGTGGTTTCACACAGTACCTGACACGTCTTCAGGTGGGATGTGATCTTCGTAGTCATTGTTACCGACACGTCTTCAGAGCAATAACATCTCTACACAGATGGTTGTATCTGCACTGTAAATGACAATTCTTCAGCCGGGATACGATTTTATAATAAATGTTACACATAGTCAGAGCAATATCATCTTGGCACATAGAAGGGGGTATCACACAGTACCTGATATGTCTTCAGGTGGGCTGCACCAGTGGTTTGGCAGTTAAAAAAAACATGAGGCAAGCCACAGGTCCAGTGTTACTATAGCATTTGTCACACTTTTTTAGTATAATTCTCCTGCATACGTTCACTTTGGCGGAAAACACTTTTTTACTATGCATTTAATACAGTTAATACGATGTATGATGCATGAAGTTACCAGCATATAGGTTGTAATATCTGCATATTAGGTGACCTGTAAGGTCGCAGGTTACATTATACGTTGTGTGTCACGTCTTTAGGCTTACATGTTGATATTGCTTTTGCTTGTCACATTTACATTTCATTTCTTTCATTTCTTATCGGTCACATTTTAGCTTACGTTTTAGGATATTGTATTGCTGGCCACTACTACTGCTAATTGCACTCCGTAGATTGGAACAAGTATTGAGTTTTTTGGAAATCCTGTCAGCGCTTAAAGGGGTACTCCGGTGAAAACCTTTTTTCTTTTAAATCAACTGGCTCCGGAAAGTTTAAACAGATTTTTACATTACTTCTATTAAAAAATCTTAATCCTTCCTGTACTTATTAGCTGCTGAATACTACAGAGGAAATTCTTTTCTTTTTGGAATGCTCTCTGATGACATCACGAACACAGTGCTCTCTGCTGACGTTATTATAATAATAATACGTCTTTATTTATTTATTTATTGTTGTCCTTAGTGGGATTTGAACCCAAGTCCCCAGCACTGCAAGGCAGCAGTGCAAACCACTAAGCCACTATGCTGCCCTTAGCATACATCTGCTATGCATGGTTGCTAAAATGGACAGAGATGTCAGCAGAGAGCACTGTGCTCGTGATGTCATCAGTGCTCCAAAAAGAAAGGATTTTCCTCTGTAGCATTCAGCAGCTAATAAGTACTGGAAGGATTAAGATTTTTTAATAGAAGTAATTTACAAATATGTTTAACTTTCTGGCACCAGTTGATTTAAAAGAAAAAAGCTTTTCACCGGAGTACCCCTTTAAATTCAGATGTCAATTCCATACTACTATGTTTTGTTGCATTTGACCCTTAAATGTAAACATTGCGATAATTACTTTCTGTATGTTTTATCCCAGCATGCTACTCTGTAAGCTTGTAGACAGGTTGTTCAGCAGCATGGATTTCACCAACCAACAGGTTCATCTATCATGTTCGTACCCTAGCTAGGGTTAAAGGGGTATTCCAGGAAAAAACTATATATATATATATATATATATATATATATATATATATATATAATCTCAACTGGCTCCAGAAAGTTAAACAGATTTGTAAATTACTGCTATTAAAAAATCTTAATCCTTCCAATAATTATCAGCTGCTGAAGTTAAGTTCTTTTCTGTCTGACAACAGTGCTCTCTGCTGACACCTCAGTCTGTCTTGGGAACTGCACAGAGAAGAAGAGGTTTGCTATGGGGATTTGCTTGTACTCTGGACAGTTCCCGAGACACGTGTCATCAGAGAGCACTTAGACAGAAAAGAACAACTCAACTTCAGCAGCTCATAAGTACTGAAAGGATTAAGATTTTTTTAATAGAAGTAATTTACTAATCTGTTTTAACTTTCTGGAGCCATAGGAGACTATAACACTGCACACACTGATCTCTTATGCTGATCATTGGTATTCCATAGGGACCTATAACACTGCACACACTGATCTCTTATACTGATCATTATTATCCCATAGGAGACTATAACACTGCATACACTGATCTCTTATACTGATCATTATTATCTCATAGGAGACTATAACACTGCACTCACTGATCTCCTATATTGATCATTGTTATCCCATAGGAGACTATAACACTGCACACACTGATCTCTTATACTGATCATTGCTATCCCATAGGGACCTATAACACTGCACACACTGATCTCTTATACTGATCATTATTAGCCCATAGGGACCTATAACACTGCACACACTGATCTCTTATACTGATCATTATTATCCCATAGGAGACTATAACACTGCATACACTGATCTCTTATACTGATCATTGTCATCCCATAGGAGACTATAACACTGCACTCACTGATCTCCTATATTGATCATTGTTATCCCATAGGAGACTATAACACTGCTCACACTGATCTCTTATACTGATCATTGTTATCCCATAGGGACCTATAACACTGCACACACTGATCTGTTATACTGATCATTATTATCCCATAGGAGACTATAACACTGCACACACTGATCTCTTATACTGATCCTTGTTATCCCATAGGAGACTATAACACGGCACACACTGATCTCTTATACTGATCCTTGTTGTCCCATAGGAGACTATAACACTGCACACACTGATCTCTTATACTGATCATTATTATCCCATAGGAGACTATAACACTGCACACACTGATCTCTTATACTGATCATTGTTATCCCATAGGGACCTATAACACTGCACACACTGATCTCTTATACTGATCATTGCTATCCCATAGGGGACTATAACACTGCACACACTGATCTCTTATACTGATCATTGTTATCCCATAGGAGACTATAACACTTCACACACTGATCTTTTACACTGTTCACTGCAAAGCCATAACTTTGCATTGATCAGTGTTATCGGTGGTTGATTGCTCAAGCTTGGATTTCAGGCTTGCAGCAATCAATCGCCATTCGGACGCGCAGGAGGCAGGTAAGGCACCCTCCTGCTGCGTACCAGCTGATCGGGACATTGCGATTTTATCACGATGTCCCGATCAGCCCAACTGAGCTACCGGGATGCTTTTACTTTTAGATGCGGCGATCAACTTTGATCGCCGTGTCTAAAGAGTTAATGCTGGACATCTGCAGGAACGGCAATGTCCAGCATTAGCCACAGGTCCTGGCTGCTGATAGCAGCCGGGACCGTGCGGCTATGATGTGAGCTCTGCTCCTATATATATCAACTGGCTCCAGAAAGTTAAAACAGATTTGTAAATTACTGCTATTAAAAAATCTTAATCCTTCCAATAATTATCAGCTGCTGAAGTTAAGTTCTTTTCTGTCTGACAACAGTGCTTTCTGCTGACACCTCAGTCTGTCTTGGGAACTGCACAGAGAATAAGAAGTTTGCTATGGGGATTTGCTTGTACTCTGGACAGTTCCCGAGACAGGTGTCATCAGAGAGCACTTAGACAGAAAAGAACAACTCAACTTCAGCAGCTCATAAGTACTGAAAGGATTAAGATTTTTTTAATAGAAGTAATTTACGAATCTGTTTTAACTTTCTGGAGCCAGTTGATATATATAGGAGCAGAGCTCACATCATAGCCGCACGGTCCCGGCTGCTATCAGCAGCCAGGACCTGTGGCTAATGCTGGACATTGCCGTTCCTGTAGATGCCCAGCATTAACTCTTTAGACACGGCGATCAAAGTTGATCGCCGCATCTAAAAGTAAAAGCATCCCGGTAGCTCAGTTGGGCTGATCGGGACATCGTGATAAAATCGCAATGTCCCGATCAGCTGGTACGCAGCAGGAGGGTGCCTTACCTGCCTCCTGCTCATCCGAATGGCGATTGATTGCTGCAAGCCTGAAATCCAGGCTTGAGCAATCAACCACCGATAACACTGATCAATGCAAAGTTATGGCTTTGCAGTGAACAGTGTAAAAGATCAGTGTGTGCAGTGTTCTAGTCCCCTATGGGATAGCAATGATCAGTATAAGAGATCAGTGTGTGCAGTGTTATAGTCTCCTATGGGATAATAATGATCAGTATAAGAGATCAGTGTGTGCAGTGTTATAGTCTCCTATGGGATAACAAGGATCAGTATAAGAGATCAGTGTGTGCAGTGTTATAGTCTCCTATGGGATAACAAGGATCAGTATAAGAGATCGGTGTTTGCCGTGTTATAGTCTCCTATGGTATAACAAGGATCAGTATAAGAGATCAGTGTGTGCAATGTTATAGTCTCCTATGGGATAATAATGATCAGTATAAGAGATCAGTGTGTGCAGTGTTATAGTCTCCTATGGGATAATAATGATCAGTATAAGAGATCAGTGTGTGCAGTGTTATAGGTCCCTATGGGATAACAATGATCAGTATAAGAGATCAGTGTGTGCAGTGTTATAGTCTCCTATGGGATAACAAGGATCAGTATAAGAGATCAGTGTTTGCCGTGTTATAGTCTCCTATGGGATAATAATGATCAGTATAAGAGATCAGTGTGTGCAGTGTTATAGTCTCCTATGGTATAACAAGGATCAGTATAAGAGATCAGTGTGTGCAGTGTTATAGTCTCCTGTGGTATAATAATGATCAGTATAATAGATCAGTGTGTGCAGTGTTATAGGTCCCTATGGGATAACAATGATCAATATAGGAGATCAGTGAGTGCAGTGTTATAGTCTCCTATGGGATAACAATGATCAGTATAAGAGATCAGTGTATGCAGTGTTATAGTCTCCTATGGGATAATAATGATCAGTATAAGAGATCAGTGTGTGCAGTGTTATAGGTCCCTATGGGATAACAATGATCAGTATAAGAGATCAGTGTGTGCAGTGTTATAGTCTCCTATGGGATAACAAGGATCAGTATAAAAGATCAGTGTGTGCCGTGTTATAGTCTCCTATGGGATAATAATGATCAGTATAATAGATCAGTGTGTGCAGTGTTATAGTCTCCTATGGGATAACAATGATCAGTATAAGAGATCAGTGTGTGCAGTGTTATAGGTCCCTATGGGATAACAATGATCAGTATAAGAGATCAGTCTGTGCAGTGTTATACTCTCCTATGGGATAACAAAGATCAGTATAAGAGATCAGTGTGTGCAGTGTTATAGTCTCCTATGGGATAGCAATGATCAGTATAATAGATCAGTGTGTGCAGTGTTATAGGTCCCTATGGGAGCTATAACACTGCAAAAAAATAGAACAAAAAAAGTTAATAAAGATCATTTAACCCCTTCCCTAATAAAAGTTTTAATCACCTCCCTTTTCCAATAAAAAAAAACTGTGTAAATAAAAATAAACATATGTGGTATCGCCACGTGCATAAATGTCCGAATTATAAAAATATATAGTTAATTAATGTTACGCCGAGCGCTCCGGGTTCCCGCTCCTCCCCGGAGCGCTCGCTACACTCTCGCTCCCGCAGCGCCCCGGTCAGATCCACTGACCGGGTGCGCTGCGATACCGCCTCCAGCCGGGATGCGATTCGCGATGCGGGTGGCGCCCGCTCGCGATGCGCACCCCGGCTCCCGTACCTGACTCGCTCTCCGTCGGTCCTGTCCCGGCGCGCGCGGCCCCGCTCCCTAGGGCGCGCGCGCGCCGGGTCTCTGCGATTTAAAGGGCCACTGCGCCGCTGATTGGCGCAGTGGTTCTAATCAGTGTGTTCACCTGTGCACTCCCTATGTATACCTCACTTCCCCTGCACTCCCTCGCCGGATCTTGTTGCCATTGTGCCAGTGAAAGCGTTTCCTTGTGTGTTCCTAGCCTGTGTTCCAGACCTCCTGCCGTTGCCCCTGACTACGATCCTTGCTGCCTGCCCCGACCTTCTGCTACGTCCGACCTTGCTTCTGTCTACTCCCTTGTACCGCGCCTATCTTCAGCAGTCAGAGAGGTTGAGCCGTTGCTAGTGGATACGACCTGGTCACTACCGCCGCAGCAAGACCATCCCGCTTTGCGGCGGGCTCTGGTGAAAACCAGTAGTGACTTAGAACCGGTCCACTAGCACGGTCCACGCCAATCCCTCTCTGGCACAGAGGATCCACCTCCTGCCAGCCGGCATCGTGACAGTAGATCCGGCCATGGATCCCGCTGAAGTCCCTCTGCCAGTTGTCGCCGACCTCACCACGGTGGTCGCCCAGCAGTCACAACAGATAGCGCAACAAGGCCACCAGCTGTCTCAACTGACCGTGATGCTACAGCAGCTACTACCACAGCTTCAGCAATCATCTCCTCCGCCAGCTCCTGCACCTCCTCCGCAGCGAGTGGCCGCCTCAGGCCTACGACTTTCCTTGCCGGATAAATTTGATGGGGACTCTAAGTTTTGCCGTGGCTTTCTTTCACAATGTTCCCTGCACTTGGAGATGATGTCGGACCAGTTTCCTACTGAAAGGTCTAAGGTGGCTTTCGTAGTCAGCCTTCTGTCTGGGAAAGCTCTGTCATGGGCCACACCGCTCTGGGACCGCAATGACCCCGTCACTGCCTCTGTACACTCCTTCTTCTCGGAAATTCGAAGTGTCTTTGAGGAACCTGCCCGAGCCTCTTCTGCTGAGACTGCCCTGTTGAACCTGGTCCAGGGTAATTCTTCCGTTGGCGAGTACGCCGTGCAATTCCGTACTCTTGCTTCAGAACTTTCCTGGAATAATGAGGCCCTCTGCGCGACCTTTAAAAAAGGCCTATCCAGCAACATTAAAGATGTTCTGGCCGCACGAGAAATCCCTGCTAACCTACATGAACTCATTCATCTAGCCACGCGCATTGACATGCGTTTTTCTGAAAGGCGTCAGGAGCTCCGCCAGGATATGGACTTTGTTCGCACGAGGCGTTTTTTCTCCCCGGCTCCTCTCTCCTCTGGTCCTCTGCAATCCGTTCCTGTGCCTTCCGCCGTGGAGGCTATGCAAGTTGACCGGTCTCGCCTGACACCTCAAGAGAGGACACGACGCCGCATGGAGAATCTCTGCCTGTACTGTGCCGGTACCGAACACTTCCTGAAGGATTGTCCTATCCGTCCTCCCCGCCTGGAAAGACGTACGCTGACTCCGCACAAAGGTGAAACAGTCCTTGATGTCAACTCTGCTTCTCCACGTCTTACTGTGCCTGTGCGGATATCTGCCTCTACCTTCTCCTTCTCCACTAAGGCCTTCTTGGACTCCGGATCTGCAGGAAACTTTATTTTGGCCTCTCTCATCAACAGGTTCAACATCCCAGTGACCAGTCTCGCCAGACCTCTCTACATCAATTGCGTTAACAATGAAAGATTGGACTGTGCCGTGCGTTACCGCACGGAACCCCTCCTAATGTGCATCGGACCTCACCACGAAAAAATTGAGTTTTTGGTCCTCTCCAATTGCACTTCCGAAATTCTCCTTGGACTACCCTGGCTTCAACACCATTCCCCAACCCTGGATTGGTCCACAGGGGAGATCAAGAGTTGGGGTCCCTCTTGTTTCAAGGACTGCCTTAAACTGGTTACCAGTACTCCTTGCCGTGACCCTGTGGTTCCCCCTGTAACCGGTCTCCCTAAGGCCTATATGGACTTTGCGGATGTTTTTTGCAAAAAACAAGCTGAGACTCTACCTCCTCACAGGCCTTATGACTGTCCTATTGACCTCCTCCCGGGCACTACTCCACCCCGGGGCAGAATTTATCCTCTCTCTGCCCCAGAGACTCTTGCTATGTCTGAGTACATCCAGGAAAATTTAAAAAAGGGCTTTATCCGCAAATCCTCCTCTCCTGCCGGAGCCGGATTTTTCTTTGTGTCCAAAAAAGATGGCTCCCTACGTCCTTGCATTGACTACCGCGGTCTTAATAAAATCACGGTAAAGAACCGCTACCCTCTACCTCTCATCTCTGAACTCTTTGATCGCCTCCAAGGTGCCCACATCTTTACCAAACTGGACTTAAGAGGTGCTTATAATCTCATCCGCATCAGAGAGGGGGATGAATGGAAAACGGCATTTAACACTAGAGATGGACACTTTGAGTATCTGGTCATGCCCTTTGGCCTGTGCAACGCCCCTGCCGTCTTCCAAGACTTTGTTAATGAAATTTTTCGTGATCTCTTATATTCCTGTGTTGTTGTGTATCTGGACGATATCCTGATTTTTTCTGCCAACCTAGAAGAACACCGCCAGCATGTCCGCATGGTTCTTCAGAGACTTCGTGACAATCAACTTTATGCCAAAATGGAGAAATGTCTGTTTGAATGTCAATCTCTTCCTTTCCTAGGATACTTGGTCTCTGGCCAGGGACTACAAATGGATCCAGACAAACTCTCTGCCGTCTTAGATTGGCCACGCCCCTCCGGACTCCGTGCTATCCAACGTTTTTTGGGGTTCGCCAATTATTACAGACAATTTATTCCACATTTTTCCACCATTGTGGCTCCTATCGTGGCTTTAACCAAAAAGAATGCCAATCCTAAGTCATGGCCTCCTCAAGCGGAAGACGCCTTTAAACAGCTCAAGTCTGCCTTTTCTTCAGCTCCCGTGCTCTCCAGACCTGACCCATCTAAACCCTTCCTATTGGAGGTTGATGCCTCCTCAGTAGGAGCTGGAGCGGTCCTTCTACAAAAAAATTCTTCCGGGCATGCTGTTACTTGTGGTTTTTTTTCTAGGACCTTCTCTCCGGCTGAGAGGAACTACTCCATCGGGGACCGAGAGCTTCTAGCCATTAAATTAGCACTTGAGGAATGGAGGCATCTGCTGGAGGGATCAAGATTTCCAGTTATTATTTACACCGATCACAAGAACCTCTCCTATCTCCAGTCTGCCCAACGGCTGAATCCTCGCCAGGCCAGGTGGTCTCTGTTCTTTGCCCGATTTAATTTTGAAATTCACTTTCGGCCTGCCGATAAGAACATTAGGGCCGATGCCCTCTCTCGTTCCTCGGATGCCTCGGAAGTAGAGCTCTCTCCGCAACACATCATTCCTCCTGACTGCCTGATCTCCACTTCTCCAGCCTCCATCAGGCAAACTCCTCCAGGGAAGACCTTCGTCTCTCCACGCCAACGCCTCGGAATCCTCAAATGGGGTCACTCCTCCCACCTCGCAGGCCATGCGGGCATCAAGAAATCCGTGCAACTCATCTCTCGTTTCTATTGGTGGCCGACTCTGGAGACGGATGTTGTGGATTTTGTGCGAGCCTGCACTGTCTGTGCCCGGGATAAGACTCCTCGCCAGAAGCACGCTGGTCTTCTTCATCCTGTGCCTATTCCCGAACAGCCTTGGTCTCTGATTGGTATGGACTTTATTACAGACTTACCCCCATCCCGTGGCAACACTGTTGTTTGGGTGGTCGTTGATCGATTCTCCAAGATGGCACATTTTATTCCTCTTCCTGGTCTTCCTTCTGCGCCTCAGTTGGCAAAACAATTTTTTGTACACATTTTTCATCTTCACGGGTTGCCCACGCAGATCGTCTCGGATAGAGGCGTCCAATTCGTGTCTAAATTCTGGAGGGCTCTCTGTAAACAACTCAAGATTAAATTAAACTTCTCTTCTGCTTATCATCCTCAGTCCAATGGGCAAGTAGAAAGAATTAACCAGGTCCTGGGTGATTATTTACGGCATTTTGTTTCCTCCCGCCAGGATGACTGGGCAGATCTTCTACCTTGGGCCGAATTTTCGTATAACTTCAGAGTCTCTGAATCTTCCTCCAAATCCCCATTTTTCGTGGTGTACGGCCGTCACCCTCTTCACCCCCTCCCTACTCCCTTGCCCTCTGGTGTACCCGCTGTGGATGAAATATCTTGTGATCTTTCCACCATATGGAAAGAGACCCAAAATTCTCTCTTACAGGCTTCATCACGCATGAAGAAGTTTGCTGATAAGAAAAGAAGAGCTCCCCCCATTTTTTCTCCCGGAGACAAGGTATGGCTCTCCGCTAAATATGTCCGCTTCCGTGTTCCCAGCTACAAATTGGGACCACGCTATCTTGGTCCTTTCAAAATTTTGTGCCAGATTAATCCTGTCTCTTATAAACTTCTTCTCCCTCCTTCTCTTCGTATTCCTAATGCCTTTCACGTTTCTCTTCTTAAACCACTCATCATCAACCGTTTCTCTCCTAAACTTATCTCTCCCACTCCTGTCTCCGGTTCTTCAGACATCTTTCCTGTAAAGGAGATACTGGCCTCCAAAAAGGTCAGAGGTAAAACCTTCTTTTTGGTTGACTGGGAGGGCTGTGGTCCTGAAGAGAGATCCTGGGAACCTGAGGACAATATCCTAGATAAAAATCTGGTCCTCAGGTTCTCAGGCTCCAAGAAGAGGGGGAGACCCAAGGGGGGGGGGTACTGTTACGCCGAGCGCTCCGGGTTCCCGCTCCTCCCCGGAGCGCTCGCTACACTCTCGCTCCCGCAGCGCCCCGGTCAGATCCACTGACCGGGTGCGCTGCGATACCGCCTCCAGCCGGGATGCGATTCGCGATGCGGGTGGCGCCCGCTCGCGATGCGCACCCCGGCTCCCGTACCTGACTCGCTCTCCGTCGGTCCTGTCCCGGCGCGCGGCCCCGCTCCCTAGGGCGCGCGCGCGCCGGGTCTCTGCGATTTAAAGGGCCACTGCGCCGCTGATTCACCTGTGCACTCCCTATGTATACCTCACTTCCCCTGCACTCCCTCGCCGGATCTTGTTGCCATTGTGCCAGTGAAAGCGTTTCCTTGTGTGTTCCTAGCCTGTGTTCCAGACCTCCTGCCGTTGCCCCTGACTACGATCCTTGCTGCCTGCCCCGACCTTCTGCTACGTCCGACCTTGCTCTTGTCTACTCCCTTGTACCGCGCCTATCTTCAGCAGTCAGAGAGGTTGAGCCGTTGCTAGTGGATACGACCTGGTCACTACCGCTGCAGCAAGACCATCCCGCTTTGCGGCGGGCTCTGGTGAAAACCAGTAGTGACTTAGAACCGGTCCACTAGCACGGTCCACGCCAATCCCTCTCTGGCACAGAGGATCCACCTCCTGCCAGCCGGCATCGTGACAATTAAACTGCAATGGTGTACACGCAAAAGAATTCCAAAGTCCAAAATAGCGTATTTTTGGTCACTTTTTATGACAAAAAAAAAATGAATAAAAAGCAATCAAAAAGTATAAGAGATCAGTGTGTGCAGTGTTATAGTCTCCTATGGGATAATAATGATCAGTATAAGTGATCAGTGTGTGCAGTGTTATAGGTCCCTATGGGATAATAATGATCAGTATAAGAGATCAGTGTGTGCAGTGTTATAGTCTCCTATGGGATAACAATGATCAGTATAAGAGATCAGTGTGTGCAGTGTTATAGTCTTCTATGGGATAATAATGATTAGTATAAGAGATCAGTGGGAGCAGTGTTATAGTCTCCTATGGGATAACAATGATCAGTATAAGAGATCAGTGTGTGCAGTGTTATAGTCTCCTATGGGATAACAAGGATCAGTATAAGAGATCAGTGTGTGCAGTGTTATAGTCTCCTATGGGATAACAATGATCAGTATAAGAGATCAGTATGTGCAGTGTTATAGTCTCCTATGGGATAATAATGATCAGTATAAGAGATCAGTGTGTGCAGTGTTAGAGGTCCCTATGGTATAACAATGATCAGTATAAGAGATCAGTGTGTGAAGTGTTATAGTCTCCTATGGGATAACAAGGATCAGTATAAGAGATCAGTGTGTGCAGTGTTATAGTCTCCTATGGGATAATAATGATCAGTATAAGAGATCAGTGTGTGCAGTGTTACAGTCTTATATGGGATAACAATGATCATTATAAGAGATCAGTGTGTGCAGTGTTATAGTCTCCTATGGGATAATAATGATCAGTATAAGAGATCAGTGTGTGCAGTGTTATAGTCCCCTATGGGATAACAATGATCAGTATAAGAGATCAGTGTGTGCAGTGTTATAGGTCCCTATGGGATAACAATGATCAGTATAAGAGATCAGTGTGTGCCGTGTTATAGTCTCCTATGGGATAATAATGATCAGTATAAGAGATCAGTGTGTGCAGTGTTATAGTCTCCTATGGGATAACAATGATCAGTATAAGAGATCAGTGTGTGCAGTGTTATAGTCTCCTATGGGATAATAATGATCAGTATAAGATATCAGTGTGTGCAGTGTTATAGTCTCCTATGGGATAACAATGATCAATATAAGAGATCAGTGTGTGCAGTGTTATAGTCTCCTATGGGATAACAATGGTCAGTATAAGAGATCAGTGTGTGCAGTGTTATAGTCTCCTATGGGATAATAATGATCAGTATAAGAGATCAGTGTGTGCAGTGTTATAGTCTCCTATGGGATAATAATGATCAGTATAAGAAATCAGTGTGTGCCGTGTTGTAGTCTCCTATGGGCTAATAATGATCAGTATAAGAGATCAGCGAGTGCATTGTTATAGTCTCCAATGGGATAACAAGGATCAGTGTAAGAGATCAGTGTGTGTCGTGTTATAGTCTCATATGGGATAACAATGATCAGTATAAGAGATCAGTGTGTGTAGTGTTATAGTCTCCTATGGGATAATGAGGATCAGTATAAGAGATCAGTGTGTGCAGTGTTATAGTCTCCTATGGGATAATAATGATCAGTATAAGAGATCAGTGAGTGCAGTGTTATAGTCTCGTATGGGATAACAATGATCAGTATAAGAGATCAGTGTATGCAGTGTTATAGTCTCCTATGGGAAAACAAGGATCAGTGTAAGAGATCAGTGTGTGCAGTGCTATAGTCTCCTATGGGATAATAATGATCAGTATAAGAGATCAGTGTGTGCAGTGTTATAGTCTCCTATGGGATAATAATGATCAGTATAAGAGATCAGTGTGTGCAGTGTTATAGTCTCCTATGGGATAATAATGATCAGTATTAGTGTTGCTCTCGAATATTCGCAATTCGAATTTTATTCGCGAATATCGCATATTCGCAAATTCGCGAATATTCGCGAATATAGCGCTATATATTCGTAATTACGAATATTTGTTATTTTTTTTTTTTTTTACCACAGTACACATCACAGTGATCACCCCTCTCTGCTTCCAGCTTGTGTGGTGTAAGAAGGCTCTAATACTACTGTGTGAGACTGACGTCCGAATTTTCGCATATGCGAACATTTGCATATGATAATATTCGCATATGCGAATTTTAGTGTATGTCAGTTTTGGATATGCAAATTTTCGCATACATTAATTTTCGCACGCTAGAATATTCGTATATGCGAAAATATAACGAGAACATTACGAATATGCGAATATTCGCGAATATGGCGAATATTCGTCCATATATTCGCGAATATTCGCGAATTCGAATATGGCCTATGCCGCTCAACACTAATCAGTATAAGAGATCAGTGTGTGCAGTATTATAGTCTCCTATGGGATAACAATGATCAGTATAAGAGATCAGTGTGTGCAGTGTTATAGGTCCCTATGGGATAACAATGATCAGTATAAGAGATCAGTGTGTGCAGTATTATAGTCTCCTATGGGATAACAATGATCAGTATAAGAGATCAGTGTGTGCAGTGTTATAGGTCCCTATGGGACCTATAACACTGCAAAAAAAGTGAACAAAAAAAGTTAATAAAGATCATTTAACTCCTTCCCTAATAAAAGTTTTAATCACCCCCCTTTTCCAATAAAAAAAAAAACTGTGTAATTAAATATAAAAATAAACATATGTGGTATCACCGCGTGCGTAAATGTCCAAACTATAAAATTATATAGTTAATTAAACTGCAATGGTGTACACGCAAAAAAATTCCAAAGTCCAAAATAGCGTATTTTTGGTCACTTTTTATGACATAAAAAAATGAATAAAAAGCAATCAAAAAGTCCGATCAAAACTAAAATTGTACTGATAAAAACCCCTTTACGTGGAACAATAAAATAGTTATAGGGGTCAGAAGATGACAATTGTAAACGTATAAATTTCCTGTATGTAGTTATGATTTTTTCCAGAAGTGCGACAATATCCAACCTATATAAGTAGGGGATCATTTTAACCGTATGGACCTACAGAATAAAGAGAAGGTGTCATTTTTAACAAAAAAAATTACTGCGTAGCAACGGAAGCCCCCAAAATTTACAAAATGGAATTTTTTCTTCAATTTTGTCGCACAATAATTTTTTTTTCCATTTGGCCGTAGATTTTTGGGTAAAATGACTGAAGTCACTGCAAAGTAAAAAGGGTTATGATTTTTAAAAGGTAAGGAGGAAAAAACGCTGAGTCCTTAAGGGGCTAAGTTATGACCTGGTCTCTATCAATTGTATAGCTATTGCATGTAACGCTTCGAGCCCCGAGCACAATATAGTAGTATTTAGTGTAGGTTGGTGTTTCCCAACCAGGGGTGCCTCCAGCTTTTGCAAAATTATAACTCCCAGTGTCAAGGATGGCTGCTGGTTGGCCTTAAAATGTGCGTGACTGCTGCTGTATACTGCTGAGAGTCGACACAAGAAATATACACCAGACAAAAAAGTTGGTCTAAAACTCTTTCTCAGCAAGAAGCCCGGAAACTGTTCCCAAGAGTTCTCAGAGATTTCTGTCTATTACACGGAAGTACATTAGTTTTTACATTTGACAAAAAAGGGGAGGTTAGTTATCACGTCAAAATCATCATTTTATATTTTGATTGGTTATTTGCGTATTGCGTCTGTATATATATTAGCATATTTAAGCATCCATTTCTCTTTTGGCCAAAGTTCACTGCCCTCTCACTCTCATACTGGAAAATTCCGGATTTCTCTGTCCTCCTACACAGTCTATATCTCTTCAAATGTTTTGTCTTCCAACTTTCAGCCTCTTTATCTCGCTTCTATTGGCCTCATCAAGGTCTCCATCTTCTTGGTCAGCAAGTTAGCAAGAAATGTCTCATAAGGAAAATAATGTTTTTCTGCAACATATTAGCATATATGTCTACTTTTTATATATATATATATATATATATATCCATATATAAATATATATATATAGATCAGTAATCAAAATCACAATGGTCATCCTTATCACCAGCATGTTGGACTATATAGTAGTAGATTGTATAGGTCAGTGTTTCCCAACCAGAGCGCCTCCCGCTGTTGCAAAGCTACAACTCCCAGCATATTGGACTATATAGTAGTATATAGTATAGGTCAGTGTTTTCCAACCAGGGGTGCCTCCAGCTGTTGCAAAACTACAACTCCCAGCATGTTGGACTATATAGTAGTATATAGTATAGATCAGTGTTTCCCAACCAGAGCGCCTCCAGCTGTTGCAAAGCTACAACTCCCAGCATATTGGACTATATAGTAGTATATAGTATAGGTCAGTGTTTTCCAACCAGGGGTGCCTCCAGCTGTTGCAAAACTACAACTCCCAGCATGTTGGATTATATAGTAGTATATAGGTCAGTGCTTCCCACCCAGGGTGTAGTTCTGGGAGTTTGAAGATTGGTTGGAAAAATACCGGCATGGTGGCCAAAACACCGGCTATGCTGGTAAAATACCAGCTAGGTGGCAACCCTAGGCGTGGCGGAGCCGGAGCTGCTAACAAGACCTGGCACAAAGGTTTCATGCCAGGGGCCATGGATGACTGGGTCTTCTCCATCTTCTCTACTTTCCTATGTAGATCCTGCAGCCCCATTTACATACAGTATCTAGTTATACAACTTCACAAAAACTTTCAAAAACGTACATTTTGCGCCAATTCATTGTTGGATTGTGGTCATGCGAGGAATGTGAGGCCGATAACAAGGGGTAGCGGCTGCACCTGGGCCCTGATCGAAGGAGCCCTAAGAGCCACAGGGAGTCCTGTTACAGATGTTACGTTGGCGAGCTTTATGTTAGTCCTCTTGGCGCCTTCATTGGGTTTTGTCAATTCCTGACTTGGTTTCTATGGACTGTATCTCAGGCTAGGTCGCAGCTAGAGCCTTGGGCCCTGATGCGTGAAGAAGACCAAAGAGCCACATAACAAGACTTCATTATTGTAAATAGCACAGGGGGCCCTGTTACAGATGTTGTGTTGGGAGCCTCTATGACATCACCAGTGGTATACAGGATAGATCCACCCCTGCCTCCATGACATCACCAGTGGTATCCAGGATAGATCCGCCCCTGCCTCTATGACATCACCAGTGGTATCCAGGATAGATCCGCCCCTGCCTCTATGACATCACCAGTGGTATCCAGGATAGATCCGCCCCTGCCTCTATGACATCACCAGTGGTATCCAGGATAGATCGCCCCTGCCTCTATGACATCACCAGCAGTTATCCAGGATAGATCCGCCCCTGCCTCTATAACATCACCAGCAGTTATCCAGGATAGATCCGCCCCTGCCTTTATGACATCACAAACAGTATCCAGGAGGATAGATCCTCCCCTGCCTTTATGACATCACCAATGGTACCCAGAATGGATTCGCCCCTGCCTCTATGACATCACCATTGTTATCAAGGATAGATCCGCCCCTGCCTCTATGACATCACCATTGTTATCAAGGATAGATCCGCCCCTGCCTCTATGACATCACCATTGTTATCAAGGATAGATTTGCCCCTGCCTTTATGACATCACCAGTGGTATCCAGGATAGATCCGCCCCTGCCTCTATGACATCACCAACAGTATCCAGGATAGATCTGCCCCTGCCTCTATGACATCACCAGTGGTATCCAGGATAGATCCGCCCCTGCCTCTATGACATCACCAGTGGTATCCAGGATAGATCGCCCCTGCCTCTATGACATCACCAGCAGTATCCAGTATAGATCCGCCCCTGCCTCTAAGGCATCACCAGTGGTATTCAGGGTAGACCCGCCCCTGCCTCTATGACATCACCAGTGGTATCCAGGATAGATCCGCCCCTGCCTCTATGACATCACCAGCAGTATCCAGTATAGATCCGCCCCTGCCTCTAAGACATCACCAGTGGTATTCAGGGTAGATCCGCCCCTGCCTCTATGACATCACCAGTGGTATCCAGGATAGATCTGCCCCTGACTTTATGACATCACCAATGGTATCCAGAATAGATCCACCCCTGCCTCTATGACATCACCATTGTTATCAAGGATAGATCCGCCCCTGCCTCTATGACATCACCAGTGGTATCCAGGATAGATCCACCCCTGCCTCTATGACATCACCAATGGTATCCAGGATAGACCCACCCCTGCCTCTATGACATCACCAATGGTATCCAGGATAGATCCACCCCTGCCTCTATGACATCACCAGTGGTATCCAGGACAGAGCCGCCCCTGCCTCTATGACATCACCATTGTTATCAAGGATAGATGCGCCCCTGCCTCTATGACATCACCAGTGGTATCCAGGATAGATCTGCCCCTGCCTTTATGACATCACCAATGGTATCCAGGATAGATCCCCCCGGCCCCATTGTCTATTCTCCTCTGTTGTGTAGGGCCGTGCAGCGCCTGTCACTGATCTTCCACCTTCCGCTAATATTATGGTGATAGCATTCCACAGGCTGTAAAGTGAGATCCCTTTTGTGGCCCACTCTGCTGTGTAACCTTTATGGTCACTAGATGGCAGCACACGTGAAACCTTCAGCACCATGTCTTAGTTATCATATTTCTGTAAGTATGTACAGAGGAGCCAACAACAATATGAAAAACATCTCCAATAATGGCTGCCGGGGTCACCCGGGGCCGGCTATGCCCAGTCAGATTATTTCTCAGGATCACGTAAATTGCAGACAACATCTTGGCAACGACCTGGATGAGAATTTCATCTCCTATTGTCCCATATCAAAGACTTTACATGGATTAGTGAGAAATGTAGGAGAGCGGACAACACCCTGCGAGATGGGAAACAGATGATATATCAGCCAACGCTGGGCTATGAGTAAGAGGAACCCCTCAGATATCTGGCCCCGGCCCTATCATCACAATCATTTATACGCTTGGCCTGCGGAAACCCCACAACAGTCGGCGGAGACATATTCCAGGCCAACAATTACTATGTCAAAGTTTCCATTAAAATGTCAGATTCCCCATTAATATATCAATTGTGCGGAGCTGAGGACGATGCGTGTCTGTAGTTATCACCGGAGTAAATTAATACCCCCCCGACCCCACGACCACCGGGAAAACTGTAGAGCATAGGAAAACCCTGCTCCTCCAGGAGGGTCCGATAACAGATATTCAGACGCCTTATAATACAGACATGAATATTACATAAATATATCCTCACCTGAGTGAGATCTTATAGACATAACCCTATAAACTGACCTGGAGTGCTCAATGTCAGATAGCTGCTGCTAAAGATACGGATAGTTACAGATATGTAAATAATAAGTAAAGGCCAAAACGTTTCTACCCATGTGTAACTAACTAGTCAAACAATATTTTATTCACAGATAGGGGGAGAAGTGACCAATCAGTTCATGAAGTTGATGTTGGAAGCAGGAAAAATAGGCAAATGGATAGGATCTGAGGGATAATGACAAGGGATGAATAGTGATGTGTAGATCAGCGGGTCAGAACAACTGGTCTAGTTGAGTGTCACCAGTGTGAAATGGTTAGTACCTACCAAAAGTGTCCAAGGAAGGACAACTGGTGACCGGGGGCAGGGTCATGGGGCCCAAGGAAAAACAACCGGGGGCAGGGTCATGGGTCTCAAGGAAGGACAACCATTGAGCGGGGTCATGGGGCTCAAGGAAGGCCAACCATTGAGCAGGGTCATGGGACTCAAGGAAGAACAACCATTGAGCAGAGTCATGGGGCTCAAGGAAGAACAGCCATTGAGCGGGGTCATGGGGCTCAAGGAAGAACAACCATTGAGCAGGGACAGGGTCATGGGGCTCAAGGAAGAACAACCATTGAGCAGGGACAGGGTCATGGGACCCATGGAAGGACAATCAGTGACCTAAGACAGAATCATGAGGGCCCAAGGAACGACAACCGGAGACAGGGTCATGGGTCTCATGGAAGGACAACCATTGAACAGGGACAGAGTCATGGGGCCCAAGGAAGGACAACTGGTGAGCAGAGACAGGGTCTTGGGGCCCAAGGATGGAGTTTGATGACTCGAAAAAGGATAATGGTGCTTGAGAAAGGACAACTGGTGACTGGGGACAGGGTCTTGGGGCCCAAGGAAGGACAAATGCTGACCGGAAACAGGGTTAAGGTTTCACGGACAACCAGTGACTTGAGAATGGGTCATGAGGGTCAAAGGCTCATTGATGTGTGTGGGGGGGGGGGTGACCTTGTGTAGACCTTGTGTCCTGGCATCATGTGGAGGATACTGTAACACATACCACCTAACTATGCATTGTGCAGACCAAGTTCCCCCTAATGGCAGCAGGGCCCCCTAATGACAGCGGCCTCTATCAACAGGATAATGCCCCCGGCCACACTTCAGACATTGTCCAGGAATGAGGAACATGACAAAGAGATCAAAGTGGTGACTCGGCCTCCAGATTCCCCAGGTATCATCTGATCTTTGTGAGATGTGCTGGAGAAATCAGTCCCATCAAAGGATGCCGCACCTCACACCTTACAGGATCTGATATTACAAGACACAGCACAGGCATATGGGGTCCGGGCCTCTGGGGTGACAGCACAGGGCTATGGGGTCTGGACCTCTGGGGTTACATCACAAAGCTATGGGATCTGGGCCTCTGGGTGACAGCAAAGGGCTATGGGGTCTGGGCCTCGGAGGTCACATCACAGGGCTATGGTGTCCAGGCCTCTGGGGTGACAGCACAGGGATATGGGGTCCGGGCCTCTGGGGTGACAGCACAGGGATATGGGGTTCAGGCCTCTGGGGTTACATCACAAAGCTATGGGATCTGGGCCTCTGGGTGACAGCAAAGGGCTATGGGGTCTGGGCCTCGGAGGTCACATCACAGGGCTATGGTGTCCAGGCCTCTGGGGTGACAGCACAGGGATATGGGGTCCGGGCCTCTGGGGTGACAGCACAGGGATATGGGGTCCGGGCCTCAGAGGTCACATAACAAAGCTATGGGGTCCGGGCCTCTGGGGTGACAGCACAGGGATATGGGGTCTTCAGTGACAGCACAGGGATATGGGGTCCGGGCCTCTGGGGTGACAGCACAGGGATATGGGGTCAGGGCCTCTGGGGTTACATCACAAAGCTATGGGGTCCGGGCTTCTGGAGTGACAGCAAAGGGCTATGGGGTCTGGGCCTCGGAGGTCACATCACAGGGCTATGGGGTTCAGGCCTCTGGGGTGACAGCACAGGGATATGGGGTCCGGGCCTCAGAGGTCATATAACAAAGCTATGGGGTCCGGGCCTCTGGGGTGACAGCACAGGGCTATGGGGTCCGGGCCTCCGAGGTCACATCACAGGGCTATGGGGTCCGGGCCTCCTGGGTGACAGCAAAGGGCTATGGGGTCCGGGCCTCCAGGGTGACAGCAAAAAGATATGGGGTCTGGGCCTCTGGGGTGACAGTACAGGGATATGGGGTCTGGGCCTCGGAGGTCATATCACAGGGCTATGGGGTCTGGGCCTCCTAGGTGACAGCAAAGGGATATGGGGTCCGGGCTTCCAGGGTTACAGCACAGGGATATGGGGTCCGGGCTTCTGGGGTGACAGCACAGGGATATGGGGTCTGGGCCTCGGAGGTCACATCACAGGGCTTTGGGGTCCAGGCTCAGAGGTGACAGCAAAGGGTTATGGGGTCTGGTCCTTGGAGGTCACATCACAGGGCTATGGGGTCCGGGCCTCTGGGGTGACAGCACAGGGATATGGGGTCTGGTCCTTGGAGGTCACATCACAGGGCTATGGGGTCCGGGCCTCTGGGGTGACAGTAGAGGGATATGGGGTCTGGGCCTCGGAGGTCACATCACAGGGCTATGGGGTCTGGGCCTCCTAGGTGACAGCAAAGGGATATGGGGTCCGGGCTTCCGAGGTTACAGCACAGGGACATGGGGTCCGGGCCTCTGGGGTGACAGCACAGGGATATGGGGTCTGGGCCTCGGAGGTCACATCACAGGGCTTTGGGGTCCGGGCTCAAAGGGTGACAGCACAGGGATATGGGGTCCGGGCCTCTGGGGTTACATCACAAAGCTATGGGGTCCGGGCTTCTGGAGTGACAGCAAAGGGCTATGGGGTCTGGGCCTCGGAGGTCACATCACAGGGCTATGGGGTTCAGGCCTCTGGGGTGACAGCACAGGGATATGGGGTCCGGGCCTCCGAGGTCACATCACAGGGCTATGGGGTCCGGGCCTCCTGGGTGACAGCAAAGGGCTATGGGGTCCGGGCCTCCAGGGTGACAGCAAAAAGATATGGGGTCTGGGCCTCTGGGGTGACAGTACAGGGCTATGGGGTCTGGGCCTCCTAGGTGACAGCAAAGGGATATGGGGTCCGGGCTTCCGAGGTTACAGCACAGGGACATGGGGTCCGGGCCTCTGGGGTGACAGCACAGGGATATGGGGTCTGGGCCTCGGAGGTCACATCACAGGGCTTTGGGGTCCGGGCTCAGAGGTGACAGCAAAGGACTATGGGGTCCGGGCCTCTGGGGAGACAGCACAGGGATATAGGTTCCGGGCCTCGGAGGTCACATCACAGGGCTATGGGGTCCGGGCTCAGAGGTGACAGCACAGGGATATAGGTTCCGGGCCTCGGAGGTCACATCACAGGGCTATGGGGTCCGGGCTCAGAGGTGACAGCACAGGGATATAGGTTCCGGGCCTCGCAGGTCACATCACAGGGCTATGGGGTCCGGGCCTCTGGGGTGACAGCACAGGGATATGGGGTCTGGGCCTCGGAGGTCACATCACAGGGCTATGGGGTCTGGGCCTCTGGGGTGACAGCACAGGGATATGGGGTCTGGTCCTTGGAGGTCACATCACAGGGCTATGGGGTCCGGGCCTCTGGGGTGACAGCACAGGGATATAGGTTCCGGGCCTCGGAGGTCACATCACAGGGCTATGGGGTCTGGGTCTCGTGGGACGACACAATTTTAAGCAGGGGGTTATAATTCTTTAGATATATATTTAATACACTTCTATTCTGCAGAACTTTTTATATTTTTTATATATTGATTTTCGTACTGTTATCTATGTAGCTTTATATATTGTATATGTAACTTTCTCGTATTTATTACTCGGAGTGAAGCGTCACAGTAAATTTCCACGGCAGTAATGAATGTTTTTCGCACTTTTCGGCCCGTTCTGATGTCTCCGCACACATTAAGAGCTGCGAATTCTCTCTTTATACTTTACTCTTTAATCAGCCACAAACATTAAACCTACAAAGCACATGAAATGAATACAATGCATGGCAGATGCTTTCAGCTGCAATTTTGCGCAGCCGCTCGCCGCTCCGGTCTATATGTTGCTCATAGTCTCATTAATCCCGCACATCTGAGACGCGATCAGAATGGGCAGCGCTAATGAGAGACCCATAAACAGGAGGCAAACAAGCTCTACCCAGAAGGCCGTTCAGCAGCTCCTCATTGATATGCGCTGCTTGTTCTGCCGTGGGATTCAAGGGGTGTGGGACTGAGGGGGTCTCGGTGAAGACGCTGAAGAACCGATCCTGACACCTTCATTATCGCCTTTTCTTCCGCAGGAATTTCAATGTGCTCGGCAATTAACACTCGACAGAACATGGGTCATTACCGTCTGAGGCTCCTCCGCTGTCAGCGCGGCGTGAAGAGGGTGAAGACACTCGTGGAACTCAACGAAGACAAGAAGGAAACTCGTGTCCTATGTTATTAATAGTCATGTTGTGCAATCGGAAGACTGTAAAGTGTGTGTGGAGGGGTGTAGTCCTGGTGTCCTGTAGGGAGTAGAGAAGAGGTAGATTAGAGTAGAGGAGGGTAAATTCCCTGGTGTCCTGTAGGGAGTAGAGAAGAGGTAAATTCCCCGGTTTCCTATAGGAAGTAAAGAAGAGGTAGATTCCCTGGTGTCCTGTAGGGAGTAGAGAAGGGTAGATTCCCTGGTGTCCTGTAGGAAGTAGAGAAGGGTAGATTCCCTGGTGTCCTGTAGGGAGTAGAGAAGGGTAGATTCCCTGGTGTCCTGTAGGAAGTAGAGAAGAGGTAAATTCCCTGGTGTCCTATAGGAAGTAAGGAAGAGGTAGATTCCCTGGTGTCCTGTAGGGAGTAGAGAAGAGGTAAATTCCCTGGTGTCCTGGAGGAAGTAGAGAAGAGGTAAATTCCCTGGTGTCCTATAGGAAGTAAAGAAGAGGTAGATTCCCTGGTGTCCTGTAGGGAGTAGAGAAGAGGTAAATTCCCTGGTGTCCTGGAGGAAGTAGAGAAGAGGTAAATTCCCTGGTGTCCTGTAGGGAGTAGAGAAAAGATAAATTCCCTGGTGTCCTGGAGGAAGTAGAGAAGAGGTAAATTCCCTGGTGTCCTGTAGGAAGTAGAGACCTGGTGTCCTGTAGGAAGTAGAGAAGAGGTAAATTCCCTGGTGTCTTGTAGGGAGCAAAGAAGGGTAAATTCCCTGGTGTCCTGTAGAAAGTAGAGAAGAGGTAAATTCCCTTGTGTCCTGTAAAGAGCAGAGAAGAGGTAAATTCCCTGGTGTCCTGTAGGGAGTAAAGATGAGGTAAATTCCCTGGTGTCCTGTAGGGAGTAAAGATGAGGTAAATTCCCTGGTGTCCTGTAGGGAGTAGAGAAGGGTAAATTCCCTGGTGTCCTGTAGGGAGTAAAGATGAGGTAAATTCCCTGGTGTCCTATAGGAAGTAAAGAAGAGGTAAATTCCCTGGTGTCCTGTAGGGAGCAGAGAAGAGGTAAATTCCCTGGTGTCCTGGAGGAAGTAAAGATGAGGTAAATTCCCTGGTGTCCTATAGGAAGTAAAGATGAGGTAAATTCCCTGGTGTCCTGTAGGAAGTAGAGAAGAGGTAAATTCCCTGGTGTCCTGGAGGAAGTAAAGATGAGGTAAATTCCCTGGTGTCCTATAGGAAGTAAAGATGAGGTAAATTCCCTGGTGTCCTGTAGGAAGTAGAGAAGAGGTAAATTCCCTGGTGTCCTGTAGGGAGTAGAGAAGAGGTAAATTCCCTGGTGTCCTGGAGGAAGTAGAGAAGAGGTAAATTCCCTGGTGTCCTGTAGGAAGTAGAGACCTGGTGTTCTGTAGGAAGTAGAGAAGAGGTAAATTCCCTGGTGTCCTGTAGGAAGTAGAGAAGAGGTAAATTCCCTGGTGTCTTGTAGGGAGCAAAGAAGGGTAAATTCCCTGGTGTCCTGTAGAAAGTAGAGAAGAGGTAAATTCCCTTGTGTCCTGTAAAGAGCAGAGAAGAGGTAAATTCCCTGGTGTCCTGTAGGGAGTAAAGATGAGGTAAATTCCCTGGTGTCCTGTAGGGAGTAAAGATGAGGTAAATTCCCTGGTGTCCTATAGGAAGTAAAGAAGAGGTAAATTCCCTGGTGTCCTGTAGGGAGCAGAGAAGAGGTAAATTCCCTGGTGTCCTGGAGGAAGTAAAGATGAGGTAAATTCCCTGGTGTCCTATAGGAAGTAAAGATGAGGTAAATTCCCTGGTGTCCTGTAGGAAGTAGAGAAGAGGTAAATTCCCTGGTGTCCTCTAGGAAGTAGAGATGAGATAAATTCCCTGGTGTCCTGTAGGGAGTAGAGAAGAGGTCAATTCCCTGGTGTCCTGTAGGGAGTAAAGATGAGGTAAATTCCCTGGTGTCCTGTAGGGAGAAGAGAAGAGGTAAATTCCCTGGTGTCCTGTAGGAAGTAGAGAAGGGTAAATTCCCTGGTGTCCTGTAGGGAGTAGAGAAGAGGTAAATTCCCTGGTGTCCTGTAGGAAGTAGAGAAGGGTAAATTCCCTGGTGTCCTGTAGGGAGTAGAGAAGAGGTAAATTCCCTGGTGTCCTGTAGGAAGTAGAAAAGAGGTAAATTCCCTGGTGTCCTGTAGGGAGGAGAGAAGAGGTAGATTCCCTGGTGTCCTATAGAAAGTAAAGATGAGGTAAATTCCCTGGTGTCCTGTAGGGAGTAGAGAAGGGTAGATTCCCTGGTGTCCTATAGGAAGTAAAGATGAGGTAAATTCCCTGGTGTCCTATAGGAAGTAAAGATGAGGTAAATTCCCTGGTGTCCTGTAGGGAGTAGAGAAGAGTTAAATTCCCTGGTGTCCTGTAGGAAGTAGAAAAAAGGTAAATTCCCTGGTGTCCTGTAGGGAGGAGAGAAGAGGTAGATTCCCTGGTGTCCTGTAGGGAGGAGAGAAGAGGTAAATTCCCTGGTGTCCTATAGGAAGTAGAGAAGAGGTAAATTCCCTGGTATCCTGTAGGGAGTAGAGAAGAGGTAAATTCCCTGGTGTCCTGGAGGAAGTAGAAAAGAGGTAAATTCCCTGGTGTCCTGGAGGAAGTAGAGAAGTAGTAAAGTATGTGCTATTCCAGACTCCAACACTAGACAGGAGTGGCGCTGTTTTCGGAAGAAATACAGTAGTGTTTTTTTTAACCCTGTACATACTACAGTACAGCCATTGAGCGTACGAGAAGCCAATGAGACGTCCCCACCCGAAGTTTCGTTGCGACGCGGAAAGTTCAGAACAACATTTCGTGTTTGTGTCTAAAGCGCAACCGAGCCTGAAAACGGAGTCAACCGGAGTGACAGGACTAATTACGGATAAACATCGCCGGCGCCATTATTCATCAATTACCGTCACGCTGAGGAGCCCAACCGAGCGGAAGCCGCGGTAATAGTCCTGCCCTGCGCCACCCCGCCACTCCGCACGTGTAATTAAATGGTTTAACAAGAGGCGGAGGCCCCCCGGGGGCCACAGGAATCCATCACCGCGGATTGTAAGAGGGGCCGCACACCCTTCGTGTGCTGGAGACCTCAGTCAGGACAGGGGTCACATCCCTACAAGCGTCCTCTCCCGAAGATACCGAAAAAATACCGCATCAGTGCAACTCCACCGCCACAAGTGTGTACAGCAGTGTGTTCCAAACAGCGTGCCTCCAGCTGTTGCAAAGCTACAACTCCCAGCATGCCCGGACAGCCATTGGCTGTCCGGGCATACTGGGAGTTGTAGTTTTGCAACAGCTGGGGACACACTGTTTGGAAAGTACTGGTCTACAGTGCACAATTATGTAGGGATGTCTTACATTAAAGGGGTATTCCGGTATCGGGGTATCACCCCAAGATTACCCCAATACTACTAATATAGAGTTGTCACAAATTGACAAATTGTACTGGCTTAAAGGGGGATTCCAATAAAATATATATTTTTTATATATATCAACTGGCTCCAGAAAGTTAAACAGATTTGTAAATTACTTTTACAAAAAAAAATCTTAATCCTTCCAATAATTATCAGCTGCTAAAGTTGAGTTGTTCTTTTCTGTCTGGAAACAGTGCTCTCTGCTGACATCTCTGCTTGTCTCGGGAACTGCACAGAGTAGAAGAGGTTTGCTATGGGGATTTGCTTCTACTCTGGACAGTTCCCGAGACAGGTGTCAACAGAGAGCACTTAGACAGAAAAGAACAACTCAACTTCAGCAGCTCATAAGTACTGAAAGGATTAAGATTTAAGTAATTTACAAATTTGTTTAACTTTTTGGAGCCAGTTGATATATAAAAAAATGTTTTTTTTTTCCTGGATAACCCCTTTAAGCATGCTTTTGGGTGATTCCCCCCTGAGAGGAAGTTTTGTAGTCCTTTTATTGTTGGTGTGGCGTTGTGTCAGCAGCTCCCTGTCCCCTCAGCATCTCCTGAAAGGAAGTTGTGTGGTCCTCTGATTGTAAGTGTGGTGTTGTCTCAGCAACTCTACTTCTCCCTATCATGACAGGAAGTTGTGTAGTCCTCTGTTTGTAAGGGTGGTGTTGTCTCAGCAGCCCCTCCCCTCAGTGCAAAAACAAAAGTGCAAAAACAACAACAAAAATGCCAAAATCAAAGTGCACGGCGCTGATGTGATAAGTGATGGGGAAAGCGAGGATCGGGGGGAGACGTTGTATCGGTGTTTATATTACTCATTGCCGCACAGTGTTTCGTGTTTCTGTTTTGTATATTGCTGTATTATTTCTATGTGAGAATACATTTGCCCCTGATGATGTCATCATATGAATAATGAAGCCATATGTGACCAATAGCGCCCCAGATAGTGATAGCACCCCAGATAGTGATAGTGATAGTGCCCCAGATAGTGATAGCACCCCAGATAGTGATAGTGCCCCAGATAGTGATAGCACCCAAGATAGTGATAGCACCCCAGATAGTGATGGTGCACCAAATAGTGATAGCGCCCCAGATAGTGATAGTACCCCTGATAGTGATAGCACCCCAGATAGCGATAGTGCCCCAGATAGTGATAGTGCCCCAGATAGTAATAGCGCCCCAGATAGTGATAGTGATAGTGCCCCAAATAGTGATAGCACCCCAGATAGTAATATCGCCCCAGATAGTGATGGTGCTCCAAATAGTGATAGTGCCCCAGATAGTGATGGTGCTCCAAATAGTGATAGTGCCCCAGATAGTGATGGTGCTCCAAATAGTGATAGTGCCCCAGATAGTGATAGTACCCCTGATAGTGACAGCACCCCAGATAGTGATAGTGCCCCAGATAGTGATAGTGCCCCAGATAGTAATAGCGCACCAGATAGTGATAGTGCCCCAGATAGTGATAGTGCCCCAGATAGTAATAGCGCCCCAGATAGTGATAGTGCCCCAGATAGTGATAGCGCCCCAGATAGTGATGGTGCTCCAAATAGTGATAGTGCCCAAGATGGTGATAGCACCCCAGAGAGTTATAGTTCCCCAGATGGTGATAGTGCCCCAGATAGTGATAGTGCCCCAGATAGTGATAGCACCCCAGATAGTGATAGTGCCCCAGATAGTGATAGCGCCCCAGATAGTGATAGCACCCCAGATAGTGATAGTGCCCCAGATAGTGATAGTGCCCCAGATAGTGATAGCGCCCCAGATAGTGATAGTGCCCCAGATAGTGATAGTGCCCCAGATAGTGATAGCACCCCAGATAGTGATAGTGCCCCAGATAGTGATAGCGCCCCAGATAGTGATAGTGCCCCAGATAGTGATAGTGCCCCAGATAGTGATAGCACCCCAGATAGTGATAGCGCCCCAGATAGTGATAGTGCCCCAGATAGTGATAGTGCCCCAGATAGTGATAGCACCCCAGATAGTGATAGTGTACCAGATAGTGATAGCGCTCCAGGTAGTGATAGCGCCAAAGATAGTGATAGCGCCCCAGATAGTGATAGTGCCAAAGATAGTGATAGCGCCCCAGATAGTGATAGCACCCCAGATAGTGATAGTGCCCCAGATAGTGATAGTGCCCCAGATAGTGATAGTGCCCCAGATAGTGATAGCACCCCAGATAGTGATAGTGTACCAGATAGTGATAGTGTACCAGATAGTGATAGCGCCCCAGATAGTGATAGTGCCCCAGATAGTGATATTGCCCAAGTTAGTGATAGTGCCCAAGATAGTGATAGTGTACCAGATAGTGATAGTGCCCCAGATAGTCATAGTGCCCCAGATAGTGATATTGCCCCAAATAGTGATATTGTCCCAGTTAGTGATAGTGCCCAAGATAGTGATAGTGTACCAGATAGTGATAGTGCACCAGATAGTGATAGCGCCCCAGATAGTGATAGCGCCCAAGATAGTGATATTGCTCCAGATAGTGATAGTGCCCAAGATAGTGATAGTGTACCAGATAGTGATAGTGCCCAAGATGGTGATAGTGCCCCAGATAGTGATAGTGCCCAAGATAGTGATAGTGCTCCAAATAGTGATATTGCTCCAGATAGTGATAGTGCCCAAGATAGTGATAGTGCCCCAGATAGTGATAGTGCCCCAGATAGTGATAGTGCCCAAGATGGTGATAGTGCCCCAGATAGTGATAGCGCCCCAGATAGTGATAGCACCCCAGATAGTGATAGCGCCCCAGATAGTGATAGATCCCCAGATAGTGATAGTGCCCCAGATAGTGATAGTGCCCCAGATAGTGATAGTGCCCCAGATAGTGATAGTGCCCAAGATGGTGATAGTGCCCAAGATGGTGATAGTGCCCCAGATAGTGATAGTGCCCCAGATAGTGATATTGCCCCAGATAGTGATATTGCCCCAGTTAGTGATAGTGCCCAAGATAGTGATGGTGCTCCAAATAGTGATAGTGCCCAAGATAGTGATAGTGCCCCAGATAGTGATAGTGCCCCAGATAGTGATAGTGCCCCAAATAGTGATATTGCCCCAGATAGTGATAGTGCCCAAGATGGTGATAGTGCCCCAGATAGTGATAGTGCCCAAGATAGTGATAGTGCTCCAAATAGTGATATTGCCCCAGATAGTGATAGTGCCCAAGATAATGATAGTGCCCCAGATAGTGATAGCGCCCCAGATAGTGATAGCACCCCAGATAGTGATAGCGCCCCAGAGAGTGATAGCACCCCAGATAGTGATAGTGCCCCAGATAGTGATAGTGCCCCAAATAGTGATATTGCCCCAGATAGTGATAGTGCCCAAGATGGTGATAGTGCCCAAGATGGTGATAGTGCCCCAGATGGTGATAGTGCCCCAGATGGTGATAGTGCCCCAGATAGTGATATTGCCCCAGTTAGTGATAGTGCCCAAGATAGTGATAGTGCACCAGATAGTGATAGCGCCCCAGATAGTGATAGTGCCCAAGATTGTGATGGTGCTCCAAATAGTGATAGTGCCCAAGATAGTGATAGTGCCCCAAATAGTGATATTGCCCCAGATAGTGATAGTGCCAAAGATGGTGATAGTGCCCCAGATAGTGATAGTGCCCAAGATAGTGATAGTGCTCCAAATAGTGATATTGCCCCAGATAGTGATAGTGCCCAAGATAGTGATAGTGCCCCAGATAGTGATAGTGCCCCAGATAGTGATATTGCCCCAGATAGTGATAGTGCCCAAGATGGTGATAGTGCCCCAGATAGTGATAGCGCCCCAGATAATGATAGCACCCCAGATAGTGATAGCGCCCCAGATAGTGATAGCACCCCAGATAGTGATAGTGCCCCAAATAGTGATAGTGCCCAAGATGGTGATAGTGCCCAAGATGGTGATAGTGCCAAGATGGTGATAGTGCCCCAGATAGTGATATTGCCCCAGATAGTGATATTGCCCCAGATAGTGATATTGCCCCAGTTAGTGATAGTGTTCAAGATAGTGATAGTGCACCAGATAGTGATAGCGCCCCAGATAGTGATAGTGCCCAAGAATGTGATGGTGCTCCAAATAGTGATAGTGCCCAAGATAGTGATAGTGCCCCAGATAGTGATAGTGCCCCAGATAGTGATAGTGCCCCAGATAGTGATAGTGCCCCAAATAGTGATATTGCCCCAGATAGTGATAGTGCCCAAGATGGTGATAGTGCCCCAGATAGTGATAGTGCCCAAGATAGTGATAGTTCTCCAAATAGTGATATTGCCCCAAATAGTGATAGTGCCCAAGATAGTGATAGTGCTCCAAATAGGGATATTGCCCCAGATAGTGATAGTGCCCAAGATGGTGATAGTGCCCCAGATAGTGATAGCGCCCCAGATAGTGATAGTGCCCAAGATAGTGATAGTGCCCCAGATAGTGATAGTGCCCTAGATAGTGATATTGCCCCAGATAGTGATAGTACCAAAGATAATGATAGTGCTCCAAATAGGGATATTGCCCCAGATAGTGATAGTGCCCAAGATGGTGATAGTGCCCCAGATAGTGATAGTGCCCAAGATAGTGATAGTGCTCCAAATAGTGATATTGCCCCAGATAGTGATAGTGCCCAAGATAGTGATAGTGCCCCAGATAGTGATAGTGCCCCAGATAGTGATAGTGCCCAAGATAGTGATAGTGCCCCAGATAGTGATAGTGCCCCAGATAGTGATATTGCCCCAGATAGTGATAGTACCAAAGATAGTGATAGTGCTCCAAATAGGGATATTGCCCCAGATAGTGATAGTGCCCAAGATGGTGATAGTGCCCCAGATAGTGATAGTGCCCCAGATAGTGATAGTGCTCCAAATAGTGATATTGCCCAAGATGGTGATAGTGCCCAAGATGGTGATAGTGCCAAGATGGTGATAGTGCCCCAGATAGTGATATTGCCCCAGATAGTGATATTGCCCCAGATAGTGATATTGCCCCAGTTAGTGATAGTGTTCAAGATAGTGATAGTGCACCAGATAGTGATAGCGCCCCAGATAGTGATAGTGCCCAAGAATGTGATGGTGCTCCAAATAGTGATAGTGCCCAAGATAGTGATAGTGCCCCAGATAGTGATAGTGCCCCAGATAGTGATAGTGCCCCAGATAGTGATAGTGCCCCAAATAGTGATATTGCCCCAGATAGTGATAGTGCCCAAGATGGTGATAGTGCCCCAGATAGTGATAGTGCCCAAGATAGTGATAGTTCTCCAAATAGTGATATTGCCCCAAATAGTGATAGTGCCCAAGATAGTGATAGTGCTCCAAATAGGGATATTGCCCCAGATAGTGATAGTGCCCAAGATGGTGATAGTGCCCCAGATAGTGATAGCGCCCCAGATAGTGATAGTGCCCAAGATAGTGATAGTGCCCCAGATAGTGATAGTGCCCTAGATAGTGATATTGCCCCAGATAGTGATAGTACCAAAGATAATGATAGTGCTCCAAATAGGGATATTGCCCCAGATAGTGATAGTGCCCAAGATGGTGATAGTGCCCCAGATAGTGATAGTGCCCAAGATAGTGATAGTGCTCCAAATAGTGATATTGCCCCAGATAGTGATAGTGCCCAAGATAGTGATAGTGCCCCAGATAGTGATAGTGCCCCAGATAGTGATAGTGCCCAAGATAGTGATAGTGCCCCAGATAGTGATAGTGCCCCAGATAGTGATATTGCCCCAGATAGTGATAGTACCAAAGATAGTGATAGTGCTCCAAATAGGGATATTGCCCCAGATAGTGATAGTGCCCAAGATGGTGATAGTGCCCCAGATAATGATAGTGCCCCAGATGGTGAGAGTGCCCCAGATAGTGATGGTGCCCAAGATGGTGATAGTGCCCCAGATAGTTATAGTGCCCCAGATAGTTATAGTGCCCTAGATGGTGATAGTGCCCCAGATAGTGATGGTGCCCAAGATGGTGATAGTGCCCCAGATAGTTATAGTGCCCCAGATAGTCATAGTGCCCTAGATGGTGATAATGTACCAGATAGTTATAGTGCCCCAGATAGTGATAGTGCCCCAGATAGTTATAGTGCTCCAAATAGTGATGGCTCCCCAGATAGTGATAGTGTACCAGATAGTTGCAGTGCTCCAGATAGTGATAGTGCCCCAGATAGTGATAGTGCCCCAGATGGTGATAGTGCCCCAGATGGTGATAGTGCCCCAGATGGTGATGGTGCCCTAAATAGTGATAGTGCCCCAGATAGTTATAGTGCCCCAGATAGTGATAATGTACCAGATAGTTATAGTGCCCCAGATAGTGATAGTGCCCCAGTTATAGTGCTCCAAATAGTGATAGCGCCCCAGATAGTGATAGCGCCCCAGATAGTGATAGTTCCCCAGATAGTGATAGTGCCCCAGATGGTGATAGTGCCCCAGATGGTGATAGTGCCCTAGATAGTGATAGTGCCCCAGATAGTTACAGTGCTTCAAATAGTGATAGTGCCCCATATAGGGATAATGCCCCAGATAGTGATATTGCCTCAGATAGTGATGGTGCTCCAAATAGTGATAGTGCCCCAGATAGTGATAGTGCCCAAGATGGTGATAGTGCCCCAGAGTGTTATAGTGCCCCAGATGGTGATAGTGCCCCAGATAGTGATAATGTACCAGATAGTTATAGTGCCCCAGATAGTGATAGTGCCCCAGATAGTTATAGTGCTCCAAATAGTGATAGCGCCCCAGATAATGATAGTGTTCCAGATAGTTGTAGTGCTCCAGATAGTGATAGTGCCCAAGATAGTGATAGTGACACAGATAATAATAGTGCCCCAGATAGTGATAGCGCCCCAGATAGTTATAGTGTACCAGATAGTTGTAGTGCTCCAGATAGTTATAGTGCCCCAGAGATTGATAGCACCCCAGATAGTTATGGTGCACCAGATAGTGATAGTGCCCCAGATAGTGATAGTGCCCCAGATAGTGATGGTGCTCCAAATAGTGATAGTGCCCCAGATAGTGATGTTGCTCCAAATAGTGATAGTGCCCCAGATAGTGATAGTACCCCTGATAGTGATAGCACCCCAGATAGTGATAGTGCCCCAGATAGTAATAGTGCCCCAGATAGTGATAGTGCCCCAGATAGTGATAGCGCCCCAGATAGTGATGGTGCTCCAAATAGTGATAGTGCCCAAGATGGTGATAATGCCCAAGATGGTGATAGTGCCCCAGAGAGTTATAGTTCACCAGATGGTGATAGTGCCCCAGATAGTGATAATGTACCAGATAGTTATAGTGCCCCAGATAGTTATAGTGCTCCAAATAGTGATAGCGCCCCAGATAGTGATAGTGACACAGATAATAATAGTGCCCCAGATAGTGATAGTGTACCAGATAGTTGTAGTGCTCCAAATAGTGATAGCGCCCCAGATAGTGATAGTGACACAGATAATAATAGTGCCCCAGATAGTTATAGTGTACCAGATAGTTGTAGTGCTCCAGATAGTTATAGTGCCCCAGAGATTGATAGCGCCCCAGATAGTTATAGTGCACAAGATAGTGATAGTACCCCAGATAGTGATGGTGCTCCAAATTGTGATAGTGCCCCAGATAGTGATAGTGCCCCTGATAGTGATAGCACACCAGATAGTGATAGTGCCCTAGATAGTGATGGTGCTCCAAATAATGATAGTGCCCCAGATAGTGATAGTGCCCCAGATAGTAATATCGCCCCAGATAGTGATAGAGCCCCAGATAGTGATGGCGCTCCAAATAGTGATAGTGCCCAAGATGGTGATAGTGCCCAAGATGGTGATGGTGCCCCATATAGTGATAGTGCCCAAGAGGGTGATAGTGCCCCAGAGAGTTATAGTTCCCCAGATGGTGATAATGTACCAGATAGTTATAGTGCCCCAGATAGTGATAGTGCCCCAGATAGTTATAATGCTCCAAATAGTGATAGCGCCCCAGATAGTGATAGTGTACCAGATAGTTGTAGTGCTCCAGATAGTGATAGTGCCCCAGATAATAATACTGCCCCAGATAGTGATAGCGCCCCAGATAGTTATAGTGTACCAGATAGTTGTAGTGCTCCAGATAGTTATAGAGCCCCAGAGATTGATAGTGCCCTAGATAGTAATAGTGCCCCTGATAGTGATAGTGTCCCAGATAGTAATAGTGCCCCAGATAGTGATAGCGTCCCAGATAGGGATAGTGCCCAGATAGTGATAGTGCCCAAGATGGTTATAGTGCCCAAGATAGTTATAGTGCTCCAGATGGTGATAGTGCCCCAGATAGTGATAATGTACCAGATAGTTATTGTGCCCCAGATAGTTGTAGTGCTCCAGATAGCGATAGTGCCCCAGATAGTGATAGTGACACAGATAATAATAGTGCCCCGGATAGTGATAGCGCCCCAGATATTTATAGTGTACCAGATAGTTGTAATGCTCCAGATAGTTATAGTGCCCCAGAGATTGATAGTGCCCCAGATAGTGATAGTGTCCCAGATAGTCAGAGAGCCCCAGATAGTGATGGTGCCCCAGATAGTGATGGTGCCCCAGATAGTGATAGTGCCCCAGATAGTGATAATGTACCAGATAGTTATAGTGCCCCAGTTATAGAGCCCCTGTATCTAATCCAATCCTGTGTGATACTGTCTACTGAGCCCCTGTGTCTAATCCAATCCTGTGGTGTGATACTCTCTGCTCAGCCCATGTATCTAATCCTATGGTGTGATACAGTCTGCTCAGCCCCTGTATCTAATCCTATGGTGTGATACAGTCTGCTCAGCCCATGTATCTAATTCTGTGGTGTGATACTGTCCCCTGGAGTCATTTCTGATGATTTTATCTATAGTTTAACCCTTTGCACACTTTTTTCATGGACAGAGAAGAGGTTAATGTTGAGGGGGATAGATCTGGTTGTTGGGGGGTCCGGGGGTCTGTAGTAACCCCTTTATGATCAGATGTTTCCCGGTTGATGCCCCCGGCAGACCCCATGTGGCGCCCAGCGAGGACTTTGATGAAGAACCATTTGCTGTTTTGATCTGTCGATGACTAAAAGCCACTTATGCCCCCCCCGCCGCCCCCCGCCGCCAGCACAACCTAAAAATAGTGGCGCGCTCACCTAGGTGATCAGTAACCCCTCGCTGCCCGCACAGGGTGCTGGTCACACATACAGCATGGCTCCATGTATATACCGCAATCTATAACACATCTGTCTTATATACAATGTATCCCCCTTGTATACAATGTATCCTCCTTATATACAATGTATCCTCCTAATATACAAAGTATCCTCCTTATATACAGTGCATCCTTATATACAATGTATCCTCCATATATACAATGTATCCCCCTTATATACAATGTATCCTCCTTATATACAATGTATCCTCCTTATATACAATGTATCCCCTAATATACAATGCATCCCCCTTATATACAATGTATCCTCCTTATATACAATGTATCCTCCTTATATACAGTGTATCCCCCTTATATACAATGTATCCTCCTTATATACAATATATCCTCCTTATATACAATGTATCCTACTTATATACAATATATCCTCCTTACATACAATGTATCCTCCTTATATACAGTGTATCCTCCTTATATACAATATATCCTCCTTATATACAATGTATCCTCCTTATATACAATGTATCCTCCTTATATACAGTGTATCCCCCTTATATACAATATATCCTCCTTACATACAATATATCCTCCTTACATACAATGTATCCTCCTTATATACAATGTATCCTCCTAATATACAAAGTATCCTCCTTATATACAGTGCATCCTTATATACAATGTATCCTCCTTATATACAATGTATCCCCCTTATATACAATGTATCCTCCTTATATACAATGTATCCTCCTTATATACAATGTATCCCCTAATATACAATGCACCCCCCTTATATACAATGTATCCTCCTTATATACAATGTATCCTCCTTATATACAGTGTATCCCCCTTATATACAATGTATCCTCCTTATATACAATATATCCTCCTTATATACAATGTATCCTACTTATATACAATATATCCTCCTTACATACAATGTATCCTCCTTATATACAGTGTATCCTCCTTATATACAATATATCCTCCTTATATACAGTGTATCCCCCTTATATACAATATATCCTCCTTACATACAATATATCCTCCTTACATACAATGTATCCTCCTTATATACAATGTATTCTCCTTATATACAATGTATCCTCCTTATGTACAATGTATCCTCCTTACATACAATGTATCCTCCTTATATACAATGTATCCTCCTTATATACAATATATCCTCCTTATATACAGTGTATCCTCCTTATATACAATGTATCCTCCTTATATACAATGTATCCTCCTTATATACAATGTATCCTCCTTATATACAATGTATCCCCCTTATATACAATGTATCCTCCCTATATACAATGTATCCTCCCTATATATAATGTATCCTCCTTATATACAATGTATCCCCCTTATATATATATATATATATATATATATATATATATATATATATAATGTATCCTCCCTATATATAATGTATCCTCCTTATATACAATGTATCCTCCCTATATACAATGTATCCTCCCTATATACAATGTATCCTCCCTATATACAATGTATCAGCCTTATATACAGTGTATCCACCTTATATACAGTGTATCCTCCTTATATACAATGTATCCTCCCTATATACAATGTATCCTCCTTATATACAATGTATCCTCCTTATATACAATGTATCCTTCTTATATACAATATATCCCCCTTATATACAGTGTATCCTCCTTATATACAATGTATCCTCCCTATATACAATGTATCCTCCTTATATACAATGTATCCTCCTTATATACAATGTATCCTTCTTATATACAATATATCCTCCTTATATACAGTGTATCCTACTTATATACAATTTATCCTCCTTATATACAGTGTATCCTACTTATATACAATGTATCCTACTTATATACAATGTATCCTACTTATATACAGTGTATCCTCCTTATATACAATGTATCCTCCTTATATACAATGTATCCCCCTTATATACAATGTATTCTCCTTATATACAGTGTATCCTACTTATATACAATGTATCCTCCTTACATACAGTGTATCCTACTTATATACAATGTATCCTCCTTATATACAATGTATCCCCCTTATATACAATGTATCCTCCTTATATACAATGTATCCTCCTTATACACAATGTATCCCCTTATACAATGTATCCTCCTTATATACAGTGTATCCTACTTATATACAATGTATCCTCCTTATATACAGTGTACCCTACTTACATACAATGTATCCTCCTTACATACAGTGTATCCTACTTATATACAATGTATCCTCCTTATATACAGTGTATTCTACTTATATACAATGTATCCTCCTTATATACAATGTATCCTACTTATATACAATGTATACTACTAATACACAATGTATCCTCCTTATATACAGTGTATCCTACTTATATACAATGTATCCTCCTTATATACAGTGTATCCTCCTTATATACAGTGTATCCTCCTTATATACAGTGTATCCTACTTATATACAATGTGTCCTCCTTATATACAAGATAGATAGATATGAGATAGATAGATATGAGATAGATAGATAGATAGATAGATAAGAGATAGATAGATATGATATAGATAGATAGATATGAGATAGATAGATATGAGATAGATAGATAGATATGAGATAGATAGATATGAGATAGATAGATAGATATGAGATAGATATGATATAGATAGATAGATATGAGATAGATATGAGATAGATAGATAGATATGAGATAGATAGATAGATATGGGATAGATAGATATGGGATAGATAGATAGATATGAGATAGATAGATATGATATATAGATAGATATGAGATAGATAGATAGATATGAGATAGATAGATAGATAGATATGAGATAGATATGATATAGATAGATAGATATGAGATAGATAGATATGAGATAGATAGATATGAGATAGATAGATAGATATGAGATAGATAGATATGAGATAGATAGATATGAGATAGATAGATATGATATATAGATAGATTGATATGAGATAGATAGATAGATATGAGATAGATAGATAGATATGAGATAGATAGATAGATAGATAGACAGATAGACAGATAGATAGATAGATAGATAGATATGAGATAGATAGATAGATAGATAGATAGATAGATAGATATGAGATAGATAGATAGATATGAGATAGATAGATAGATAGATAGATATGAGATAGATAGATAGATATGAGATAGATAGATAGATATGAGATAGATAGATAGATATGAGATAGATAGATATGAGATAGATAGATAGATATGATATAGATAGATAGATATGAGATAGATAGATAGATAGATAGATATGAGATAGATAGATATGAGATAGATAGATAGATATGAGATAGATAGATATGAGATAGATAGATATGAGATAGATAGATAGATAGATATGAGATAGATAGATATGAGATAGATAGATAGATATGAGATAGATAGATAGATATGAGATAGATATGATATAGATAGATAGATATGAGATAGATATGAGATAGATAGATATGAGATAGATAGATAGATATGAGATAGATAGATAGATATGGGATAGATAGATATGGGATAGATAGATATGGGATAGATAGATAGATATGAGATAGATAGATATGATATATAGATAGATTGATATGAGATAGATAGATAGATAGATAGATAGATAGATATGAGATAGATAGATAGATAGATATGAGATAGATATGATATAGATAGATAGATATGAGATAGATAGATATGAGATAGATAGATATGAGATAGATAGATAGATATGAGATAGATAGATATGAGATAGATAGATAGATATGAGATAGATAGATATGATATATAGATAGATTGATATGAGATAGATAGATAGATATGAGATAGATAGATAGATATGAGATAGATAGATAGATAGATAGATAGACAGATAGATAGATAGATATGAGATAGATAGATAGATAGATAGATAGATAGATATGAGATAGATAGATAGATAGATAGATATGAGATAGATAGATAGATATGAGATAGAAAGATATGAGATAGATAGATATGAGATAGATAGATAGATATGAGATAGATAGATAGATAGATAGACAGATAGATAGATAGATAGATAGATATGAGATAGATAGATAGATAGATAGATAGATAGATAGATATGAGATAGATAGATAGATAGATAGATATGAGATAGATAGATAGATATGAGATAGATAGATATGAGATAGATAGATATGAGATAGATAGATAGATATGAGATAGATAGATATGAGATAGAAAGATATGAGATAGATAGATAGATAGATAGATAGATAGATAGATAAAAAAAAAAAAGCTTGAGCTTGAGAACGGCGATGAGAGGTCGCTGAAACGTCGCTTCCTTTGTACACTGGGATAATGCAATACATTTTTCACCTTTTTTGCACCTAATTTCCGTGTGCTGCTGGTCTCTTGTTTTTTTCTAGTACATGTGAACCTCTCACCAAGGTACACACCCAGCGTGCACCATTGCATCGTTTTTCTTAAATTTGTTGTGCTGCTCTTCTGGAATTTTTTTAGATAGATAGATAGATAGATAGATACAGCAATGTCAAACAAAGGCAGCACTCCAGATTAAGGTGCAAAATTGAAGTGGTTTTATTCACACCAAATAGTGCAAGGCGATGTTTCTACCACCTCATCGTGGTCTGCACTTGCTGTATATAGATAGATAGATAGATAGATAGATATGAGATAGATAGATAGATAGATGATAGATAGATAGATAGATTTATATCCACACATTAGACTGATATAAGCTCCATAGATAGGGAGGCCGGATGCCTTATTATCGGGGGCACCAGAGCGTTTCCTTCCCTCGGAGATGTCATGTGTAGATCCATCGCAGTGTAATGAGGTTAATCACTGACAGGGTTAATATCTATTCTTCCTCTTCCCCAGTATAGACAATCTCAGACAATAAGAGGCCAATTGTTTCTAGTCCATCTCCTCCGATCCCTGGATCCTGTGGACCGCGGCGTCATCATCGTCTGGTTAATATGGAGAGAAGAGCTAATTAAAATCTGATCCGCACGACTAGAGAGCGAACCGAGGGCCCATCCCCGACCACTGATCTGATCTCCCGGGATGGAGGAGACAGATACCCATTATCACTCATATACGTCTATCACAATATAAACCTCCTAAAGATATAAGACCTCTGCATGTGGGGCAAAGGCTATTCCATGAGCAGTTCCATATACAACCTGTGGAAATAATTTAATTTGTTTTACATGTAATACCACTCCTGACCACATGGTGCGCTGTTATGTGATAAAACCATTGATATATTTTATATGTAATACCACTCCTGACCACATGGTGCGCTGTTATGTGATAAAACCATTGATATATTTTATATGTAATACCACTCCTGACCACATGGTGTGCTGTTATGTGATAAAACCATTGATACATTTTATATGTAATACCACTCCTGACCACATGGTGTGCTGTTATGTGATAAAACCATTGATATATTTTATATGTAATACCACTCCTGACCACATGGTGTGCTGTTATGTGATAAAACCATTGATACATTTTATATGTAATACCACTCCTGACCACATGGTGTGCTGTTATGTGATAAAACCATTGATAAGTGTTACATGTAATACCACTCCTGACCACATGGTCTGCTGTTATGTGATACAACCATTGATACATTTTATATGTAATACCACGCCTGACCACATGGTGTGCTGTTATGTGATAAAACCATTGATACATTTTATATCTAATACCACTCCTGACCACATGGTGCGCTGTTATGTGATAAAACCATTGATACATTTTATATGTAATACCACTCCTGACCACATGGTGTGCTGCTATGTGATAAAACCATTGATATATTTTATATGTAATACCACTCTTCACCACATGCTGTGCTGTTATGTGATAAACCCATTAGTAAGTTTTACATGTAATACCACTTCTGATCACATGGTGTGCTGTTACATGGATAAAACTGTTAAAGAGTAACTGACAGCCTGTTCACCAGCACTAAACTTAATACACTGTGTTATAGTGCAGGTGAAAAAGAGGTTTTACTTACCAAAATTAGTCCAGCAGTCCCTAAGATATGGACCCCCAAGGGGAGGCCGATCATTGGGAGAAGTAATTGTGGATTGTAAGTTGGTCATTGGGAGAAATGGGGTGGACTGGAGGCTGAGAAGTATTCGTGGACTGGGGGAAGGTAATTGAGAAAGGGGGTTGTGGGCGGGGGGACAGTCATTGGGAGACAAGGTGTACTGGGGCCAGTCATAGCTAGAAGTAGGGTCGTCTTGGGGCTGGTCATTGGGAGAAGTATTCGTGGACTAGGGGACGGTAATTAGGAGAAGTGGTAAGTGGTAGTGAACTGGGTGCCGGTCATTGGGAAAGGGGGTTATGGACTGGGGGCCAGTCATTGGCACAAGTAGTGGTGGACTGGAATCAGATCATTTTGAGAAGTGATGGTGGACTGGGGGCCAGTCATTGGGAGACAAGGTGGACTGGGGCCAGTCATAGCAAGAAGTAGGGGTGGTCTTGGGGCTTTTTATTGGGAGAAGTGGTGGTAAACTGGAGGCCGGTCATTGGGAGAAGTGGTGGTGAACTGGGGGCTGATCATTGGGAAAAGTGGGGGTGAACTGGAAGCCAGTCATTCAGAAAGGTGGTGGTAGACTGGGGGCCAGTCATTGACAGAAGTAGTGGTGGACTGGAGGCCGATCGATGTGAGAAGTATTCGTGAACTGTGGGCCGGTAATTGGGAAAGGTGGTTATGGACTGAGGGCCGATCATTGGGAAAAGTGGTGGACTGGGGGCCGGTCATTGGGAGAAGTGGTGGACTGGGGGCCGGTCAATGGGAGAAGTGGTGGTGAACTGGGGGCTGATCATTGGGAAAAGTGGGGGTGAACTGGAAGCCAGTCATTCGGAAAGGTGGTGGTAGACTGGGGGCCAGTCATTGGCAGAAGTAGTGGTGGACTGGAGGCCGATCGATGTGAGAAGTATTCGTGAACTGGGGGCCGGTAATTGGGAAAGATGGTTATGGACTGAGGGCCGATCATTGGGAGAAGTGGTGGACTGGGGGCCGGTCATTGGGAGAAGTGGTGAACTGGGGGCTGGTTATTGGGAGAAATGGTAGACTGGAGGCTGAATATTGGGAGAATTGGTGGACTGGAGGCCGGTAATTGGGAGAAATGGTGGACTGGGGGCCGGTCATTGGGAGAAGTGGTGGACTGGGGGGCCGGTCATTGGGAGAAGTGGTGGACTGGGGCACGGTCATTGGGGCACGGTCATTGGGAGAAGTGGTGGACTGGGGGCCGGTCATTGGGAGAAGTGGTGGACTGGGGCTGGTTATTGGGAGAAGCGGTGGACTGGGGCCGTCATTGGGAGAAGTGGTGGACTGGGGGCCGGTTATTGGGAGAAGTGGTGGACTGGGGCTAGTTATTGGGAGAAGTGGTGGACTGGGGGCCGGTTATTGGGAGAAGTGGTGGACTGGGGGCCGGTTATTGGGAGAAGTGGTGGACTGGGGGCCGATCATTGGGAGAAGTGGTGGACTGGGGGCCAGTTATTGGGAGAAGTGGTGGCCTGGGGGCCAATTATTTGGAATGGCCATTCTGGAGATGTGTTGACCAAATGTCAGAGCTCTTACATTTTGGCCCTTGTTGCAGTCGCCCAGATCCTTAGACTTTCATGTTTTTCCATTTTCCAACTCATCAACTTCGATAGCTTTCCGGTCACTCGTCGCCTAATAAATCCGACCCCCAACAGACGCCATCGTCACCGGATAATCCATGTTCTTATTATTCCTGTCTGATACTGAGTAAACATGAGATACACATAAAGGGTTAACGTGTCGGCGCCATTTGCCTCTGCATCATTTTTATCACGAACGTGATCATTTGGTGGAACAAACAAAGTAGCTGAATTAATAGTGTCGGCATTACGGGGGGAGGGGGGGGGAGGATTTCGACTTCACAAGACTCTGCTCCACCTGTTCCCGGGAATAAGAAAGGAATCATTTCTCTCCGTCCTTTTCATCTCGCACCTGATAAGCCGCCGATTCCCATGACGCCGAAATACGAAATGAAGGAGCGAAGTATAACTCACATCCGACAGTTCTTTAAATTGAAGTGAGGGATCGAGGTGGGGGGGAGATGTGTATCGGGCGTCTCTGCTCAGCGCTAATAATATGTCAAACTCACAAAGTAAAGTCCTAAAAATGCAAGTCAGATTGTCAAAGTGCAAACATTTGTATCCAGCCGAGCGAGTCCGCAACGTATGCAAAGCAACGCCGCGCGCAGCCCCATACAACTTAACAATACCTTTAATTGACTCGAATAAAAGCCAAGGAGGTGGATGGGAACCTTGAATGGGGGAGGGGAAACATGATGGGAGAGCCTGGTACTGAAAACACACACCTAAAGAAGCACCCCCCCCCCCCCCCCACAAACAAAAGAAGCACCCCCCCCCCACACACACACACACACAGGACCTCCACAACTTACTACAGCACGTCCCTGTCCCTCCTCTTCTACTTCCATGCTTTTCAGATCATTTAGGTAATAATAGTAGTATCCCCCTTTAGGTAGTAGTAATAGTAGTAATAGTAGTAGCAGTAGTAGCATCCCTGTTTAGGCGGTAGTGGTGGTAGTAGTAGTATCCTAGTAGTAGTAGTAGTAGAAGTAGTAGCCCCCTTTAGGTAGTAGTAATAGTAGTAGCACTAGTAGCATCCCCGTTTAGGTGGTAGTGGTGGTAGTAGTAGTAGTAGTAGTATCCTAGTAGTAGTAGTAGTAGAAGTAGTAGCCCCCTTTAGGTAGTAGTAATAGTAGTAATAGTAGTAGCAGTAGTAGCATCCCTGTTTAGGTGGTAGTGGTGGTAGTAGTAGTAGTAGTAGTAGTATCCTAGTAGTAGTAGTAGAAGTAGTAGCCCCCTTTAGGTAGTAGTAATAGTATTAGCACTAGTAGCATCCCCGTTTATGTGGTAGTAGTAGTAGTAGTAGTAGTAGTAGAAGTAGTAGCCCCGTTTAGGCCGTAGTAGTAGTAGTAGTAGTAGTAGTAGTAGTAGAAGTTGTGGTGTCCCGGTACCGCATCCTATACGGTACCTATGTATGTGTGGGTCCCCATAGCCAGAGTCCCTAGGACGTAGGGATCCCTGTCACTTAATTAACCCCTTGTCGCCTCTATTTCTACTAATAGACCAGTGGTCTATATAAGGTTAATGTAAATATAATGATATATCTGTAAATAAATGGTTAATTTCCTGTGCCATAGCATTGCAGGACCTGCGGGTCATGTGACTAGGTGAACTCTATGGTATTAAGCTTAAGGACCTTTGGAGGCCCTGTGACGTAAGCAATCCCATTACTCTCTGTAATGGTGAATGGCAGATGCTCGGACCAATCGGATTCACCCCGCCCCCTGCACATATAAGGGAGCGGCGGCCATGTTTCGCTCTCATATCTCGTGGGCTGTCATGAGACAAGGATCTGCGCAGCAACTAACGCAGTGAGTTAGGCCCGAGCCTTGCGGCAACGGCTGAACAATTCTAAGTCTAGAGTGTATCAATCCCCAGACACTCTGCAGCATCACCGGACCTAATAATACCCCTAAATCCAGACGGATCTGCAAATATCTACCCTAAATTCAGAGACTGTATGACTAGCTCAAGGTCCGCAACAACTGCCAGTCACTAAGCAAGATAAGGACTGTTTGTATGAGACTGTTACTGCGCCTTGGATACTGCAAATACTTAAGTAAAGTTGTTCAAGTTCAATCTCCTTGTGGAGCTTCAGTCATTTCATGCCCCTATCGTTACTGGGAAGGGCAGCGATAGGCCGGAGCATTACCTCAGCATACCAGCCCTCAGCCTTGCATAACGAACTATAGGGTTAACATTAACCCCTCATATACCGATACCATACCACCACTACCATACACCTGCCAAGGGCTCCCACAAAGCCTTTTTGGCATTGCAGGAACAGGATTCGGGTGTGTGCCTACCATTGCCACTAGTGAAAGTGTACTCCCCCCTAAGAAGTGAACTTTATTAATGTACTGTGATTTATACTCCGGAGTAAGAGGTTGCACACATGGTGCTGTGTGGAGGAAGTGCGCATGTAAAGTAAGGGGGAGGCGAACAGTACAGCGGATCTACAAGTTAGCGCGGGACATCCCGGCGCACGTGATCCAGAGACCCCGCCCACCGAAGCTCTCGGTGCCGCGGCAGCCATTTTGTCAGAGCCTAGTGCCAAGAATCAACAAGGAAACACAGCTCAGAGCGGGAAAGGGAGCAGAGTGCGACAACGGGCTGGAAGCTGTGAGGAACCGGAACAGTACGGGACTCTGAGACATCAGATTACCGAATTGAAGTCCCGCATAGAGTCGCTTCAGCTGCCGATCAACGCACTCAAATTTCAATTAAAGGCTGTTGAGTTTCAGGTCACCGCTCTCAAATTTGAAATCTACGCTCTCAAGTTCCAGGTTAAAGAACAACTGCGCATTTCTTTGGGATCTAGGAACCCAAGATCTATTTAAAGGGCCAGCGTACCAAATACAGAGATGTCAGAACCTGCAGCGCTACAGTCCCTGCCTGAACAGCAAGGGGGCGATGCTCCAGTGGCCCCACCAATGGGGTCTCCACCCCAAGCCAGAAGAATGTTGCCGCCTTCACCAACGCTCTCGACCTCACAAGGACGTTGTTACGCCGAGCGCTCCGGGTCCCCGCTCCTCCCCGGAGCGCTCACAGCATTCTCCTATTCGCTGCGTCCTGGTCAGACCTGCCGACCGGGAGCGCTGCGATAATGTTCCCAGCCGGGATGCGCTTCCCGACTCGCTTACCAGACCCGTTCCCCGTCTGTGCTGTCCCGGCGCGCGCGTGCCGGGTCTTTGCGATTTAAAGGGCCGTTGCGCCACTGATTGGCGCATGAGGTTTTATCAGTACCTTCACCTGTGCACTTCCCTACTTATACCTCACTTCACCTGCACTCCCTTGCCGGATCTTGTTGCCATTGTGCCAGTGAAAGCGTTTCCTTGTGTGTTCCTAGCCTGTGTTCCAGACCTCCTGCCGATGCCTCTGACTACGATCCTTGCTGCCTGCCCCGACCTTCTGCTACGTCCGACCTTGCTCTTGTCTACTCCATTGTACCGCGCTTATCTCAGCAGTCAGAGAGGTTGAGCCGTTGCCGGTGGATACGACCTGGTTGCTACCGCCGCTGCAAGACCATCCCGCTTTGCGGCGGGCTCTGGTGAATACCAGTAGCAACTTAGAACCGGTCCACCGACACGGTCCACGCCAATCCCTCTCTGGCACAGATGATCCACCTCCAGCCAGCCGAATCGTGACAGTAGATCCGACCATGGATCCCGCTGAGGTCCCGCTGCCAGTTGTCGCTGCCCTCACCACGGTGGTCGCCCAGCAGTCGCAACAGATAGCGCAACAAGGCCACCAGCTGTCTCAACTGACCGTGATGCTGCAGCAGCTACTACCACAGCTTCAACAATCATCTCCTCCGCCAGCTCCTGCACCTCCTCCGCAGCGAGAGGCCGCATCCAGCCTCCGTTTATCTTTGCCGGACAAATTTGATGGGGACTCTAAATTTTGCCGTGGCTTTCTTTCACAATGTTCCCTGCATTTGGAGATGATGTCGGACCAGTTTCCAACTGAAAGGTCAAAGGTGGCTTTCGTAGTCAGCCTTCTTTCTGGGAAAGCCCTGTCATGGGCCACACCGCTCTGGGACCGCAATGATCCTGTCACTGCCACTGTACAGTCCTTCTTCGCTGAGGTTCGAAGTGTCTTCGAGGAACCAGCCCGAGCCTCTTCTGCCGAGACTGCCCTGCTGAACCTGGTCCAGGGTAATTCTTCTGTTAGCGAGTACGCCATCCAATTCCGTACTCTCGCCTCCGAATTGTCCTGGAATAACGAGGCCCTCTGCGCGACCTTTAAAAAAGGCCTATCCAGTAACATCAAAGATGTGCTGGCCGCACGAGAAATCCCTGCTAACCTGCATGAACTTATTCATCTTGCCACCCGCATTGACATGCGTTTTTCCGAAAGGCGTCAGGAGCTCCGCCAGGATATGGACTTTGTTCGCACGAGGCGGTTTCTCTCCCCGGCTCCTCTCTCCTCTGGTCCACTGCAATCCGTTCTTGTGCCTTCCGCCGTGGAGGCTATGCAAATTGACCGGTCTCGCTTGACATCTCAAGAGAGGACACAACCTCTTTGCCTGTACTGTGCCAGTACCGAACATTTCTTGAAGGATTGTCCTATCCGACCTCCACGTCAGGAAAGACGCACGCTGACTCCGCACAAAGGTGAGACAGCTCTTTATGTGAACTCTGCTTCTCCACGCCTTACTGTGCCTGTGCGGATTTCTTCTTCTACCTTCTCCTTCTCAGCTGTGGCCTTCTTGGATTCCGGATCTGCAGGAAATTTTATTTTGGCCTCTTTCATCAACAGGTTCAACATCCCGGTGACCAGTCTCGCCAGACCCCTCTACATCGCCTGTTAATAATGAAAGATTGGACTGTACTGTGTGTTACCGCACGGAACCCCTCTTAATGTGCATCGGACCCCATCACGAAAAAATTGAATTTCTGGTCCTCTCTAACTGCACTTCGGAAATTCTTCTTGGACTACCATGGCTTCAACGCCATTCCCCAACCCTCGATTGCACCACCGGGGAAATCAAGAACTGGGGTACTTCTTGCCACAAGGACTGTCTTCAGCCTGCTCCCTGTACTGTCAGTCAAGACCGTGTGGTTCCTCCGATATCTGGTCTCCCCAAGGCCTATCTGGATTATGCTGATGTTTTTTGATGACTTTGCCTCCTCACAGGCCTTATGACTGTCCTATTGACCTCCTCCCGGGTACTACTCCACCCCGGGGCAGAATCTATCCTCTGTCTGCTCCAGAGACTCTTGCCATGTCGGAGTACATCCAAGAGAATTTAAAAAAGGGGTTTATCCGCAAGTCTTCCTCTCCTGCCGGAGCTGGATTTTTTTTCGTTTCCAAAAAAGACAGCTCCTTACGTCCTTGCATTGATTACCGCGGACTTAATAAAATCACTGTAAAAAAAACGCTACCCCTTACCTCTTATCTCGGAACTCTTTGATCGCCTACGAGGCGCCCACATCTTTACCAAGCTGGACTTAAGAGGTGCTTAGAATCTCATCCGCATCAGGGAAGGGGATGAGTGGAAGACCGCGTTTAACACCAGAGATGGACACTTTGAATATCTGGTTATGCCCTTTGGGCTTTGCAACGCCCCTGCCGTCTTCCAAGACTTTGTAAATGAGATTTTTCGTGATCTTCTATATACCTGTGTTGTGGTTTACCTAGACGATATTTAGATTTTTTCTGCTAACCTAGAAGAACACCGCCAGCATGTCCGCATGGTTCTTCAGAGACTTCGGGACAATCAATTATATGCCAAAATGGAAAAATGTCTCTTTGAATGTCAATCTCTTCCCTTCCTAGGATACTTAGTCTCTGGCCAGGGACTACAAATGGACCCAGATAAACTATCTGCCGTATTAGATTGGCCACGCCCCTCCGAACTCCGTGCTATCCAACGTTTTTTGGGGTTTGGCAATTATTACAGACAATTTATTCCGCACTTTTACACTATTGTGGCTCCTATCGTGGGCCTAACCAAGAAAAACGCCAATCCTAAGTCCTGGTCTCCTCAAGCGGAGGACGCATTCAAACATCTCAAGACTGCCTTTTCTTCTGCTCCCGTACTCTCCAGACCTGATCCATCTAAGCCCTTCTCGCTGGAGGTAGACGCCTCCTCGGTGGGAGCTGGAGCTGTCCTTCTACAAAAAAATTCTTCCGGACATGCTGTTACTTGTGGTTTCTTTTCTAGGACCTTCTCTCCGGCGGAGAAAAACTACTCCATTGGTGATCGAGAACTACTGGCCATAAAATTGTCGCTTGAGGAATGGAGGCACCTGCTGGAGGGATCCAAATATCCAGTTATTATATACATTGATCACAAGAATCTCTCTTATCTTCAGTCTGCCCAACGGCTGAACCCTCACCAGGCTAGGTGGTCGTTGTTCTTTGCCCGTTTTAACTTTGAAATTCATTTTCGCCCTGCTGCCCTCTCTCGTTCTTCTGATGCCTCTGAAGTGGAAGCTTCCCCGCAACACATTATTCCTCCGGACTGTCTGATCTCCACTTCTCCAGCTACCATCAGACTAACTCCTCCAGGGAAGACCTTCGTCTCTCCACGCCAGCGCCTCAGGATTCTCAAGTGGGGACACTCCTCACACCTCGCAGGCTATGCTGGCATCAAAAAATCCATATAGCTCATCTCTCGTTTTTATTGGTGGCCTACCCTGGAAGCTGATGTTGTTGATTTTGTGCGGGCCTGTACAGTCTGTGCCCGGGACAAGCCCCTCGCCAGAAGCCTGCTGGTCTCCTTCATCCTCTGCCTGTTCCTGAACAACCTTGGTCACAGATTGGTATGGACTTTATTACTGACTTACCTTTATCCCATGGCAACACAGTTATTTGGGTGGTCGTTGATCGATTCTCCAAGATGGCACATTTTATCCCTCTTCCAGGTCTTCCTTCTGCACCTCAGTTGGCGAAACAATTTTTTATACACATTTTTCGCCTTCACGGGCTGCCTACGCATATCGTCTCGGATAGAGGCGTTCAATTTGTGTCTAAATTCTGGAGGGCCCTCTGTAATCAACTCAAAATCAAATTAAACTTCTCGTCTTCTTATCATCCTCAATCCAATGGGCAAGTAGAAAGAATTAATCAGGTTCTGGGTGACTATTTGCGACATTTTGTTTCCTCCCGCCAGGATGACTGGGCAGATCTTCTACCATGGGCCAAATTCTCGTACAATTTCAGAGTCTCTGAATCTTCAGCTAAATCCCCATTCTTCGTGGTGTACGGTCGTCACCCTCTTCCCCCCCCCCCCCCCTTCCCACTCCCATGCCCTCTGGTTTGCCCGCTGTTGATGAGGTGACTCGGGATTTCTCCACCATATGGAAAGAGACTCAAAATTCTCTCTTACAGGCTTCATCTCGGATGAAAAAACATGCCAATAGGAAAAGAAGAATTCCCCCCATTTTTTATCCCGGAGACAAAGTATGGCTCTCCGCCAAGTATGTCCGCTTCCGTGTCCCCAGTTATAAACTGGGACCACGTTATCTTGGTCTTTTCAAAATCAAGTGCCAAATAAACCCTGTCTCTTACAAACTCCTTCTTCCTCCTTCTCTCCGTATTCCCAATGCTTTCCATGTCTCTCTCCTTAAACCACTCATCCTTAATCGCTTTGCTCCCAAAGTTGTTTCTCCCACTCCAGTTTCCGGGTCCTCTGACGTTTTTTCGGTGAAAGAAATTCTGGCATCCAAGACGGCCAGAGGTAAAAAAAAATTTTTGTTTGATTGAGAGAATTGCGGCCCAGAGGAGAGGTCATGGGAACCTGAGGACAACATCCTGGACAAGAATCTTATCCTCAAATTCTCAGGTTCCAAAAAGAGGGGGAGACCCAAGGGGGGGGGTACTGTTACGCCGAGCGCTCCAGGTCCCCGCTCCTCCCCGGAGCGCTCACAGCGTTCTCCTATTCGCAGTGCCCCGGTCAGACCCGCTCGCGATGCGCATCCCGACTCGCTTACCAGACCCGTTCCCCGTCTGTGCTGTCCCGGCGCGCGCGCGCCGGGTCTTTGCAATCCCTCTCTGGCACAGAGGATCCACCTCCAGCCAGCCGAATCGTGACAGACGTGCTCTACCCGTGATGCCAGCAAGACCTCCAGCACAGGCGGAACAGGACCCAACCAGTCCACTTTCAGTCTACCCATATGTGTTGGGAGCCCCAGTTGCTGCACCTGTCTTCTTGGGGAATCCTGTACTTCCCACCTATAATGGTGACCCTTTTACTTTAAGAGACTTTAAAGAACAATTCTACAGCCACTTTGCATTTTATGCACTTCCCCCTCATCAACAGGTACAGCTGCTTCTGGGACAACTCCAGGGACCCGCCTTGGAAGAAATTCGCACCTGGCCAGTGGCTGACAAGGCCACAGTGGGACAGATTTTTGAAGGACTTTCTCAAGTGTTTGAATCTCATTCTCCCTCGGAGGTACGCCTCTGACTCTATGAACGACGCCAGAAGCCAGGTGAGACCCTCCGAGCATATGCAGTGGCTTTGCAGAGCGCATTAGAGGCGGTACAGAAGTTGGACGGCATCAACTTAGGATGCTGACAAAATCCCGACACGGCTTTCCCAGCTTTTAAGAGACTTGCAGTTAAAGAAATAGAGTCAGGACCTCAGACAGAGGAGATTAGTGTCCCCGCTGCTGAATCTAGGGGACCCGCGCCCCAGCCGCCTGTCCCTTCTCAATCTACCCCACCAATACCTTCTTCTAGTCCTTGGACAGCTGACTTACTAGACATTAAACAGGACATTGAACAGTTAGTTAGCCAAGGCCTTTAAAGAAATGGCGGTACGGCCAAATTCTTCTAGATCTACAACACCACCACTTAAGAAGGCTGACTCTTGCCCTGTCACTCCATCTAGTATTCCTCATGTGAGACCACCTGGGAGCCAGAGACCCGTCTGTAGTTATTGTAACAAGAATGGACACTGGAGGAGTCAATGCTGGGCTTTAAACGGGCATCCCCTGGGGTCAAGGACCGCACCCCAGGAGTAGAGGTTGAAGGTCCAGAATCAACCAGCGACAAGAAGGGACTATCTATGTATGTAGCTGCTTGTTCTTATGTACAGGTGATTATTGAAGGTGTCCGGTTACAAGCTCTAATAGATACGGGGTCTCAGGTATCCACTATTCCACAGGGGTTTTTCTATAAATACTGGGGCCCAAAAAGGTTGTGTGACCCTCAGGAAGCGGACTTCAGAGTAATTGCAAGGAACAGGAGACCAGTACCCAGACATGGTTACTGGGAGCCCACAGTGCTGGTGGGAAAACATGTGTTAGGAAGACAAAGGGTGATTGTCACAAATGTCAGAGATGAGGGGGCAGCTGATTTCATTTTAGGCATGAATATTATGAGGCACTGTTTTGATGATATTGTCTGTACACTGCATGCATCTCTCCCTCACTTGTCCCCCCCAGGCCGGCGAGCTGCCCAACACCACCTCAAAACCCTCCAAGCAGAACAGAAGTTCATAAATCATCATGGAGAAATCTGTCAAGTAAGGATTCAAGATATCCGAGCCGTTAGTCTACAGCCACAGACAGAGACAGTTATTTGGTGCCGTGCCAGACCCGGGGTGAAGAATCAAGATTACCAAGCACTCTTGGAGCCCCTTCTGCTGGAAGATTGTCCCTTGGTGCGAGCTGCTAGAAGCCTGGGAACCATACGGAATGGGAAGGTCCCAGTGAGGCTTATCAATCTCTCTCAAGTTGCTGTCCAACTACCCAAGTACACCCCAGTGGCTACTTTACACCATCTAGACGTCAGAGATGTAGTCTCGAAGTCACAGGTGGACCAACGAGGACCTGACCAGAACCCTGCGGAACCTTGGTGGAACCAACTACAGATAGGAGACAAAGATACCCCAAAGGAACAGGTGGAAGGAGTCATCCAGGTGGCTAAGAAACATCAAGAAGCTTTCAGCAAATTTCCCACAGACTTTGGCAGGACCGCTATGATCAAACATAGGATTCTCACCGGAGACAATCCACCCATTAAAGAGAGACATCATCCTGTGGCTCCTGGGATGTATCAGACCATAAAGAAAATGCTCGTGGAGATGAAAGAGGCCGATGTTATCCAGGAAAGCCAGAGTCCGTTGGCTGTACCTTTGGTCCTGGTGAAGAAAAAAGATGGCACCATCCGCTTTTGCGTGGATTACTGGAAATTGAACAACATAACTCATAAGGATGCCTATCCTCTCCCACTCATTGAAGAATGCTTGACAGCGTTGGGGTCTGCCGAATACTTTTCCACACTGGATCTGATGACCAGCTACTGGCAGGTGCCAATGGCAGAAGAGGACAGAGAGAAGACCACATTTGTGACCTCCATGGGTCTCTTTGAGTTCAAAAGTATGCCCTTTGGACTGTGCAATGCACCAGCTACTTTCCAACACCTAATGGAGTGATGCTTAGGGCACCTTAACTTCCAGAGTGTTTTGATATATTTATCATGGCCGGAGGAAGCACAGTGAACCGTGCAAAACGGAATCTGTTGCCTGTTTGTCCCCCCACTGTACATCCCTGCACCCCGTATCAGTGAGTATGCTATTGTACTGCTAACGCAATAAAGAAGAAAAAGTGGTATCTGCCGGTCCATCTTTTATCTTGCTGTATGTTTTGTTATATTTAGATGACGTCATAGTCTACTGTCGAACATATCAAGAACACCTGGATCACCTGAAAGAAGTTTTCCAAGTTCTTATCCGACATGGACTCAAGGTTAAACCTTCCAAATGTCACTTGCTAAAGCCACAAGTGCACTACTTATGACATGTCGTCAGTGCTCAAGGAGTCCAGCCTGATCCAGACAAAGTGAGTGCTGTGAAAGAGTGGCCTACACCCAGGACAGTGCGAGACGTCCGAAGTTTCCTGGGGTTTGCTGGATATTACCGGCGTTTCATCCCTCATTTTGCTCAAATTTCTGGACCCTTGACCGAATTGCTGAGAGGGTCTGCCCGGGATAATTATAATGGGAGGCTTCCCATCCAGTGGGCCGAAGAACAAGAAGATGCCTTTCGAGCCCTGAAGTATCTCCTCACGGAACCCCCCATATTGGCGTATCCTGACTACAGTCTGCCGTTCCGTTTATACATAGACGCTAGCTTTGAAGGTCTGGGGGCGGTCTTATCTCATTTGCAAGATGGCAAGGAGAGGGTGATTGCCTATGCCAGCCGGCATCTTCGAGGTGCTGAGAAGAATGATGCTAACTACAGCTCCTTCAAGCTGGAACTCCTGGCCCTGGTTTGGGCTATTACTGAGAAGTTTAAAGACTATCTGGCTGCTATTCCCTTCACGGTCTACTCTGATAACAACCCCTTGGCCCATTTGAACACTGCTAAGATTTTAACATCAAGTACCGCAGCGGAAAAACCAATGTTAATGCGGATGTACTTTCTCGCATGGTTCTGGGAGAGGCACCCCCTACTGAAGATGTGTGGGAAGATGTAGAAATGCCTCCCTTCTACATAAGGTTCGTGAGCCAGAATGCTCTAACTGCCCAGGTGGGTGACGGACCTGAATCTCCCAAAGTCTCTGAAGATCTGTCGACCTGGAAGACGCTTCAGGATGAGAGCAGTAGTGTTCATCCAGATGCTCAAAGCAGCCTCTGTCTCGAAGCACGAAGAGTGACCTCAGCTGCTGCCTGAACTCCTGGAAATTTACAACAACACTGTTCTACGGGGTATACACCCTTTTTCTTGATGATGGGCCGACACGGCCAATTGCCAAAGGATCTAACCTTTGGGCTACAGGCACCTTTCAACAATTCTCCTCAGGCTTCCCAAGGTTGGGTGTCAGAGCATCGACGAAGAATTGAGGAAGCCAAGTAGTGTTGCTCACGAATATTCGCAATACGAATTTTATTCGCGAATATCGCATATTCGCGAATTCGCGAATATTCACGAATATAGCACTATATATTCGTAATTACGAATATTCTTTTTTTTTTCTTTTTTTTTTCACAGTACACATAACAGTGATAATCCCTCTTTGCTTCCAGCTTGTGTGGTGTAAAGAAGGCTCTAATACTACTGTGTGAGACTGGTGTGCGAATTTTCGCATATGCGCATTTTTGCTTGTACAGGTTTTTGTATATGTAAATTTTCGCATATGTTAATTTGCGCATACGCGAATATTTGCATATGCGAAAATAAAACGCGAATATTCGCGAATATATGACGAATATTCGTCCATATATTCGCGAATATTCGCAAATTCGAATATGGCCTATGCCGCTCAACACTAAAGCCAAGGACATCATTGAGATGAAAATGGGTGAAGTTCATGAGCGCCAGCAGAAAGATTATAATCGGCACGCTTCGGCTCAGCCCTTGCAGCTTGGAGATAAAGTGTGGCTCAGAAAATTTTCTAGAACCCATAAATTGGACTCCCTGTGGGAAACGGAGCCATATACCATCAATGCGGTTCCTTATCCTGAAACAGACGTGTACGAGATACAAAAAGACGGGTTCGAGCCACAGGTGGTTCACCGGAATAGGATAAAAGTGTGCCGAAAAGAAGATACGCTTAGCCCATCGCCTCCTACTCCTCCTGATCCACCTGCTATTTCTACTCCACCTCCACCAAGGCCAATGAGAGATTATGTGCCGGGAGAAGGGATTCATCCCACCATGGATGTTCCTTTGTTCCCATCTCAGCAGCCCACTATGTATTGGGGCATACCGTTCCCAACGCCATCCAACCACCCAGTCAGTTGCCAGTAGCTGTTGCTCCCTGTCAACCACCATTGGTTGCTACACCCAACATCAGTCCTGCTCCAGTAACTGCTCCAGATATTGATGCCACTACTCCACCTGTCTTAAGAGAACCCCTCAGTTCAACCAAAGATGTTGCTTCCGCTTCCAGCCTTCCAGCTGGTCCCTCGGGGACTGAAGTTCTTGAAGAATCCTCAAGTGAAGGAACTCCTGATGACTCGGAGGTGGTGTTGCGGCGGTCTCAAAGGACTACACAGGGCAAACTACCCATAAGGTACCAGGACTCACATTTAGTACCTGCACACATAGTACCTTTGATAACCCACTTCAATGCTCTGCCAATCACTTTTCAGTACCCTAGATTACTGACTTAAATGGTACTACCTCAAAATTTCTCTAGTACATAAATCAAAAAAATAAATATCTCACTTAAAAGGAAACACTTAGGAATTGTAGCATATTGATACCCAATTCCTGCCACTGTTAGGTACACTTCTTTTCTCCTTTCATTGCGTGTGTGAGATGCTCTGCCTGGCCAGTAGGTGCTCTTGCTAATACAAAAATAAACACGTAATCCTAAGAATAACCTGGGTAGGTTGTTTTCAAAGTGCTCTAGGGGTAAGTAGCGTGTAGTCGATAGACCCTAGCAGCCACCCTTACTGTGACCTAGCTTCCGGCTAGCCAGTATACCTTTCGTGTACTAACTAACAGGTAACTTATTGTTGGAAAATTGAATGTGTGAGATAATAAAAATGCCTAGTCAGCTTGAAGCTAACTGTATAGAAAGCTGTACTAATGTCTAGTTAGCCTTATGTATAGAAGTATGTGCTAATGTTCAGTTTAGCCTCATAAAAATGTATAGAGAGCTAATAAAAATGTCTTAGGAGCTAGCAACTACATGTCAGATAGCTACCTAATTGTCTAGTAAGCTTCAAATGTATAATACGTTTAATAAAGTTGTATGGGAAGCTAGAAACTAAAGTATAGATAGCTTCTTTAAATGTCTAGATATCTTTAAATGTCTAGATAGCTTAAATGTCTAAATAGCATTATATGTCTAGATAGATTTCTAATAGCCTAATCCAGATACTAGGAAAGGTATCAAAAGAATATAAATGTGTTTAGTCTACTTAGGATGTATAGCAAAGGTACAGATCATCCTGTTCTATAGCATCCTGTTCTAGTCCTAGTCCCTCAGTCTCAGGGGACAGACGTCAAGGTCGACTTATCTTTAGTAAGGGGGTTTGTGGTGTCCCAGTACCGCATCCTATACGGTACCTATGTATGTGTGGGTCCCCATAGCCAAAGTCCCTACGACGTAGGGATCCCTGTCACTTAATTAACCCCTTGTCACCTCTATTTCTACTAATAGACCAGTGGTCTATATAAGGTTAATGTAAATATAATCATATATCTGTAAATAAATGGTTAATTACCTGTGCCATAGCGTTGCAGGACCTGCGGGTCATGTGACTAGGTGAACTCTATGGTATTAAGCTTAAGGACCTTTGGAGGCCCTGTGACGTAAGCAATCCCATTACTCTCTGTAATGGTGAATGGCAGATGCTCGGACCAATCGGATTCACCCCGCCCCCTGCCCATATAAGGGAGCGGCGGCCATGTTTCTCTCTCTTACCTCGTGGGCTGTCATGAGAGAAGGATCTGCGCAGCAACTAACGCAGTGAGTTAGGCCCGAGCCTTGCGGCAACGGCTGAACAATTCTAAGTCTAGAGTGTATCAATCCCCAGACACTCTGCAGCATCACCGGACCTAATAATACCCCTAAATCCAGACGGATCTGCAAATATCTACCCTAAATTCAGAGACTGTATGACTAGCTCAAGGTCCGCAACAACTGCCAGTCACTAAGCAAGATAAGGACTGTTTATACAAGACTGTTACTATGCCTTGGATACTGCAAGCACTTAAGTAAAGTTGTTCAAGTTCAAGTTCAATCTCTTTGTGGACCTTCAGTCATTTCATGCACCTATCGTTATTGGGAAGGGCGGCGATAGGCCGGAGCATTGACTCAGAATACCAGCCCTCAGCCTGGCGTCACAAACTATAGGGTTAACATTTACCCCTCCTATACCGATACCATACCACCACTACCATACACCACCCCAAGGGCTACCAAAAAGTAGTAGCCCCCTTTAGGTAGTTGTAGCATCCCCGTTTAGGCGGTAGTAGTAGTAGTAGTAGTAGTATCCTAATAGTAGTAGTAGTAATGTAATGTAATTAAGAAATGGCAGTCATCAGGAACTGTGGAAGTTAAAGCAAGATCTGGAAGACCAAGAAAAATATCAGACAGAACAGCTCGCAGGTTTGTGAGAAAAACTATTCAAAACCCATGTTTGACTGCACAATCCCTTCAGAAAGATCTGGCAGACACTGTGGTACACAGTTGTGGTACACTATTCCACTATAAAGAGATACTTGTACAAATATGGTCTTCATGGAAGAGTCATCAGAAGAAAACCTCTTCTACGTCCTCACCACAAAAATCAGCGTTTGAACTTTGCAAATGAACATGTAGACAAGCCTGATGCATTTTGGAAACAAGTTCTGTGGACCGATGAGGTTAAAATTTTACTTTTTGGCTGGAATGAGCAAAGGTACGTTTGGAGAGGAATTTAATGAAAAGAACCTCTGTCCAACTGTTAAGCATGGGGGTGGATCAATCATGCTTTGGGGTTGTATTGCAGGCAGTGGCACATGGAACATCTTACGAGTAGAAGGAAAAATGGATTCAATAAAATTTCAGCAAATTTTGGATGCTAACTTGATGCCATCTGTGAAAAAGCTGAAGTTAAAGAGAGGATGGCTTCTACAAATGGATAATGATCCTAAACACACCCCGAAATCCACGGGGGATTACATCAAGAGGCGTAAACTGAAGGTTTTGCCATGGCCTTCACAATCTCCTGACCTCAACATAATTGAAAATCTATGGATAGACCTTAAAAGAACAGTGCGTGACAGACAGCCCAGAAATCTCAAAGAACTGGAAGACTTTTGTAAGGAAGAATGGGCGAAGATGCCTCAAACAAGAATTGAAAGACTCTTGGCTGGCTACAAAAAGCGTTTACAAGCTGTGATACTTGCCAAAGGGGGCAGTACAAGATATTAACTCTACAGGGTGCACAAACTTCTGCAGACACCATTTTTTTGTTTTCTGTTATTTTGAAAGTGTAAACGATGGAAACAAAATCTAACTTTTGTTGACATATTATAAGAATGTCTAATCTGGAGATTTTTCCATCTTTCCTTGGCTTCTTTATGCACATTAATACAAATTTTTACCTGGGGTGCCCAAACTTTTGATCCCTTCTGTATATGTAATGTATAAATATATAGATAATATGTATAAATATATATATATGTAATTTATATAAATGTATAAATATATATGTAATGTATATAAATGTATAAATATATATGTAATGTATAAATATATTTGTAATGTGTATAAATATATATGTAATGTATATAAATGTATAAATATATGTAATGTATAGATGTATAAATACATATGTGATGTATAGATGTATAAATACATATGTAATGTATAGATGTATAAATATATATGTAATGTATAAATGTATAAATATATATGTAATGTATAAATGTATAAATATATGTAATGTATAGATGTATAAATATATATGTAATGTATAAATGTATAAATATATATGTAATGTATATAAATGTATAAATATATATGTAATGTGTATAAATGTATAAATATATATGTAATGTATATAAATGTATAAATACATATGTAATGTATAGATGTATAAAAATATATGTAATGTATAAATATATATTTAATGTATAAATGTATAAATATATATTTAATGTATAAATGTATCCACCCACAGTGATATCCAATATGTCGCAGCTATTTATGTGTTACATTCAGCCGCCGCTCCCCCTATCTATCTATATATATATATATATATATATATATATATGCACACACACGCACATATGGACTGTATATTAATACACGCAGTTACACAGATTTTCTGTCATAAAGCGTCTCCATCGCGCTCAACTCCAGAATTCGTCAACTTTTTCTTATAATTCAGAAAAGACGGCACTGCATTTAAAAAATGGATTTACAGAAAAGCAGTGGTAAAAGAACGAGGCGCAACAAACACAATAATATTCTATTATATTCTGTAATAATATACTGTAATAATCTGTAATATTCTCTAATAATCTGTTATATTCTGTAATAATATTCTGTAATAATCTGTTATATTCTGTAATAATATTCTGTAATAATATTTTATAATAATCTGTTATATTCTGTAATAATATTCTGTAATAATATTCTGTAATAATATTCTGTAATAATATTCTGTAATAATAATCTGTAATATTCTGTAATAATATTCTGTTATAATCTGTAATCATATACTGTAATAATCTGTTATAATCTGTAATCATATACTGTAATAATCTGTTATAATCTGTATTCATATACTGTAATATTCTGTTATATACTGTAATAATATTCTGTAATAATCTGTTATATTCTGTAATAATATTCTGTAATAATCTGTGTTATTCTGTAATAATCTGTAATAATCTGTTATATTCCGTAATAATATTCTGTAATATTCTGTTATATGCTGTAATAATATTCTGTAATAATCTGTTATATTCTGTAATAATATTCTGTAATAATCTGTATTATTCTGTAATAATCTGTTATATTCTGTAATAATATTCTGTAATAATCTGTTATATTCTGTAATAATATTCTGTAGTGATCTGTTATATTCTGTAATAATATTCTGTAGTAATCTGTAATAATATTCTGTAATGTTCTGTAATAATCTGTTATATTCTTTAATAATATTCTGTAATAATCTGTAATATTCTGTAATAATATTCTGTAATAATCTGTAATATTCTGTTATATACTGTAATAATATTCTGTAATAATCTGTTATATTCTGTAATAATCTGTAATATTCTGTAATAATCTGTAATAATTTGTTATATTCTCTAATAATATTCTGTAATAATCTGTAATAATATTCTGTAATAATCTGTAATATTTTGTAATAATATTCTGTAATAATCTGTAATAATCTGTAATAATATTCTGTAATAATCTGTTATATTCTGTAATAATATTCTGTAATATTCTGTAATAATAGTCTGTAATAATCTGTAATAATATACTGTAATAATCTGTTATATTCTGTAATAATATACTGTAATAATCTGTTATATACTGTAATAATATACTGTAATATTCTGTTATATACTGTAATAATATTCTGTAATAATCTGTAATAATATACTGTAATAATCTGTTATATTCTGTAATAATATTCTGTAATAATCTGTAATAATATTCTGTAATAATCTGTTATATTCTGTAATATTTTGTAATAATATTTTATAATATTCTGTAATAATATTCTGTAATAATCTGTAATATTCTGTAATAATATTCTGTAATATTCTGTAATAATATACTATAATAATCTGTTATATTCTGTAATAATATTCTGTAATAATCTGTAATATTCTGTAATAATATTCTGTAATAATCTGTAATATTCTGTAATAATATTCTGTAATATTTTGTAATAATATACTATAATAATCTGTTATATTCTGTAATAATATTCTGTAATAATCTGTTATATTCTGTAAAATTCTGTAATAATCTGTTATATTTTGTAATAATATTTTATAATATTCTGTAATAATATTCTGTAATAATCTGTAATAATATTCTGTAATATTCTGTAATAATGATCTGTTATATTCTGTAATATTCTGTAATAATCTGTTATATTCTGTAATATTCTGTAATAATCTGTTATATTTTGTAATAATATTTTATAATATTCTGTAATAATATTCTGTAATAATAATCTGCTATATTCTGTAATATTCTGTAATAATCTGTTATATTCTGTAATATTCTGTAATAATATTCTGTAATAATCTGTAATAATATTCTGTAATAATCTGTTATATTCTGTAATAATATTCTGTTATATTTTGTAATAATATTTTATAATATTCTGTAATAATTTCCTGTAATAATCTGTAATAATATTCTGTAATAATAATTTGTTATATTCTGTAATAATCTGTTATATTTTGTAATAATATTTTATAATATTCTGTAACAATATTATGTAATAATCTGTAATAATATTCTGTAATTTTCTGTAATAATAATCTGTGATATTCTGTGATGTACCTGGGAGAATTCCCTACCTTTAACTTTCATAAGCAACACCTTATTTTCTGTCCGTCATCACGAAATACTGTGATAGCGCCCCTCATGAAACTAGATTCTGGATCCACCACTGGGTGGAGGGGGGCGCTGGCTATCTGTTTGACTAACTACCTGGCTACCTAACTTTATACCTGGCTGTCTTATTACTAACCTACATACCTGGCCATCTAACTACCTACATACCTGGCCTACATACCTGGCTGCCTAACTACCTACCTACATATCTTGCTACCTACCTACAAACCTGGCTACCTACCTACCTAACTACGTACATACCTGGCTACAGAACTACCTATCTACATACATGCTTACCTAATTACCTGGCTAGCTACCTACCTACATATCTGGCTACCTAGCTAGCTGCCTGAATACCTACATGCCTGGCTATCTACCTACCTAAATATCTGGCTTCCTTATCTACCTAACTAGTTACCTACCTACCTGGCTACCAACCTACTTGCCTTTTACTGTGTAGGGCACCAAGGAGGGCACTATTAAAGTTCATGGGCATATAAATGGAAAGATTGTGTAGGGGAGGGGGGGGGGGCACTGTAAAAACGTGTAGTCTACACATCTAATGTTTGTCCTGAGATTTTAAGAGATCAAAATGGCAGTCTGATACCGACAGAGAAGAAAGGGAAAGAGGATGCAGCAGACCAGAAAAGACGTAAGGGTGAGTCCCTAAATGTGACTGTAATCAATTATATGGTATACAGATCCTGTGTACTGATGGTGTCTACCTCTATATGGTCCTGTATATAATCACTTATATGGTATACAAATCCTGTGTACAGCTGGTATGTACCTCTATATGGTTCTTTATATAATCACTTATATGGTATACAGATCCTGTGTACTGATGGTATCTACCTCTATATGGTCCTGTATATAATCACTTATATGGTATACAGATCCTGTGTACAGCTGGTATCTACCTCTATATGGTCCTGTATATAATCACTTATATGGTATAAAGATCCTGTGTACAGCTGGTATCTACCTCTGTATGGTCCTTTATATAATCACTTATATGGTATACAGATCCTGTGTACTGATGGTATCTACCTCTATATGGTCCTGTATATAATCACTTATATGGTATACAGATCCTGTGTACAGCTGTTATCTACCTCTATATGGTCCTGCATATAATCACTTATATGGTATAAAGATCCTGTGTACTGGTGGTATATACCTCTATATGGTAATGTATATAATCACTTATATGATAAGGAGTAAGGGGTACTGTAAGGGGGAATACTGTCTATGTATAGTGGTTTTATATTATATGGTGATATTATCCTGTTATTATGTGGTGGTACATGTTTCCTTTTTGTATACTGATATTATTGGTCATGGAAAATTATTTTATCGGATTTGGGTGAATAGAGGTGGGACATGAGACCAATGGCGGAGCCCTTGCTTTTTTTGGTCTGGGGCTCCTGAATGTTGCCAGTCCGCCCCTGCACATGACTACAGTATATAGATGATAAATGATGTGTTTACTCTTCTGTTTGGATGCTGCTGTTAGGATTCGGCAGGCTGGATGTGGATCCTCTGTGTCAGCGAGGGATTGGCGTGGACCGTGTCGGTGGACCGGTTCTAGGTTACTACTGGTTTTCACCAGAGCCCGCCGCAAAGCGGGATGGTCTTGCTGCGGCGGTAGCAACCAGGTCGTATCCACCGGCAACGGCTCAACCTCGCTGACTGCTGAGAAGGCGTGGGACAGAAGGACTAGGCAGAGGCAAGGTCAGACGGAGCAGAAGGTCGGGGCAGGCGGCAAGGTTCGTAGTCAATAGCAATAGCAGAAGGTCTGGAACACAGGCTTTGGACAACATTAAACGCTTTCTCTGGCACAAGGCAACAAGATCCGGCAAGGAAGGGAAGGGGAAGTGAGGTTATATAAACAGGGAGCAGGTGGAAGCTAGTTAGACTGATTGGGCCTGGCACCAATCATTGGTGCACTGGCCCTTTAAATCTTAGAGAGCTGGCGCGCGCGCACCCTAAGGAGTGGAGCCGCACGCGCCAGGACGTGACAGCTGGGGACCGGGACAGGTGAGTAGCTTGGGATGCGATTCGTGAGCGGGCGCGTCCCGCTATGCGAATCGCATCCCGCCGGCAGTGTCAGTGCAGCGCTCCCGGTCAGCGGGTCTGACCGGGGCGCTGCAGAGAGAGGAACGCCGCGAGCGCTCCGGGGAGGAGCAGAGACCCGGAGCGCTTGGCGTAACAGTACCCCCCCCCCCCCCCTAGGTCTCCCCCTCTTTTTGTCCGGTAGTTGCTTCACGTGGGACGAGGACATTGGGAGCGATAGTAGAGTTTCCTTCTGGAAGACAGAGAAGTCCTCATCAAAGGCAGGCAGTTCAGAAGGAGTGGGAATGGGGAGGGGGGGCAGAGGGTGAAGCTTGGCACGGGGCAGAGGGTTACCAGGACGGGGGCTATGAGGAGGCAAAGCATAGTCCTGATAGGCCTTGGGGAGACCAGGTGTAGGAGGAGGCACTGAGGCTTGCCTGACGGGACTGGGAGCAGACGTGAGGCATTTTTTGTGGCAAGCAGGACCCCAATTCTTGATCTCCCCGGTGGTCCAGTCAAGGGTGGGAAAATGACGCTGGAGCCATGGCAAACCGAGGAGGACTTCAGAGGTGCAGTTGGGCAAAACAAAAAATTCTATTTTTTCGTGATGCCGTCCAATGCTCATGAGCAGGGGTTCTGTGCGGTAACGCACAGTGCAGTCCAACTTCAGTCCGTTGACCGAAGAAATGTAGAGCGGCTTGACGAGACGGGTCACCGGGATGCAGAACCTATTAACCAAAGAGGCCAGAATAAAATTTCCAGAAGAACCAGAGTCCAAGAAGGCCACGGCTGAGAAGGAGGAGTTGGCAGAAGGAGAAATCTGCACACGCACAGTGAGAGGTGGAGAAGAAGACTTCGTACCAAGAGACGCCACTCCCACGTGAGCTGGGTGCGTGCGTTTCCCAGACGTGGAGGACAAATGGTGCAATCCACCAAGAAATGTTCGGTACTAGCGCAGTACAGACATAAATTTTTATCCCTACGGCGAGCCCTCTCTTCATGGGTCAGGCGAGACCGATCCACTTGCATAGCCTCCTCGGCGGGAGGCACAGGGGTAGATTGCAAAGGATACTGTGGGAGAGGTGCCCAGAGATCAAGGTCTTTTTCCTGGCGGAGTTCCTGGTGTCTTTCAGAAAAACACATGTCAATGCGGTTGGCCAAATGGATAAGTTCATGCAGGTTGGCAGGAATTTCTCGTGCGGCCAGCACATCCTTGATGTTACTGGATAGGCCTTTTTTAAAGGTCGCGCAGAGGGCCTCGTTATTCCAAGATAATTTGGAGGCGAGAGTACTAAATCGGATGGCGTACCCGCCTACTGAAGAATTACCCTGGACCAGGTTCAGCAGGGCAGTCTCGGCAGAAGAAGCTCGGGCTGGTTCCTCGAAGACACTACGAACCTCAGCGAAGAAGGACTGGACTGTGGCTGTGACAGGATCGTTGCGGTCCCAGAGCGGTGTGGCCCAAGACAAGGCCTTTCCAGACAGAAGACTAACTACGAACGCCACCTTAGACCGTTCTGTAGGAAATTGGTCCGACAACATCTCCATATGTAGGGAACATTGAGACAGGAAACCACGGCAGAGTCTAGAGTCCCCATCAAATTTGTCCGGCAGGGACAAGCAGAGGCTAGGAGCGGCCACTCGCTGCGGAGGAGGTGCAGGAGCTGGCGGAGGAGATGGTTGCTGCTGTAGCTGTGGCAGAAGTTGCTGTAACATGGCGGTCAACTGCGACAGCTGCTGTCCTTGTTGGGCAATTTGCTGCGATTGCTGGGCGACCACCGTGGGTAGGTCAGCGAGACTTGGCAGCGGCACCTCAGCAGGATCCGTGACCGGATCTACTGTTAAGATTCGGCAGGCTGGATGTGGATCCTCTGTGTCAGCGAGGGATTGGCGTGGACCGTGTCGGTGGACCGGTTCTAGGGTTGCTACTGGTTTTCACCGGAGCCCGCCGCAAAGCGGGATGGTCTTGCTGTGGCGGTAGCAACCAGGTCGTATCCACCGGCAACGGCTCAACCTCGCTGACTGCTGAGAAGGCGTGGGACAGAAGGACTAGGCAGAGGCAAAGTCAGACGTAGCAGAAGGTCAGGGCAGGCGGCAAGGTTCGTAGTCAAATAGGAATAGTAGAAGGTCTGGAACACAGGCTTTGGACAACACTAAACGCTTTCTCTGGCACAAGGCAACAAGATCCGGCAAGGAAGGGAAGGGGAAGTGATGTGATATAGACAGGGAGCAGATGGAAGCTAGTTAGACTGATTGGGCCAGGCACCAATCATTGGTGCACTGGCCCTTTAACCCCTTAAGGACACATGACGTTCTCATACGTCTCCATTTCCGAGTCCTTAAGGACACATGACGTATGAGAACGTCATGTGTTTTACCGGCCCCCCCGCAACCATCTGGAGCGGAGCCGGTGCCCGATGCCTGCTGAAATCGTTCAGCAGGCATCTGGGCATATCGCCCAGGGGTGGTGATGATAACCCCCCATGTCGGCGATGGCCGCAGATCGCTGGACAATTCAGTCCAACGATCTGCGGCGGATTCCGGGTCAATCGGGTCTCCAGTGACCCGGTGACCCGGAATTATTGGCTGATCGGAGCCGTCAGAGACGGCCCGAACAGCCATAGCCAGCAGGGGTGAGGTGGCACTGGTGCCACCTCACGATCGCCCTGATTCGTCGGCCGACCAATCAGGGCGCCTGCTGCGGGTGTCACTCCCGCAACCCGCTCCACCCCTCTTCCGGAGGACGTGAGCGGGACGTGCACCCCGGGTGCTGGGGACCCCGATCCCCGGCGTCCCTGTTGGGATCGGGGCCCCAGGAGCAGCGGCGGCGGCGAGGGACTGACCTGATGCGGCTGGAACGTTGGAGGTGAGTGACAGCCTCCTGCTGTTGCTTAGCAACAGCTCCCAGCATGCAAAAAGGGCATGCTGGGAGCTGTAGTTATGCAACAGCAGGAGGCAGACCACCACAACTCCCAGCATTCCCTTATGGGCATGCTGGGACTTGTAGTTTTGCAACAGCTGGAGGCACATTCTTTCTATGGAAAAGTGTACCTTCAGCTGTTGTATAACTACAACACCCAGCTTGCACAATCAGCTAAAGTGCATGCTGGGAGTTGTAGTAGTGCATCTGCTGGTTGCATAACTACAACTCCCAGCATGCCCGTTGGCTGTCTGACTGCTGAGAGTTGTAGTTTTGCAACAGCTGAAGGCACACTAAGTTAAGTAGCAAACCAGTGTGTCTCCAGCTGTTGCATAACTACAATCCCCAGCATCCCCAGCCAAAGTAGTATGCCTCCAGCTGTTGCAGAACTACAAGACCCAGCATGCCCTTCCGCTGTCCGTACATGCTGGGGGTTGTAGCTTTTGCAACAGCTGAAGGCACACTGGTTGCAAAACACTGAGTTTGTTACCAAACTCGGTGTTTCACAACCAGTGTGCCTCCAACTGTTGCAAAACTACAACTCCCAGCATGCACTGATAGACCGTACATGCTGGGAGTTGTAGTTTTGCAACAGCTGGATGCCCCCCCCCCCCCTCCCAATGTGAATGTACAGGGTACACTCACATGGGCGGAGGATTCTGCCGCAGCTCAAACTGCCAGCGAGAAACTACTGTGAACCCCCCGCCCGTGTGACTGTACCCTAAAAACACTACACTACACTAACACACAATAAAATAAAAAGTAAAAAACACTACATATACACATACCCCTACACAGCCCCCCTCCCCAATAAAAATGAAAAACGTCTGGTACGCCACTGTTTCCCAAACGGAGCCTCCAGCTGTTGCAAAACAACTACTCCCAGTATTGCCAGATAGCCATTGACTGTCTAGGCATGCTGGGAGTTTTACAACAGCTGGAGGCCCCCTGTTTGGGAATCACTGGCGTAGAATACCCCTATGTCCACCCCTATGCAAGTCCCTAATTTAGGCCTCAAATGCGCATGGCGCTCTCACTTTGGAGCCCTGTCGTATTTCAAGGCAACAGTTTAGGGCCACATATGGGGTATCGCCGTACTCGGGAGAAATTGCCTAACAAATTTTGGGGGGTATTTTCTGCTATTACCCTTTTTAAAATTGTAAAAATTTTGGGAAACCAAGCATTTTAGGTAAAAAAAATATATATTTTTTAACATATGCAAAAGTCATGAAACACCTGTAGGGTATTAAGGTTCACATTACCCCTTGTTACGTTATCCCGAGGGGTCTAGTTTCCAAAATGGTATGCCATGTGTTTTTTTTTTTTGCTGTTCTGGCACCATAGGGGCTTCCTAAATGCGGCATGCCCCCAGAGCAAAATTTGCTTTCAAAAAGCCAAATGTGACTCCTTCTCTTCTGAGACCTGTAGTGCGCCAGCAGAGCACTTTTCAAACCCATATGGGGTGTTTTCTGTATCGGGAGAAATTGAGATTCAAATTTTGGGGGGTATTTTTTGCTATTACCTTTTTTAAAAATGTAAAATTTTTGGGAAACCAAGCATTTTAGGTAAAAAATAAATATATATTTTTACATATGCAAAAGTCGTGAAACACCTGTGGGGTATTAAGGTTCACATTACCCCTTGTTACGTTCCCAGAGGGGTCTAGTTTCCAAAATGGTATGCCATGTGTTTTTTTTTTTTGCTGTTCTGGCACCATAGGGGCTTCCTAAATGCAGCATGCCCCCAGAGCAAAATTTGCTTTCAAAAAGCCAAATGTGACTCCTTCTCTTCTGAGACCTGTAGTGCGCCAGCAGAGCACTTTTCAAACCCATATGGGGTGTTTTCTGTATCGGGAGAAATTGAGATTCAAATTTTGGGGGGTATTTTCTGCTATTACCTTTTTTAAAAATGTAAAATTTTTGGGAAACCAAGCATTTTAGGTAAAAAATAAATATATATTTTTACATATGCAAAAGTCGTGAAACACCTGTGGGGTATTAAGGTTCACATTACCCCTTGTTACGTTCCCAGAGGGGTCTAGTTTCCAAAATGGTATGCCATGTGTTTTTTTTTTGCTGCTCTGGCACCATAGGGGCTTCCTAAAGTTGACATGCCCCCCAAAAACCATTTGTCGCTCCTTCCCTTCTGAGCCCTCTACTGCGCCCGCCGAACAATTAACATAGACATATGAGGTATGTCCTTACTCGAGAGAAATTGGGTTTCAAATACAAGTAAGATTTTCTCCTTTTACCCCTTGTAAAAATTCAAAAATTGGGTCTACAAGAACATGCGAATGTAAAAAATTAAGATTTTCGAATTTTCTCCTTCACTTTGCTGCTATTCCTGTGAAACACCTAAAGGGTTAATACACTTACTGAATGTCATTTTGAATACTTTGGGGGGTGCAGTTTTTATAATGGGGTCATTTATGGGGTATTTCTAATATGAAGACCCTTCAAATCCACTTCAAACCTGAACTGGTCCCTAAAAAATAGCGAGTTTGAAAATTTTGTGAAAAATCGGAAAATTGCTGCGGAACTTTGAAGCCCTCTGGTGTCTTCCAAAAGTAAAAACTCATAAATGTTATGATGCAAACATAAAGTAGACATATTGTATATGTGAACCCCAAAAAAATATATTTTGAATATCCATTTTCCTTACAAGCAGAGAGCTTCAAAGTTAAAAAAATGCAAAATTTTCATTTTTTTCATCAAATTTTGGGATTTTTCACCAAGAAAGGATGCAAGTTACCACAAAAATTTACCACTATGTTAAAGTAGAATATGTCACGAAAAAACAATCTCGGAATCAGAATGATAACTAAAAGCATCAGAGTTATTAATGTTTAAAGTGACATCGCAGTATGTCGCCAGCCTATCATGATCTGATGCCCTAAGTGTACCAACGTTTGGGGGTGTTAAGTATACCTGCTGCTGGGGTGCCATTACACTCCACTGGCTTTTCCTATATCCTTGAATATCTTGATTATCTAGGCCAACTATCCAGTATTTAGGATATGGGCCCTTGCCTTTCGCTTATTGGCTATACTTACTACATCTGTCAGGTCAGGCAGTTTTGTATCCCTGTTTATTTAGTGATAGCTCCTATTGTGTTTTGTGTACCCATCTGTTCGTACACTAACACTAAGTCATCTTCTGCCGTCTTCCTGCCCAATTTTTACCCTCTTATGGTGTTATTACTATTTTATGGTACCTATGCATATTTACTGGCAATATTTAATGGTGAATTTGTCAACTACACCCCCACCTGTATCTGGTTTATGAATCCAGAGGATCTGGTTATATATAATTGCATCTTTAATACGTCTTTATACATCTATGCTAGCAAAGTATGCATTTTTCTGATTGTGGACATGGTTGTATTGAGTGAATATCGTGGCTAACTATAGCCTCTACTCTGCATCGGGTACAATCTAATTTGATATACGTGGCATACCTCATGCACCTAGTGTACATCCCACACTAGGAGGGCAAACTCGGAGGAATTAGCCACTATCTAGGTTTGGCTTGCTGTGAATTGAGGGAACACTTGGTTATCATAAGTTATCACTATCACTAATATTTATGTTTTGTGTCACTGTTTTCCCTGATGATCCTGTGTAAATATGACAGGTGAAACGCGTTGGAGTTGGGTTATTGTCTGATTGTTTTGCACTATTGTCTCTGGAGCCTCGGGTTGTGCAGCCCTATCCCCTTCTATCTATTACTTTATTTTGTTGTTTTTTTCCCCCTCACTTAGTGAGAGCAGGGAACGTCACCGTGGTTGAGGCCGCCCTGTTAAGGAGGTGGGTCCCTCAAAAGGCAGTGAAAGAAGGATGGGTATATTGATCATAGTGGGCACATATCCCTCCATCTCTCTTATTTATTGATTATTTCATTGCTGAATAATCGTATAAACACCCTGTAATCCAGGACCTCATTCGCTCCCATCTTAGTTAATCCATCTTTATCTTTATCCATCTTTAAGGATTGGGTCTGCACCCCCCCCGGGCTCCCTAGCACTATTAAGTACATGTAGCACCCACTATTAGTTTAATTGTCATCTTGTATCTACATGAAAAGTGATATTTGAAACACTATCTTGTACTGATCATGAGGAGGATTTCTCGGTGATTCTTCTTGCTAAGATCCTCTTGACATCTATCATTGCGATAATATAGGATGACAAAAGTGGTAAGTGATCCCCTAGTCGGTGATAACCTTAAAGTGACAGTGGTCAGAATTGCAAAAAACGCTCCGGTCCTTAAGGTGTAAAATGGCCTGGTCCTTAAGGGGTTAAATCTTAGAGAGCTGGCGCGCGCGTGCCAGGACGTGACAGCCGGGGATCGGGACAGGTGAGTGACTTGGGATGCGATTCGCGAGCAGGCGCGTCCCGCTATGCGAATCGCATCCCCGCCGGCAGTGTCAGTGCAGCGCTCCCGGTCAGCGGGTCTGACCGGGACACTGCAGAGAGGAGAACGCCGCGAGCGCTTCAGGGAGGAGCAGGGACCCGGAGCGCTCGGCGTAACAGCTGCATCTATTTTTTTATTTTTTTATAAAGACCCTTTCTGGGGGTGTCCACTTTTACCTTTTGAATAGTCAGTGCAGCAGGAATTTGCTATGAAATTAGTCTGCTGACTCCTCCCTCTAATGATAATGAGATGACTCTGCTGACCCCGCCCTCTAATGATAATGAGATGACTCTGCTGCCCCCGCCCTCTAATGATAATGAGATGACTCTGCTGACCCCTCCCTCTAATAATAATGAGATGACTCTGCTGACTCCTCCCTCTAATGATAATGAGATGACTCTGCTGACCCCGCCCTCTAATGATAATGAGATGACTCTGCTGCCCCCGCCCTCTAATGATAATGAGATGACTCTGCTGCCCCCGCCCTCTAATGATAATGAGATGACTCTGCTGACCCCGCCCTCTAATGATAATGAGATGACTCTGCTGACCCTGCCCTCTAATGCTAATGAGATGACTCTGCTGACCCTGCCCTCTAATGATGATGAGATGACTCTGTTGACCCCTCCCTCTAATGATAATGAGATGACTCTGCTGACCCCGCCCTCTAATAATAATGAGATGACTCTGCTGACCCCGCCCTCTAATGATAATTAGATGACTCTGCTGACCTCGCCCTCTAATGATAATGAGATGACTCTGCTGACCCCGCCCTCTAATGATAATGAGAAGACTCTGCTGACTCCTCCCTCTAATGATAATGAGATGACTCTGCTGACCCCACCCTCTAATGATAATGAGATGACTCTGCTGACCCTGCCCTCTAATGATGATGAGATGACTCTGTTGACCCCTCCCTCTAATGATAATGAGATGACTCTGCTGACCTCGCCCTCTAATGATAATGAGATGACTCTGCTGACCTCGCCCTCTAATGATAATGAGATGACTCTGCTGACCCCGCCCTCTAATGATAATGAGAAGACTCTGCTGACTCCTCCCTCTAATGATAATGAGATGACTCTGCTGACCCCACCCTCTAATGATAATGAGATGACTCTGCTGACCCCGCCCTCTAATGATGATGAGATGACTCTGCTGACTCCTCCCTCTAATGATAATGAGATGACTCTGCTGACCTCGCCCTCTAATGATAATGAGATGACTCTGCTGACCCCGCCCTCTAATGATAATGAGATGACTCTGCTGACCCGCCCTCTAATGATAATAGGATGACTCTGCTGCCCTCGCCCTCTAATGATAATGAGATGACTGCTGACTCCTCCTTCTAATGATAATGAGATGACTCTGCTGACCTCGACCTATAATGATAATGAGATGACTCTGCTGACCCGCCCTCTAATGATAATAGGATGACTCTGCTGCCCTCGCCCTCTAATGATAATGAGATGACTCTGCTGACCCCGCCCTCTAATGATAATGAGATGACTCTGCTGACCCCGCCCTCTAATGATAATGAGATGACTCTGCTGCCCCCGCCCTCTAATGATAATGAGATGACTCTGCTGCCCTCGCCCTCTAATGATAATGAGATGACTCTGCTGACCCTGTCCTCTAATGATCATATGACTCTGTTGACCCCGCCCTCTAATGATAATGAGATGACTCTGCTGACCACGCCCTCTAATGATAATGAGATGACTCTGCTGCCCCCGCCCTCTAATGATAATGAGATGACTCTGCTGCCCTCGCCCTCTAATGATAATGAGATGACTCTGCTGACCCTGTCCTCTAATGATCATATGACTCTGTTGACCCCGCCCTCTAATGATAATGAGATGACTCGGCTGACCCCTCCCTCTAATAATAATGAGATGACTCTGCTGACCCCGCCCTCTAATGATAATGAGATGACTCTGCTGACCCCTCCCTCTAATAATAATGAGATGACTCTGCTGACCCCTCCCTCTAATGATAATGAGATGACTCTGCTGACCCCGCCCTCTAATGATAATGAGATGACTCTGCTGACCCCGCCCTCTAATGATAATGAGATGACTCTGCTGACCCCTCCCTCTAATAATAATGAGATGACTCTGCTGACCCCGCCCTCTAATGATAATGAGATGACTCTACTGACCCCGCCCTCTAATGATAATGAGATGACTCTGCTGACCACGCCCTCTAATGATAATGAGATGACTCTGCGCATGATGTGCCTGTATATACAGTAAAGCTACAGAAAAATTGTACCATTTATATTTCTGGAATCTTTTTGTTTTTCTTCAGATATTTGTATAATAAAAAACCTAAATGAAATAATATTTCCTGATGATCCCCTCTCTTTAGTCCTGGCGGGGGGTGGGAGGGGGGTGTTGCTGCGGACTTTAAATTGGTGAGAGGAGATTTCCGGAGCGGCGCCCCCCGCAGTCTCGAGCTCTAATTAAATTAACATTGTAAATGAATCTTGTGATTGCTCTTCATGTAAGACGGGGAATAAATAAAACAATTACTGGTCTGTGAGGGGATGAGAACGTCTGATGGGGCCGTCTATGGCTCCTCTGCAGGATATGGCGGTATATACGGCTGTCTCTAGGGGTCATGGAAACTCCAGGGGCAGGGGACTTGGTGGCACTAGAAGTAAAAGCTGAAGGATGTCACCCACACTGTCACAATGTAATGGGGGCTCGACCAGGACAACAGACACTATGTGGTGGTTATAATTGGTCATGTTGTGGCAGTATTATTTAGTAACACGACAGGGACTTTATAAGACACTATGTGAGGGTTACATTTGGTCATGGTGTAGCAGTACTTTTCAGTAACAATATGGTGGATCATCAGACACTGTGTGATGGTAATACAGTATTTGTTCATGATGTGGCTGTATTATTCAGTACAGGGGTATCATCAGACACTATGTGGTGGTTATATTTGGTCATGGTGTGGCAGTATTATTTAGTAACACGACAGGTGCTTTATAAGACACTATGTGAGGGTTACATTTGGTCATGATGTGGCAGTATTAGTCAGTAACAATATGGTGGTATCATCAGACACTGTGTGATGGTAATATTTAGTCATGATGTGGCAGTATTATTTAGTAACATGACAGGGGCTTTATAAGACATTATGTGATGGTTACATTTGGTCATGATGTGGCAGTATTAGTCAGTAACAATATGGTGGTATCATCAGACACTGTGTGATGGTATTATCTGGTCATGATGTGGCAGTATTATTTAGTAACACGACAGGTGCTTTATAAGACACTATGTGATAGTTATATTTGGTCATGATGTGGCAGTATTATATGACAACAGTATCACTTAAAGGTATATGATCATGCACAGATTAGTTTCTATGATTAATTCCTCGGTTGGGTCTTCTATGGGTACAGGTCTAGGTCCCACAGAACTGATATATGGAGGAGTGGAGCCGTGTACAATATACTACCGTACAGTAATGTCACTACAGACACTATAACACACCAAGGTGTCTTCTCTCCACAGCTGCCCCACATGGGTTTTGGCTCTGACTGACCTTAGAGCGGTATCACAAACGGGTCCGACGACCTTGACTGACACAGTAATACGGACACATACCCGCCCTAGAATCACCGCACTCTCGCAGAGCAGCAGATTTACGCAGACTGTTCTCCCCAATCCTTCTCGCTCTGTCCGTCCGTCGGCTGCTTTTTATTTGCCCGTAATTTCTAACAAAGGAGAAATGGATCTGACGTTTACTGCGCCGCCAGACCGTGCGCGATCCGACTAATCAACTCCGAGCCGTCTGACCAAAAAGTGACCAATCTTATTGACAGAGGATGGTCCCTGTACAGTGTTTTGCATAAGTATTCACCCCTCCTACTATATACTATGCCTTGAAAAAGTATTCACCCCCTCCAACTATATACAGTGCATTTGAAAAAGTATTCACCCCCTCCAACTATATACAGTGCCTTGAAAAAGTATTCACCCCCTCCAACTATATACAGTGCCTTGAATAGGTATTCACCCCCTCCTACTATATACAGTGCCTTGAAAAAGTATTCACCCCCTCCTACTATATACAGTGCCTTGAAAAAGTATTCACCCCCTCCAACTATATACAGTGCCTTGAAAAAGTATTCACCCCTTCAACTATATACAGTGCCTTGAATAAGTATTCACCCCCTCCTACTGTATACAGTGCCTTGAAAAAGTATTCACCCCCTCCAACTATATACAGTGCCTTGAATAAGTATTCACCCCCTCCTACTATATACAGTGCCTTGAAAAAGTATTCCCCCCCTCCAATTATATACAGTGCCTTGAATAAGTATTCACCCCCTACTACTATATACAGTGCCTTGAAAAAGTATTCACCCCCTCCAACTATATACAGTGCCTTGAAAAAGCATTCACCCCTCCAACTATATACAGTGCTTTGAAAAAGTATTCACCCCCTCCTACTATATACAGTGCCTTGAAAAAGTATTCACCCCCTCCAACTATATACAGTGCCTTGAAAAAGTATTCACCCCTTCAACTATATACAGTGCCTTGAATAAGTATTCACCCCCTCCTACTGTATACAGTGCCTTGAAAAAGTATTCACCCCCTCCAACTATATACAGTGCCTTGAATAAGTATTCACCCCCTCCTACTATATACAGTGCCTTGAAAAAGTATTCCCCCCCTCCAATTATATACAGTGCCTTGAATAAGTATTCACCCCCTACTACTATATACAGTGCCTTGAAAAAGTATTCACCCCCTCCAACTATATACAGTGCCTTGAAAAAGCATTCACCCCTCCAACTATATACAGTGCTTTGAAAAAGTATTCACCCCCTCCTACTATATACAGTGCCTTGAAAAAGTATTCACCCCCTCCAACTATATACAGTGCCTTGAAAAAGTATTCACCCCTTCAACTATATACAGTGCCTTGAATAAGTATTCACCCCCTCCTACTGTATACAGTGCCTTGAAAAAGTATTCACCCCCTCCAACTATATACAGTGCCTTGAATAAGTATTCACCCCCTCCTACTATATACAGTGCCTTGAAAAAGTATTCCCCCCCTCCAATTATATACAGTGCCTTGAATAAGTATTCACCCCCTACTACTATATACAGTGCCTTGAAAAAGTATTCACCCCCTCCAACTATATACAGTGCCTTGAAAAAGCATTCACCCCTCCAACTATATACAGTGCTTTGAATAAGTATTCACCCCTTCAACTATATACAGTGCCTTGAAAAAGTATTCACCCCCTCCAACTATATACAGTGCCTTGAAAAAGTATTCACCCCCTCCAACTATTTACAGTGCCTTGAATAAGTATTCACCCCCTCCTACTATATACAGTGCCTTGAATAAGTATTCACCCCTCCTACTATATACAGTGCCTTGAAAAAGTATTCACCCCCTCCAACTATATACAGTGCCTTGAAAAAGTATTCACCCACTCCAACTATATACAGTGCCTTGAAAAAGTATTCACCCCTCCAACTATATACAGTGCTTTGAATAAGTATTCACCCCTCCTACTATATACAGTGCCTTGAAAAAGTATTCACCCCCTCCAACTATATACAGTGCCTTGAATAAGTATTCACCCCCTCCTACTATATACAGTGCCATGAAAAAGTATTCACCCCCTCCAACTATATACAGTGCCTTGAATAAGTATTCACCCCCCTCCTACTATATACTGTGCCTTGAAAAAGTAGTCACCCCCTCCAACTATATACAGTGCCTTGAATAAGTATTCACCCCCTCCAACTATATACAGTGCCTTGAAAAAGTATTCACCCCTCCAATTATATACAGTGCCTTGAATAAGTATTCACCCCCTCCAACTATATAGAGTGCCTTGAAAAAGTATTCACCCCCTCCAACTATATATAGTGCCTTGAATAAGTATTCACCCCCTCCAACTATATACAGTGCCTTGAAAAAGTATTCACCCCCTCCAACTATTTACAGTGCCTTGAATAAGTATTCACCACCTCCTACTATATACAGTGCCTTGAAAAATTATTCACCCCCTCCAACTATATACAGTGCCTTGAATAAGTATTCACCCCCTACTACTATATACAGTGCCTTGAAAAAGTATTCACCCCCTCCAACTATATACAGTGCCTTGAAAAAGTATTCACCCCTCCAACTATATACAGTGCCTTGAATAAGTATTCACCCCTCCTACTATATACAGTGCCTTGAAAAAGTATTCACCCCCTCCAACTATATACAGTGCCTTGAAAAAGTATTCACCCCTCCAATTATATACAGTGCCTTGAATAAGTATTCACCCCCTCCTACTATATACAGTGCCTTGAAAAAGTATTCACCCCCTCCAACTATATACAGTGCCTTGAATAAGTATTCACCCCCTCCTACTATATACAGTGCCTTGAAAAAGTATTCACTCCCTCCAATTATATACAGTGCCTTGAATAAGTATTCACTCCCTCCTACTATATACAGTGCCTTGAAAAAGTATTCACCCCCTCCAACTATATACAGTGCCTTGAATAACTATTCACCCCCTCGTACTATATACAATGCCATGCATAAGTATTCACCCCCTCCTACTATATACAGTGCCTTGCATAAATATTTCCCCCCTCCTACTATATACAGTGCTTGCATAAGTATTCACCCCCTCCTACTATATACAGTGTCTTGCATAGGTATTCACCTCCTTCTACTATATACACTGCTTTCATAAGTATTCACCTTCTCCTACTATACACAGTTCCATGAATAAGTATTCACCCCCTCCTACTATATACAGTGCTTGCATAAGTATTCCCCCCCTACGATATACAGTGCTTGCATAAGTATTCTCCCCTTCTACTATATACAGTGCTTGCATAAGTATTCACCCCTCCTACTATATACAGTGCTTGCATAAGTATTCACCCCTTCCTACTATATGCAGTGCTTGCATAAGTATTCACCTCCTCCTACTATAAACAGTTCCATGAATAAGTATTCACCCCCTCCTACTATGTACAGTGCCTTGAAAAAGTATTGAAACCTCCTACTCTATACAATGCCGTACATAAGTATTCACCCCCTCTTACTATATAAAGTGCCTTGAAGAAGTATTCACCCCCTCCTACTATATACAATGCCATGCATAAGTATTCACCATTACTATATACAGTGCCTTGCAAAATTATTTATCCCCTCCTACTATATACAGTGCCTTGCATAAGTATTCACCACCTTCTACTATATACAGTGCTTGCATAAATATTCACCCCATCCTACTATATACAGTGCCGTGCATAAATCATTTCCCCTTCCTACTATATAAAGTGCTTGCAAAAGTATTCACCCCCTCCTATTATATATGGTGTGTTGCATAAGTATTTACCCCGTTAAACTTTTTGGTCATTTTACTCCTGTTACAAACTGAAATTGGAATAGACTTTTGCTGTCTGATAACACAACGTCCATAGTGCTAGTGTAAAATACCAAACAGTAATGAGAAGTAAAAAGTATTCATCCCCCTAAATCTACCAGTCTTGGGGGGATGTCTCCAAAACATGGTGCCCGGTGAGATACTAAAACCTTAGGATACTTTTTTATAACCCAACCCTGCTTTGTACTTCTCCACAACTTTATCCCAGACCTGTTTGGTGAGCTCCTTGGTCTTCGTGCTTCTGTCTGCTCAGTAATACTCTGTAACAAACTCTGAGGCCTTCACAGAACAAGTGTATTTGTGCTGAGATTAAATTGACGACAGGTGGAGCCTATTTGTTAATCATGTGACTTGTGAAGGCGATTGGTCGCAGATCTATGACGTGTGAACTTGGTAAGACAGTCGGCGCCCATGTTGTATATAATGTGTGGTGTCCCAGTTCCGCACTTCATACGGTACTTATTTATCTATGGATCCCCGTAGCCAGAGTCCCTAGGACTTAGAATCTCTGTTGGTCAGTCCGCCCCTAGTCGCCTCTATTATAGTGTATAGATTTCTAATTTATCCATAGAATAATGTATATAGTATTATTTCAGTATATAAATGGTTAATTACTTGTTTCCATGGTGTCGCAGGGCCTTCGGGTCATGTGATGCGTTCCAAGCCTCATTATGGTTGCGTTCCAGGCCTCACTTTGGTATCTCTAGCCTCATTTTGGGTTTTGCAATGTAGATAGATCCTGTGATGTAAGGAAAAAGTAAAGTGAGTGGCAGACATTCGGACCAATCAAAATTGCCACGCTCCCTGCCCATATAAGGGAGCGGCGGCCATCTTATCTCTCTCTTGTTCCTGGGATAGCAAGCAAGCAAGACCTGTATAGCAGTAATCGCAGTGAGTTAGGACTGAGCCTTGCGGCAACGGCTGAATGATCTAAATTATAGAGTGTGTCATCCCCTAAGCACTCTGCAGTATCACCGGACCCAATATTTCCCCTAAATCCGGACGGATCTTCACATCACTCCCTAAATTCAGAGACTACAAGTCTAATGCAATGTCCACAACTTCTGCCAGTCGCTAAGCAACCTAAGAACTGTTATATGAGACTGTTATTACGTTTTGGATATTGCAAGCACTGCAGTAAAGTTATTCAAGTTCAAGTTAAATCTGCTTGTGGACCTTCAGTCATTTCATTGCACCTATCGCTTCTGGGAAGGGCGGCGATAGGCCGGAACATAGATTCAGCATACCAGCCCGCACCCTGGCGTCACGAGTGACTGGGTTAATATTAAACCCTCATATACCAACCTCATACCATCCCTACCATACACCCCCCAAGGGCTACCACAAAGCCTTTTTGGCATTGCAGGAACAGGATTCGGGTGTGTGCCTACCATTGCCACTAGTGAAAGTGTACTCCCCCCTAAGAAGTGAACTTTATTAATGTACTGTGACTTTTACTCCGGAGTAAGGGGTTGCGAGCACGGTGCTGTGTGTAGGAAGCGCGCATGTAAAGTAAGGGGGGAGGTGAACAGTACTGCAGAGTTACAAGTCAGCGCGGGACATATCAGCGCACGTGATCCAGAGACCCCGCCCACCAAAGCCCTCGGGGCCGCGGCGGCCATTTTGTCGGAGCCTAAGGCCAGAAACCAGCAAAGAGAGACAGCCCAGCACGGGAAAAGGCGCAGAGTGCGCCAACAGTCTAAAAGCTGTGAAGAACCGGAGCAGTACGGGACTCTGAGACATCAGATTACCGAATTGAAGTCCTGCATAGAATCGCTCCAGCTGCCGATCAACGCACTCAAATTCCAATTAAAAGCTGTTGAGTTTCAGGTCACCTCTCTCAAATTTGAAATCTACGCTCTCAAGTTCCAGATTAAAGAACAATTGCGTATTTCCCTGGGACCTAGGAATCCGAGGTCTATTTAAAGGGCCAGTACAACAAATACGAAAATGTCGGAACCTGCAGTCCCACAGTCCCCACCTGAACAGCAGGGGGGCGATGCTCCAGCGGCCCAGCCAACAGGGTCTCCACCCTCAGCTAAAAGAATATTGCCGCCCTCCCCAGCACTCTCGACCTCCCAAGGGCGTGCCCTGCCTGTGATGCCGGCAAGACCTCCAACACCGGCAGAACAGGACCCAACCAGTCCACCCTCAGTCTCTCCCTATGTGTTGGGAGCCCCAGTTGCTGCACCTGTTTTTTTGGGGAATCCAGTACTTCCCACCTATAATGGTGAACCTTTTACACTAAGAGACTTTAAAGAGAAATTCTACAGCCTCTTTGCATTTTATGCACTTCCCCCTCATCAACAGGTACATGTTACGCCGAGTGCTCCGGGTCCCCGCTCCTCCCCGGAGCGTTTGCGGCATTCACCTTTTGGCAGCGCCCCGGTCAGACCCGCTGACCGGGAGCGCTGCATTAATGTCACCGGCGGGGATGCGACTCTCTGCGATTTAAAGGGCCAGTGCGCCACTGATTGGTGCCTGGCCCAATTAGTGCTCACACCTGTGTCCATGCCTATATTACCTCACTTCCCCTTCCCAGCATCACCGGATCTTGTTGCCATTGTGCCAGTGAAAGCGTTCCTTGTATGTCCCAAGCCAGTGTTCCAGACCTCCTGCCGTTGCCCCTGACTACGATCCTTGCTGCCTGCCCTGACCTTCTGCTACGTCCGACCTTGCTCTTTCCTAATCCCTTGTACCGTGCCTGTCTCAGCCGTTAGTTGGGGTTGAGTCGCTATCGGGTGGAACGACCTGGGGGTTACCTGCCGCTGCAAGTCCATCCCGCTTTGCGGCGGACTCTGGTGAAAACCAGTAACCCCTTAGACTCCGTTCCCCTGGTACGGCCCACAACATCACCCCACTGACACAGAGAATCCACCACCAGTATCCTCACAGTATCCGGATCCTGACAGTAGATTCGGCCATGGATCCCGCTGAGGTCCCGCTGCCAGTTGTCGCTGACCTTACCACGGTGGTCACCCAGCAGTCTCAACAGATAGCGCAACAAGGACAACAGCTGACCCAACTGACCGTCATGCTGCAACAACTCCTGCCACAGCTTCAGCAACCATCTCCTCCGCAAGCTCCTGCACCTCCTCCGCAGCGAGTGGCCGCTCCCGGCCTCCGCTTGTCCCTGCCGGACAAATTTGATGGGGACTCTAAACTATGTCGTGGTTTCCTGTCTCAATGTTCTCTACACTTGGAGATGATGTTGGACCAGTTTCCCACAGAACGGTCTAAGGTGGCTTTCGTAGTTAGTCTCCTGTCTGGAAAGGCCTTGTCATGGGCCACACTGCTCTGGAACCGCAATGATCCCGTCACTGCCACTGTACACTCCTTCGCTGAGGTTCGTAGTGTCTTCGAGGAACCAGCCCGAGCCTCTTCTGCCGAGACTGCTTTGTTGAACCTTGTCCAAGGAAGTTCTTCTGTGGGCGAATACGCCATCCAGTTTCATACTCTCGCTTCTGAATTATCCTGGAACAATGAGGCTCTCTGCGCGACCTTCAAGAAAGGCTTATCCAGCAACATCAAGGATGTGCTGGCCGCACGAGAAATTCCTGCCAACCTGCATGAACTTATCCATTTGGCCACCCGCATTGACATGCGTTTTTCTGAAAGACGCCAGGAGCTCCGACAAGAGAAGGACTTTGTTCGCACCAGGCGATTTCTCTCCCCGGCTCCTCTCTTCTCAAGTTCACTGCAATCTGTTCCTGTGCCTTCTGCCGTGGAGGCTATGCAAGTGGACCGGTCCCGCCTGACCATACAAGAGAGGACTCGCCGCCGTAACGGGAATCTATGCCTTTACTGTGCTAGTACCTAACACTTCATAAAAGACTGTCCTATCCGCCCTCCGCATCAGGAAAAACGCACTCCGATCCCTCACAAAGGTGAGACAGCTCTAGGTGTGAATTCTGCTTCTCCATGTCTTACTGTGCCTGTGCAGATTTCTCTTTCTGCTAACTCCTCCTTCTCAGCTGTGGCCTTCTTGGATTCCGGTTCTGCAGGAAATTTTATTTTGGCCTCTTTCGTTAATAGGTTCAACATCCCAGTGACCAGTCTCGTCAGACCTTTCTACATCTCTTCAGTTACCGTACAGAACCCCTGTTAATGTGCACTGGACTACATCACGAAAAAATTGAATTTCTTGTCCTACCCAACTGATCCTCTGAAATCCTCCTCGGTCTGCCATGGCTCCAACGTCATTCTCCTACCCTTGACTGGACCACCGGGGAGATCAAGAGCTGGGGCCCTTTTTGTCTCAAACGATGCCTCACGTCTGCTCCCGTCAGTCAAACCCCTGTGGCTCCTCCTATACCAGGTCTTCCCAAGGCCTACCAGGACTATGCCGATGTTTTCTGTAAAAAACAAGCAGAGACTTTGCCACCCCATAGGCCTTATGACTGCCCTATTGACCTCCTTCCTGGTACTACTCCACCCCGGGGCAGGAACTATCCTCTGTCCTCCCCTGAGACTCAAGCCATGTCTGACTGCATCCAGGAAAATTTAAAGAGGGGATTCATTCGCAAGTACTCATCCCCTGCCGGAGCAGGGTTCTTCTTTGTTTCAAAAAAAGACGGTACCCTACGGCCATGTATTGACTACCGCGGTTTAAATAAAATCACCATTAAAAACCGCTATCCCCTGCCTCTAATCTCGGAACTCTTTGACCGCCTTCGTGGCGCCAACATCTTCACTAAATTGGACTTAAGAGGCGCATATAATCTCATTCGCATCAGGAAAGGGGATGAGTGGAAAACCGCATTTAATACCAGAGACCTTTGGGCTCTGCAACACCCCTGCAGTCTTCCAGGACTTCGTTAATGAAATATTTCGGGACTTGTTATATACCTGTGTTATGGTTTACCTGGATGACATCTTGATTTTTTCCTCTAGTCTAGAGGAACACCGTCGTCATGTCCGCCTAGTGCTCCAGAGACTCCGCGAAAATCAACTGTATGCCAAGATGGAGAAATGTCTCTTTGAATGCCAATCTCTTCCCTTCCTAGGTTACCTAGTCTCTAGCCAGGGACTTCAAATGGACCCAGACAAACTGTCAGCGGTTTTAGATTGGCCACGCCCTTCTGAACCCTGTGCTATCCAATGCTTCTTAGGATTTGCCAATTACTACCGACAGTTAATTCCTCATTTTTCCACCATTGTGGCTCCGATTGTGGCCCTAACCAGGAAGAATGCCAACCCTAAGTCCTGGCCTCCCCAAGCGGATGAGGCCTTCAATCGCCTTAAAACTGCTTCCGCTTCTGCTCCAGTACTGTCCAGACTTGATCCATCGAAACCCTTCTTGATGGAAGTGGATGCCTCCTCAGTCGGAGCCGGAGCCGTACTCCTTCAAAAAAACTCTACCGGACATAATATTACTCGTGTTTTCTTTTCTAAAACCTTCTCTCCGGCGGAAAAAAATTACTCCGTTGGTGTTCGTGAACTTCTGGCCATCAAGCTAGCTCTCGAAGAATGGAGGCATCTACTGGAAGGTTCCAAACACCCCATTGTCATCTACACAGATCACAAGAATCTCTCGTATCTCCAGTCTGCCCAATGTCTGAACCCTCGCCAGGCTAGGTTGTTTTTTGCCCGCTTTAACTTCAAGATTCACTTTCGTCCTGCTGACAAAAACCTGAGGGCTGACGCCCTTTCACGGTTCTCTGATGCTACCGAATCTGAAGCCCCTCTACAACACATAGTACCTCCTGAGTGCCTGGTCTCCTCTGCTCCAGCTTCTATTAGACAAACTCCTCCTGGAAAGACCTTTGTCCCTCCACGCCAGCGCCTCAAGATCCTCAAGTGGGGACACTCTTCGCACCTCGCTGGCCACGCTGGCGTCAAGAAGTCCATCCAACTTATTTCTCGTTTATATTGGTGGCCTAAGCTGGAGCGTGATGTCGCTGATTTCATTCGGGCCTGTACAGTTTGTGCCCGGGACAAGACTCCTCGCCAGAAGCCTGCTGGACTCTTCCTTCCTTTACCTGTTCCTGAGCAACCATGGTCTCAAATTGCCATGGATTTTATTACGGATCTGCCTGTATCCCATGGCAACACAGTCATCTGGGTGGTCGTTGATCATTTCTCCAAAATGGCACACTTCATTCCGCTTCCAGGTCTTCCTTCTGCACCACAGTTGACAAAGCAATTTTTTATGCATATTTTTCGCCTTCACGGGCTACCCACGCATATCATCTCGGATAGAGGCATCCAATTCGTATCAAAATTTTGGAGAGCTCTCTGAAATCAATTAAAAATGTAATTACATTTCTCATCCTCCTATCATCCCCAATCCAATGGGCAAGTAGAGAGAGTTAACCAGATTCTTGGTGACTATTTGCGACATTTTGTTTCCTCCCGCCAGGACGATTGAGTCGACCTTCTACCCTGGGCTGAATTCTCGTACAATTTCAAAAACTCTGAATCCTCCGCCAATTCTTTGTAGTGTACGGCCCTCTGCCCCCCCTCCCCATTCCCACTTCTTCTGGGTTGCCTGCCGTTGAAGTTACCCGAGACTTCTCTATCATCTGGAAGGAAACTCAAAAGTCGCTCCTACTGGCCTCGTCTTGTATGAAGAGACATGCCGATAAAAACAGAAGAACTCCTCCTGTCTTCGCTCCTGGGGACAAAGTGTGGCTCTCTGCCAAGTATATCCGCTTCCGTGTTCCCAGCTATAAGCTGGGACCACACTATCTTGGACCTTTTAAAATCAAGAGTCAAATCAATCCTGTCTCCTACAAACTTCTTCTTCCCCCTTCTCTCCGTATTCCTAACTCTTTTCATGTTTCTCTTCTCAAACCTCTTGTTCTTAACCGCTTCTCTCCCAAGGTTGTCGCTACAGCTCCTGTCTCTGGCTCCTTGTCTCTGTCTTTGCTGTTAAGGAAATCCTTGCATCCAAAATGGTCAGAGGTAAAAAAAAAAAATTCTCGTAGATTGGGAGAACTGTGGCCCCGTTGAGAGGTCTTGGGAGCCCGAGGATAACATCCTCGACAAGGAGCTCATTCGCAAGTTTTTGGGTTCCAAAAAGAGGGGGAGACCCAAGGGGGGGGGGGTACTGTTACCACCAAGACTGCTCCTCAACTCTTCTATCGGCATTGGATCCAACCGTTGGGGTGTCTTGAATCGGTCCTCACGGATCCGGGAATCGCCTTTGAAGCCCAGTTGTTCCAGGAACTTTGCCGGTTGCACGATTGCAAGAAGCTCCGGACAACGGCCTACCATCCCCAAGGGAATGGACTCTGCGAGAGGATCAATCAAGTGTTCATCCAGATGCTCAGAGCAGCCTCTGTCTTGAAACACGAAGAGTGGCCTCAGCTGCTGCCAGAACTCCTGGAAATCTACAACAACACTGTTCACTGCTCTACGGGGTATACGCCTTTTTTCTTGATGATGGGCCGACACCGCCAATTGCCAAAGGATCGAACTTTTGGCCTACAGGCACCTTCAACAATTCTCCTCAGGCTTCCCAAAGTTGGGTGTCAGAGCATTGACGAAGAATTGAGGAAGCCAAGGACATCGTTGAGAAGAAAATGGGTGAAGTTCATGAGCGCCAGCAGAAAGATTATAATTGGCACGCTTCGGCTCAGCCCTTGCAGCTTGGAGATAAAGTGTGGCTCAGAAAATTTCCTAGAACCCATAAATTGGACTCCCTATGGGAAACGGAGCCATATACCATCCCTGCAGTTCCTTACCCCAAAACGGACGTATATGAGATACAAAAAGATGGGTCCGAGCCACAGGTGGTTCACCGGAATAGGATAAAAGTGTGCCGGAAAGAAGATATGCTTAACCCATCGCCTCCCCCTGATTCACCTACTATTTCTACTCCACCTCCGACAAGGCCTGTGAGAGAGTATGTGCCGGGAGAAGGAATTCATCCCACTATGGACGTTCCTCTGTTCCCATCTCAGCAGCCTATCATGTATTGGGGAATACCGTTCACAGCTCCATCCAGTCAGCCGACACTGGTCGAACCAACCAATCAGTTGCCAGTGGCTGTTGCCCCATGTCAACCACCATTGGTTGCTACACCCAATCTCAGTCCTGTTCCAGTGACTGCTCCGGACATTAAAGCCACCAGTCCATCTGTCTTGAGAGAGACCCTCAGTTCTACCGAAGAAGTTGCTCCCGTTTCCAGCCTTCCAGCTGGTCCCTCGGGGACTGAAGCTCTTGAAGAATCCTCAAGTGAAGGGACTCCTGATGACTTGGAGGTGGTGTTGCGGTGGTCTCAAAGGACTACACAGGGCAAACTACCCATCAGGTACCAGGACTCACATTTAGTACCTGCACACATGGTACCTCTGATAACACACTTCAATGCTCGGCCAATTACATATCAGTACCCTACATTACTTACTTAATGTACTACTTCAAAACTCCTCTAGTACATACACAAAAACAAATAAATATCTCACTTAAGAAAACACTTAAGGAATTGTAGCATATTGATACCCAATTCCTGCCACTGTTAGATACACTTCTTCTTTTCTCCTTTCATTGCGTGTGTGAGATGCTCTGCCTGGCCAGTAGATGCTCTTGCTAGTACAAAAGTAAACACGTAATTTTCAGAATAACCTATTAGGTTGTTTGAGAAGTGCTCTAGGGGTATGTAGTGTGTAGTCGATAGACCCTAGCAGCCACCCTTACTTAGGGCTAGCCAGTATACCTTTTGTGTACTAACTAACAGGTAACTTGTTGTTGGCATAAAATGTGTGAGATAACAAAATGTCTAGTCAGCTTGAAGCTAACAGTATAGAGAGCTGAACTAATATCTAGTAAGCTTAAAAAATGTATAATAAGTTTTATAAAGTTATATAGGAAGCTAGAAACTAAAGCATAGATAGCTCCTTCAAGTGTCTAGATAGCATTCAAGTGTCTAGATAGCATTCAAATGTCTAGATAGTATTCAAATGTCTAAGTAGGATGTCTAGCTTAAATATAAATCATCCTGTTCTATAGCATCCTGTTCTAATTCTCGTCCTAGTCCCTCTGTCTCAGGGGACAGACGTCGAGGCCGACTTATGTTTATTAAGGGGGTTTGTGGTGTCCCAGTACCGCATTTCATACGGTACTTATTTATCTATGGGTCCCCTTAGCCAGAGTCCCTAGGACTTAGAATCTCTGTTGGTCAGTCCGCCCCTAGTCGCCTCTATTATAGTGTATAGATTTCTAATTTATTTATAGAATAATGTATATAGCATTATTTCAGTATGTAAATGGTTAATTACTTGTTTCCATGGTGCCGCAGGGCCTTCGGGTCATGTGATGCGTTCCAAGCATCATTATGGATGCGTTCCAGGCCTCACTTTGGTATCTCTAGCCTCATTTTGGGTTTTTGCTATGTATATAGATCCTGTGATGTAAGCAATCTCATGATACCATGTAAAGTGAGTGGCAGACGTTCGGACCAATCAAAATCGCCATGCCCCCTGCCCATATAAGGGAGCGGCGGCCATCTTATCTCTCTCTTGTTCCTGGGATAGCAAGCAAGCAAGACCTGTATAGCAGTAATCGCAGTGAGTTAGGACTGAGCCTTGCGGCAACGGCTGAATGATCTAAATTATAGAGTGTGTCATCCCCTGAGCACTCTGCAGTATCACCGGACCCAATATTTCCCCTAAATCCGGACGGATCTGCATATCACTCCCTAAATTCAGTGACTACAAGTCTAATGCAAGGTCCGTAACTTCTGCCAATCGCTAAGCAACCTAAGAACTGTTATAAGAGACTGTTATTACGTTTTGGATATTGCAAGCACTGCAATAAAGTTATTCAAGTTCAAGTTAAATTTGCTTGTGGACCTTCAGTCATTTCATTGCACCTATCGCTTCTGGGAAGGGCGGCGATAGGCCGGAAAATAGATTCAGCATACCAGCCCTCACCCTGGCGTCACGAGTGACTGGGTTAATATTAACTCCTCATATACCAACACCATACCATCCCTACCATACACCCCCCAAGGGCTACCACAAATGTATACATGTTCCCTCCTTATAATGATGGAGGAGGAACTGCTGCCTGTAAGGCTTCTTTCACACTACAAAATTCTCCCTTTTGAAACATCCGTATGAAGTTCCGTCTGAAAACCAGCTGAAAACGGCAGCAACAAAATCCTATACGTCCATTAGAAAATCCCATTATAGACTATGGTGTCATCCTGTAGTTCTGGCCCCGGGGGATGTTATACAGATGCAGGTCGTGTTTTCGGCGCCTGCCGGAGGCCATTGTTATTTATTCCGCTTCCCGGTCACAATAAATATTCTCTACAATCCTGCTGGGAAATCATCGGCTCCGGACCAGCAGGGAGGAAGACACTGGAGACAGCAATAAGGCAGCGGGGGCAACGTCCATGGGGGGGGGGGGGGGGGTCCCTAATGTCAAATATGGACAGCTCACACTCAGAACATAAATCCCCCTATTGGGCATCAAAATGTTCTACAATATTCTTACTTCTTTATTTCACACTTCAAGATCTCTGCTTGCTTTTTGTAAACATGATTACCATACAGATGAGTGGAGGGAGGGGATAGAGAGGACTGTGCAGCTGTATCTGTATGACCACACAGTTCTCTCTATGATCATAGAGATGAGTGCAGGGAGGGGATAGAGAGGACTTTGCAGCTGCAACTGTATGACCACACAGTTCTCTCTATGATCATAGAGATGAGTGCAGGGAGGGGATAGAGAGGACTGTGCAGCTGTAACTGTATGACCACACAGTTCTCTCTATGATAATAGAGATGAGTGCAGGGAGGGGATAGAGAGGACTGTGCAGCTGTAACTGTATGACCACACAGTTCTCTCTATGATTATATAGATGAGTGCAGGGAGGGGATAGAGAAGACTTTGCAGCTGTAACTATATGACTGAACAGTTCTCCCTATGATCATATAGATGAGTGCAGGGAGGGGGTAGAGAGGACTGTGCAGCTGTAACTGTATGACCACACGGTTCTCTCTATGATCATAGAGATGAGTGCAGGGAGGGGATAGAGAGGACTGTGCAGCTGTAACTGGATGACCACACAGTTCTCTCTATGATCATAGAGATGAGTGCAGGGAGGGGATAGAGAGGACTGTGCAGCTGTAACTGTATGACCACACAGTTCTCTCTATGATCATAGAGATGAGTGCAGGGAGGGGATAGAGAGGACTGTGCAGCTGTAACTGTATGACCACACAGTTCTCTCTATATGATCATAGAGATGAGTGCAGGGAGGGGATAGAGAGGACTGTGCAGCTGTAACTGTATGACCACACAGTTCTCTCTATATGATCATAGAGATGAGTGCAGGGAGGGGATAGAGAGGACTGTGCAGCTGTAACTGTCTGGCTGTCTTGCTCTTGCTAATATATAACAGAGTGATTTAGGAGACAGAATGATTAGTAGATATAGATGACAGTGCTCCACAGCAGGAGATATAGATGACAGTGCTCCACAGCAGGAGATATAGATGAGAGTGCTCTTCAGCAATAGATATAGATTACAGTGCTCCTCAGCAGTAGAGATAGATGACAGTACTTCAAAGCAGTAGAGATAGATGACAGTGCTCCCCAGCAGTAGAGATAGATTACAGTGCTCCCCAGCAGTAGATATAGATGACAGTGCTCCCCAGCAGTAGATATAGATTACAGTGCTCCTCAGCAGTAGATATAGATGACAGTGCTCCTCAGCAGTAGATATAGATGACAGTGCTCCTCAGCAGTAGATATACATGACAGTGCTCCTCAGCAGTAGATATAGATGACAGTGCTCCTCAGCAGTAGATATAGATGACAGTGCTCCTCAGCAGTAGATATAGATGACAGTGCTCCTCAGCAGTAGATATAGATGACAGTGCTCCTCAGCAGTAGATATAGATTACAGTGCTCCTCAGCAGTAGATATAGATTACAGTGCTCCTCAGCAGTAGATATACATGACAGTGCTCCTCAGCAGTAGACATAGATTACAGTGCTCATCAGCAGTAGATATAGATGGCAGTGCTCCTCAGCAGTAGATATAGATGACAGAGCTCTGCAGCAGTAGATATAGATGACAGTGCTTCTCAGCAGTAAATATAGATGACAGTGCTCCACAGCAGTAGATATAGATGACAATGCTCCTCAGCAGTAGATATAGATGACAGTGGTCTGCAGCAGTAGATATAGATTACAGTGCTCCTCAGCAGTAGATATACATGACAGTGTTCCTCAGCAGTAGATATAGATTACAGTGCTCCTCAGCAGTAGATATAGATGACAGTGCTCTGCAGCAGTAGATATAGATGACAGTGTTCCTCAGCAGTAGATAGAGATGACAGTGCTCCTCAGTAGTAGATATAGATGACATTAGTCCGCAGCAGTAGATGTAGATGACAGTGCTCCTCAGCAGTAGACGTAGATTACAGTGCTCCTCAGCAGTAGATATAGCTGACAGTGCTCCTCAGCAGTAGATATAGATGACAGTGCTCTGCAGCAGTAGATATAGATGACAGTGCTCCTCAGCAGTAGATATAGATTACAGTGCTCCCCAGCAGTAGATATAGATGACAGTGCTCCTCAGCAGTAGATATAGATGACAGTGCTCCTCAGCAGTAGATAGATGACAGTGCTCCTCAGCAGTAGATATAGATGACAGTGCTCCCCAGCAGTAGATATAGATGACAGTGCTCCACAGCAGTAGATATAGATGACAGTGCTCCCCAGCAGTAGATATAGATGACAGTGCTCCTCAGCAGTAGATATAGATGACAGTGCTCCCCAGCAGTAGATATAAATGACAGTGCTCCTCAGCAGTAGATATAGATGACAGTGCTCCTCAGCAGTAGATATACATGACAGTGCTCCTCAGCAGTAGATATAGATGACAGTGCTCCTCAGCAGTAGATATAGATGACAGTGCTCCTCAGCAGTAGATATACATGACAGTGCTCCTCAGCAGTAGATATAGATGACAGTGCTTCTCAGCAGTAGATATAGATGACAGTGCTCCCAGCAGTAGATATAGATGACAGTGCTCCTCAGCAGTAGGTATATATGACAGTGCTCCTCAGCAGTAGATATACATGACAATGCTCCTCAGCAGTAGATATAGATGACAATGCTCCTCAGCAGTAGATATAGATGACAGTGCTCCTCAGCAGTAGATATAGATGACAGTGCTTCTCAGCAGTAGATATAGATTACAGTGCTCCTCAGCAGTAGATATAGATTACAGTGCTCCTCAGCAGTAGATATACATGACAGTGCTCCTCAGCAGTAGATATAGATGACAGTGCTTCTCAGCAGTAGATATAGATGACAGTGCTCCTCAGCAGTAGATATAGATGACAGTGCTCCCAGCAGTAGATATAGATGACAGTGCTCCTCAGCAGTAGGTATATATGACAGTGCTCCTCAGCAGTAGATATACATGACAGTGCTCCTCAGCAGTAGATATAGATGACAATGCTCCTCAGCAGTAGATATAGATGACAATGCTCCTCAGCAGTAGATATAGATGACAGTGCTTCTCAGCAGTAGATATAGATTACTGTGCTCCTCCGCAGTAGATATAGATTACAGTGCTCCTCAGCAGTAGATATACATGACAGTGCTCCTCAGCAGTGGATATAGATGACAGTGCTCCTCAGCAGTAGATATAGATGACAGTGCTTCTCAGCAGTAGATATAGATTACAGTGCTTCCCAGCAGTAGATATAGATTACAGTGCTCCCCAGCAGTAGATATAGATGACAGTGCTTCTCAGCAGTAGATATAGATTACAGTGCTTCCCAGCAGTAGATATAGATTACAGTGCTCCCCAGCAGTAGATATAGATGACAGTGCTCCTCAGCAGTAGATATACATGACAGTGCTCCTCAGCAGTAGATATAGATGACAGTGCTCCCCAGCAGTAGATATAGATTACAGTGCTCCTCAGCAGTAGATATAGATGACAGTGCTCCTCAGCAGTAGATATAGATCACAGTGCTCCTCAGCAGTAGGTATAGATGACAGTGCTCCTCAGCAGTAGATATAGATCACAGTGCTCCTCAGCAGTAGATATAGATGACAGTGCTCCTCAGCAGTAGAGATAGATTACAGTGCTCCTCAGCAATAGGTATAGATGACAGTGCTCCTCAGCAGTAGAGATAGATTACAGTGCTCCTCAGCAGTAGATATAGATGACAGTGCTCCTCAGCAGTAGATATAGATGACAGTGCTCCTCAGCAGTAGATATAGATGACAGTGCTCCTCAGTAGTAGATATAGATGACAGTGCTCCTCGGCAGTAGATATAGATGACAGTGCTCCCAGCAGTAGATATAGATGACAGTGCTCCTCAGCAGTAGATATAGATGACAGTGCTCCTCAGCAGTAGATATAGATGACAGTGCTCCTCAGCAGTAGATATAGATGACAGTGCTTCTCAGCAGTAGATATAGATTACAGTGCTCCTCAGCAGTAGATATACATGACAGTGCTCCTCAGCAGTAGATATAGATGACAGTGCTTCTCAGCAGTAGATATAGATGACAGTGCTCCTCAGCAGTAGATATAGATGACAGTGCTCCCAGCAGTAGATATAGATGACAGTGCTCCTCAGCAGTAGGTATATATGACAGTGCTCCTCAGCAGTAGATATACATGACAGTGCTCCTCAGCAGTAGATATAGATGACAATGCTCCTCAGCAGTAGATATAGATGACAGTGCTCCTCAGCAGTAGATATAGATGACAGTGCTTCTCAGCAGTAGATATAGATTACAGTGCTCCTCCGCAGTAGATATAGATTACAGTGCTCCTCAGCAGTAGATATACATGACAGTGCTCCTCAGCAGTGGATATAGATGACAGTGCTCCTCAGCAGTAGATATAGATGACAGTGCTTCTCAGCAGTAGATATAGATTACAGTGCTTCCCAGCAGTAGATATAGATTACAGTGCTCCCCAGCAGTAGATATAGATGACAGTGCTCCTCAGCAGTAGATATACATGACAGTGCTCCTCAGCAGTAGATATAGATGACAGTGCTCCCCAGCAGTAGATATAGATTACAGTGCTCCTCAGCAGTAGATATAGATGACAGTGCTCCTCAGCAGTAGATATAGATCACAGTGCTCCTCAGCAGTAGGTATAGATGACAGTGCTCCTCAGCAGTAGATATAGATCACAGTGCTCCTCAGCAGTAGATATAGATGACAGTGCTCCTCAGCAGTAGAGATAGATTACAGTGCTCCTCAGCAATAGGTATAGATGACAGTGCTCCTCAGCAGTAGAGATAGATTACAGTGCTCCCCAGCAGTAGATATAGATGACAGTGCTCCTCAGCAGTAGATATAGATGACAGTGCTCCTCAGCAGTAGATATAGATGACAGTGCTCCCCAGCAGTAGATATAGATGACAGTGCTCCCCAGCAGTAGATATGAATGGCAGTGCTCCTCAGCAGTAGATATAGATTACAGTGCTCCTCAGTAGTAGATATAGATGACAGTGCTCCTCAGCAGTAGATATAGATCACAGTGCTCCTCAGCAGTAGATATAGATGACAGTGCTCCTCAGCAGTAGAGATAGATTACAGTGCTCCTCAGCAATAGGTATAGATGACAGTGCTCCTCAGCAGTAGAGATAGATTACAGTGCTCCCCAGCAGTAGATATAGATAACAGTGCTCCTCAGCAGTAGATATAGATGACAGTGCTCCTCAGCAGTAGATATAGATCACAGTGCTCCTCAGCAGTAGATATAGATGACAGTGCTCCTCAGCAGTAGAGATAGATTACAGTGCTCCTCAGCAATAGGTATAGATGACAGTGCTCCTCAGCAGTAGAGATAGATTACAGTGCTCCCCAGCAGTAGATATAGATAACAGTGCTCCTCAGCAGTAGATATAGATGACAGTGCTCCTCAGCAGTAGATATAGATGACAGTGCTCCCCAGCAGTAGATATAGATGACAGTGCTCCCCAGCAGTAGATATAGATTACAGTGCTCCTCAGCAGTAGATATAGATGACAGTGCTCCCCAGCAGTAGATATAGATGACAGTGCTCCTCAGCAGTAGATATAGATGACAGTGCTCCTCAGCAGTAGATATAGATGACAGTGCTCCTCAGCAGTAGATATAGATGACAGTGCTCCCCAGCAGTAGATATAGATTACAGTGCTCCCCAGCAGTAGATATAGATGACAGTGCTCCTCAGCAGTAGATATAGATGACAGTGCTCCTCAGCAGTAGATATAGATGACAGTGCTTCTCAGCAGTAGACATAGATGACAGTGCTCCTCAGCAGTAGATATAGATGACAGTGCTCCCAGCAGTAGATATAGATGACAGTGCTCCTCAGCAGTAGGTATATATGACAGTGCTCCTCAGCAGTAGATATACATGACAGTGCTCCTCAGCAGTAGATATAGATGACAATGCTCCTCAGCAGTAGATATAGATGACAGTGCTCCCCAGCAGTAGATATAGATGACAGTGCTCCTCAGCAGTAGATATACATGACAATGCTCCTCAGCAGTAGATATAGATGACAATGCTCCTCAGCAGTAGATATACATGACAGTGCTCCTCAGCAGTAGATATAGATGACAGTGCTTCTCAGCAGTAGATATAGATTACAGTGCTCCTCAGCAGTAGATATAGATTACAGTGCTCCTCAGCAGTAGATATACATGACAGTGCTCCTCAGCAGTAGATATAGATGACAGTGCTTCTCAGCAGTAGATATAGATGACAGTGCTCCTCAGCAGTAGATATAGATGACAGTGCTCCCAGCAGTAGATATAGATGACAGTGCTCCTCAGCAGTAGATATATATGACAGTGCTCCTCAGCAGTAGATATACATGACAGTGCTCCACAGCAGTAGATATAGATGACAATGCTCCTCAGCAGTAGATATAGATGACAGTGCTCCTCAGCAGTAGATATAGATGACAGTGCTTCTCAGCAGTAGATATAGATTACAGTGCTCCTCGGCAGTAGATTTAGATTACAGTGCTCCTCAGCAGTAGATATACATGACAGTGCTCCTCAGCAGTAGATATAGATGACAGTGCTCCTCAGCAGTAGATATAGATGACAGTGCTTCTCAGCAGTAGATATAGATTACAGTGCTCCCCAGCAGTAGATATAGATTACAGTGCTCCCCAGCAGTAAATATAGATGGCAGTGCTCCTCAGCAGTAGATATACATGACAGTGCTCCTCAGCAGTAGATATAGATGACCGTGCTCCCCAGCAGTAGATATAGATTACAGTGCTCCTCAGCAGTAGATATAGATGACAGTGCTCCTCAGCAGTAGATATAGATCACAGTGCTCCTCAGCAGTAGGTATAGATCACAGTGCTCCTCAGCAGTAGATATAGATCACAGTGCTCCTCAGCAGTAGATATAGATGACAGTGCTCCTCAGCTGTAGAGATAGATTACAGTGCTCCTCAGCAGTAGAGATAGATTACAGTGCTCCTCAGCAATAGGTATAGATGACAGTGCTCCTCAGCAGTAGAGACAGATTACAGTGCTCCTCAGCAGTAGATATAGATGACAGTGCTCCTCAGCAGTAGATATAGATGACAGTGCTCCT